>NC_090129.1:34409763-34727263 GCF_040581485.1 Linepithema humile | reverse complement strand
TATAAAAAAATTTTTTTAAAGAAAATTGCTTTGCATTTTTGAAAACAACTTAAAATAATTGACAAATATAGTTTAATCTTTATATTCAAGTATCAAGAACAACTTTCTTAAGAAACAGAGTTCTCGTCTAATTATCATGTACACTGTTCTTTGTATAGAATCTAAAAATTAAATGTGTAATTATGTATAACTTTTTTTACTTATGTCTTCGTTTAGATCTTGACTGAAGATCGCGATCTCTCTGTGCCACGTTTGACTTTTTTCATTATGGTATTTGTCAATACGTTTGCACATACATGCTTCTACTGCGCCGTAGGAGAAATTTTAATTGCACAAGTATACGTTTTCTTATTATCTATTAACTTAACATATAAATTAAATTAAACTGACAGTTAAATAAGTATCAAAATGTTATTTAAAATTCTTGTTCTAAAATTTATTCAACATGCAATTTAATTACATATGACATTTATCAAGTGCGAAGGAGTTTACAAAGCCATATGCAAATACGAGTGGTACATGTTGGAGCCGAAAGAAGCTAAAAATTTATTGATCATAATGATTCGAGCCCAGAAACCTCTGTATCTCACCGCGGGAAAAATATTCCCTATGACAATGGCTATGTTTTGTAATGTAAGACGGCTATAATGTATAATATACAGGGTGTCTGGCAATAATCGCCCCACCGGTCATGTACAGGTAGAGGAGGTCAAATCGAGTAGAAAAGTCCTTTACCATTTTTTGATTTTTGTAATAAGTACTAAGTAATTAACGAAAAAAGATTGGTGAATCCGTGCAAGTAAAGCGCGCGCAGCGAGAAGGACATCCCACTGCTATGCGATCACTAGGCGCGCGATGAAGCGTTGGGAGGAGCGCTCTACAAATGACAATGGCAACATACGAGCGGCGCGTAACGCTAGATTCTTGTGTCCTAGTGATCGCGTAGCAGTGGGACGTCCTTCTCACCGCGCGCGCTTTACTCGCGCGGATTCGCCGATCTTTTTTCGTTAATTACTCAGTACTTATTATGAAAATTAAAAAATGGTAAAGGACTTTTCTACTCGATTTGACCTCCTCTACCTGTATATGACCGGTGGGGCGATTATTGCCAGACACCCTGTATATAACATGTGTAGCTACGATGACGCAAATTCTTTTTTTTAGCATGGTTTTAGCATTTTATAATTTCTTCTATTTAGATCCAATTATTACAAATAATAAAAATAAAATATTAAAAATTCAAATAAAATTTTGCGTAAATTGTAAAAAAAATCTTATTCAAGATTTTGTGTAATAAGCATACAAATATTTATAAAATTATCACTGTCTTCAAAGATAATATTGCGATTTGAATAATGTATAAATTAGCATATAAAAAGCAAATATTAATTACATAATTTGCTAAATAATTATTTTAATGCCAAACTATATATTTTTTTTATTAATAATGTAAAACAAGAAACAAATTTATAAATAATTGTGTTATTAATTATGACAGTCTTTAAAAATGCTAAGAAATATTATATTTGTTTTAGTTATTAAAAACATCGGCTGGTTATATATCAGTTTTATTGGCACATCGGCAATGAAAACAAAAATCTACAAAATCTAACAATGCTGATATTAGAAATTATTTGGAAATATGACGAGTAACATATTTATATAATTATCATCAATACTTTTAAGTAATAAATATCATGTTTCCGTACAGCAATATATTACTGCTATACATTATTGCTACAACTCTCATCATATGCATTCTAATAATGTTGTGATTATTATTTTGATTTTAATAAAATATTTTTTAGGGTCTTTCGCGTATTATTAACATATTTAAATTTATATTGCATAAATCAATAACTTGGAGAAATAATTTTATTTGAAATTCGTGAAGCTGATTTACAATATAAATATATATAGCATTAAAATTTTTGCATGTTTAATAACAAATATATATTCTTGATACATTCATAATGTAGGTAGTTTGTAAGAAGTGTGATTGCATAATAAATTACATAAAATATCCCTAGATTAAAGTTTATATACGAACACAATATGCTAAAAAAATTAAAATAAATACAAATTAAATGCAATACCACGAATACGAAGATTAAGAATTTGGTTTAGAAATACATATATTAGTAATTAAAACATATATTAGTAATTAAACACTAAAAAAAGGTTGAAAAATTAGACTGAAATGTTTGTTAATGTAATGTTAGTTTGCAATGAAATGAAATTATAAGAAATATATCTAGCTTAGAGACCTTAGAGAAGCCTCTTTTTAGTAATTTAAATTATTATACACATTAAATAGATCTTATATTGTTTTTTTAAATATATTTATTTTAACGTGTGTTTTCTCTTAGATAATAATTCAAAGTCGCAATTATTTTATACCACATTTTATTTTTAGTACATTACGTTTGCACTTGTATGCTTCTACTGCGCCAGACGAGAAATTTTGGTTACCCAAGAATATGCACATCTCATTTTTATTTATTTTATTTTATCACATGAATTAAGTTAAATTGAATGCAGAGCATATGAATTAAAGTGTTAATTAAGATACCTGTTCCACTCGAAAAAATTTATTTGGCATGCGATTTAATTGCGTATGTCATGCAAGTGCAAAGAAATTTACAAGGCCGTCTGCGATCTATCTACAATATTACACATTGAAGTCGAAGAAGGCAAAAAACTTATTGATTGTAATGATTAGTGCCCAAAAACTGAGCGAGCAACAAGAACCTGACCTACTTTAACATAACATAATCAAACCTAAATTTTTTTTAAGATTTAATTTCTCATATTCTACATTGCAGTCTACCGAAAATAGGGCAAATGATTGTATATTTGATTTTTTATCTTATTTGTAGTCAAATTGGGCTATTTCCACAAAAATACATCACAATTTACTCAATGTCATTCAATATTGCACGAGTAAATTGAATATAGATACAAGAAACAAGTGTCACACCTTAATCTTTAATTCAATATTACGTAATTGCGATCGGTGCGATAATTATTAACTGCAAAGATTGGGTAGCATATTAATGTCATTCACAGCTGTGTACATAAGTCAACGCGTATATAAATTGTACCGTGCACATTGGTCATTACTGTACTTGCTACGATTCACCAAGTGCGGCGTGACAGCTAGACAATAACTGCAAAATGAGGCAACTAGCGTGCATCTTAATCGCCTTTGCGGTCGCTGGTAAGTTAAATATCAGAAACGTAATAATATTGTTTTTTCTCTCTTTATACGTAAGCCTCTAATAATTTTTACATAATTAAAAGTGCCTCATTTTATTCATTTATTTTAAAAGTATGCGTTATGCATCATCTTTATTTTTAAATATTTTATATGAAAATTATGCACATATTAAAAACTGTGCTGTTCTTTTTTTAATTTTATTCAATTTCGAGGAAATTATTAATATGTTGTATGATATATGGAAATTATTTCACACATTAATATACAATCGTATCTTACGCTACAGGAGTTTATGCGGAGGAGCCGGAAAGAATTGTAAATGGAATACCCACCACTGTGCAGGAGAATCCGCAAGCAATCTCCATTAGAGTTCAAAACAACCATTTTTGCGGTGGTGTCATAATTGCCCCGCGTTTCATTCTTACTGCCGGACATTGCGTGTTACCTTTACTAACTGACTCTTCTTTGAGGAATAGTTTAACCGTTGTTACTGGCACAACCTATCTCAATTCCGGTGGAAAAGCTCATAAAGTGTCAAGAATGTTCCTCCACGAGAGATACGATAGAAACGCCAGGGGTAGACCCAACGGTTACGACATCGGTCTGCTTGAGGTATACAATTTTGACATAATTTACATACGTATACCGCCATATACTATATCAGGGTTAAGCGAAATATGCTCTGATCGATTTTACAGTCCGGCTTGTTTTAAAATTTTCAGCTTTCCGCGCCTATCGAATTCTCGATAGTTCAACAAGCAATTAAACTTCCGTCGAGAGAACTGGTGCAAGGTGAAGATGTTACGGTAGTTGCCTGGGGTGCTATGGGTTTCAGAAAACCTGTGCATAACAACTTACAGAAATTGAATGCGAAATGCTTATCTGCTGCGGGATGCAGAACTTATCATCAACGCACGGGAATGCCCGTTAGTGACTTGGAGTTCTGTACTCTCATCAGTCAAGGAACTGGAACGTGCAATGTACGTAACTACATCTATAATAGATTATCTTACAAGTGTGTGATTTTAATGTTGCACATTGCAGTATGATTTTAACTACACTGGATATTTGCAGCAAAATAGTTATTCGTTTAGAATCATCTTTTCTGTTATAATTAATATATAGCGCAAATTATTTTCTAATACATTATAATCAGATAACTAACAATATTAGCTTCTATAAGGAATAACAAAAAATTTCTTTTTTAAAAATTGAAGTCTTATGTGCTTCTATCCTGATTTCTGTCTCAATTATTCAAACAAATGTCACTAAATGATTTAAACTTTTCTCACTTGTTATTTCAGTAATAGAAAATAATACTGCTTCTAATTGTGCACGAGATAATTTAATCTTCATCTTTCTATGACAGGGTGACAGTGGTAGCGGAGTGGTTCGAAACAGCGATAGAACGGTTGTTGGTCTGGTCTCTGGTGGTCTCCCATGCGCTCTGGGTTACCCAGATGTATACACTAGTGTCTATCCATTCGTCGGTTGGATCAGACAAAAGATGGCGAGTTAAGTACATTCCTTCTCTCATGTATTGTATATCCTTAATATGTAATAAAGATTGTTGAGCATCTATTACGAGATATTATTTGCATGGTACTAATTGAATTTTTTTAATGCGCGCGGATGCGAGAATATTGTTCGTGTAGCGTCAGATAAATTCAAAAAACGTTTTATTTAAAAAAATATATACACACACATTTTTATTTAAAGTTATTTTTGACATTCAAACTTTACATTTTTATTGTATGAAATATTTAAGCTTAAATCTTTATTTAAAAAAAAAATTAATTTAATGTTTACAATTGACTCTTATCTGAAACGCATTGTTAGTTTGTCGAAAGAATTTGCGCGCGCGAATATCGAAAGATCAAAAAATATTTTATTTCTACAAGAGTTACCCCGCGCTACCTTTAAATATCGTGGACTAATTTTAACGTCTAAGAAAATAATTAATACGGAACAAAATTCTTGTGAACATTGGAATAATCATAGTTACAGAAATAATGAGTTTAATGAAAACAAAGTGCAATAAACAGAGAATTATATTTTAAACTTACATACATTGATTATACGAAGTGTCAAATATGATATCCCAAATGTAAAAACACCAACTTTTTTAATGAAAGATGCGACATCTTAATCACTATTAAAACAGGATTATAACATTCACAGTATTATTAAAACTAATCCGAACTTTGTAGTTGTTTAATCGACAGATAGAATACATTTTTTCTTTTATTTTAGTAATTTTAACATCTAAGATCATATAGAAGGGTTTTTAAATTGTCTCTTGTACGATGAATTAGATAAACAAATAAGTGAATATTACGAATCACCACTGAAAGACAGATCAATACGACGCGATGTTCTTGCCACTGCTCCGCGCAAACAACTGTCGTGGAGGTACAACCTGTACTGCGTGTATCGAGGGGTTGAAGGTACGCCCCCATGAAATGCGCATGCTTTGATGTTGTCCAAATGGAAGGGATACTATATACGACATATTAAAATTACCCCACTGGGGCAAAAAAAGAAACTTTATTGCGATGGCCCTTGCATGCCGGCTGTAACGACATACCTATCACACGCGACTTCGCAAACTTTGGATGTATAGAAGACAGGGACATACTTTCGATTATCAGAAATAAAAAGCAGAGAACTCAAAAAAACTACATACGAAACAGAGTTGCAAATACTTTGACCGACATATAACGATTACGATTATACTTGCGAAAATTCAGAAAACTTCTTGACGTTATTAAAAAATTCTAAAATTTTGCTTAGCTAAAATATTTGTGTATGTGATTCGATTTATTATAATGCATTTCATATCGACGAGTTAATGCTAATTCGATTCACGTGAAATTATTTTTATATTTAGCTCATATAACAGCTACGTCCCTAGTTCACATTGTTCGTTTTACTTTTCCTATTTTCACTATTTTATGAGACGATAGCAACAATCCACCGATGTTTGCAACACATTCACAGTTCTCTACACGCGTTATAAAACGCTCACAGAGTTCACGAACCCTAATTGAACTTGACGCGCAACAGTTGGCACTTTACAAGTTCACGGGATATACTTCTTCCATGGAAGAGAGTAAAACTTTACGTACCTTTACACTTTCAAGCGTGCATACCGCCGAGTCAATGAGGTGTTTGCTATTATTATGTACTGCACAAGATGCAAATCGTTAGCTAAATGATTAAAACCATTGCGTATATTTAAATGATCAAAATATTAATTATGCGTTGATAATCTGTTTTGCATACATTGCCTCAATTAACTTCCGTCTTATGTACAAATTTATCGTGAGCTGTAACTCGTTTAGCGTTTTCGGCACAACTGCCTGTCCGGATCGGCAACAAGCTCGGTGACAATAGGCATTTACACGTACTTGTTCCACACATTAGCGTGAATCAATAAGAAAAAAAGTGGAAATGACTAAATAAGGCAATGTTTTGGACTTGTCTACATTCGCACACAAGCTCATATATGAAGGCTCGCCAATGCCCGACGCGAGACAAGGTGTTTGGATGAAACATCGCGAGATACAAGCCATTACTATTGAACTGGTTATGTTAAATAAAATTTATAATACAAATAAATTAATAGTAAAACAATTACTAATACGATCCGCTCCATAACACATACAAATCCTTTTGAGAATTTTTACTTTTTTGTACGCATAAATAAGAAGTAAATGTAAATTACAACGACACGAGAAAATTATTAATCGGACACTAAATTTGTTTGTCCAGGTAAATTTCGAATGGGTTACTAAACTGAATCTGACGCTGAATACCGTTGGCATATGACCGAATGTTCGTGTAAATGCGTTCGACAGATTCTTATCGGATTTGCGCGCGATGTTCTCTTTGCTTCTGTTCGTTTTCATTGACATGATTCCCGCAATGCATTCGCTAATGCGAACTCGGGGTGACATGATTGCAACGATATGTGTAATATTATTCTTGTAGCAAAAACAGTGCTATTTTTTATTATTTAACAATTCTATTTATTTAACTAAGATATTTTAAAGACTTTGCAAATAAACTGTTGTAAATGCATTTAATTTTGAATACTTTACATCCTATTACTGTCGTTCAATCAATGTATCATAAATACTACGAGAATACTTTCACTAATAATACGTTACTTAACAAAGTAAAACACAAGCGATACTCTGCCAATAAATATTCATAGAAAGTTGCTTATCTACATTTAGCAATTGCAAGATTTCTATCGTAGTGATTTACTAAAAAATAATAATTATAAACCTATATAACTCGAAAAAGAAATGCAATATAATTTAAATAAAGACATCAAAATTAAAGAATTTCTTGAATTATTGTAAGTAATTAAAAAAATTAAAGAAGTTTTGCAAAATAGATAGTCAATGTTATTACTTCTGCAGTTATTACTTCTTATCTACACCTTTGAATCTTGCCAGATACTTATAGAGACTAGTAATGAAATATATATATTTTATATGAATTATATTGCATATATATATGACATATATGTATATATATACTTATAGATATATATATACATATATGTGATATATTGAATTATATACATATGAATTATATACATATGAATTATATATATGATTTTTATAGAAGAACTAGAATGACCTATAGAAGTTAGTTTTTTTTTATTTTTTTTTTATTTTTTTTTTTTTTTTTTTTTTTTTTTTTTTTTTTTTTTTTTTTTTTTTTTTTTTTTAGAATAATTTAATAGATATGTGGAATAAACGGATGATTAGATTAATTGGATTAATATGTTTTTAGTGCCAATATATTAATTTTGTATTAATATATTAATTTTGTGTCAATATATTAATTTTGTATTAATATATTAATTTTGTGTCAATATATTAATTTTGTATTAATATATTAGATTGGTTAAAGTTTTAGTTTTAGTTTTGTACTAAAGTTTTGTACCATAAAACACACATATCACAGCTTGCTTGAGTTTGTTAAGTTATCTGGTCCAAGTATCCATGTGTAGAGAAGAAATTTCCTGAGAAGCGTCGGACTATCAGATCCTTTAAAGGATCCGATATATCTGTCGATATCCCGTTCTTATAAAGAAATCGTATCGACCATAATCACTCTTGAGAAATACTAGAGCAATATACTCACATTCTTACTCATAATTTTCCCCAATTTTATGTTAAACTTAATCATTATTTTGTCACATGAGCAAATATTTAATAAATAAAATCGTTATACTTTACAAATTTTCTTGATAGAAACATTTTAGATATCAATTTGTGATTTACAGAAGACTTGTTTAATACAAATTCTTAATTATCGATCTAAGTGATTCTTATAGATCACAAGATGATAGCCACCAAGCGGCCAAAATTTCAAAGTAGAAAGTATCGCACATTTTGGGATAGAATTATTGTTTTCCACGTTGAACAAAGAATCTCACTTGTTCACTATTTAAGTAATTTGTTTTCATTAAATTAACTCGCTTTAAGAATTTCGTGAATAAATAATGATAATTTAATATAATGATAAAGAAATTCACTATCACTTATATCATCGACGGTAGATAACGTGATTGTTTTCACGCAAATAATATGTTATCTCATTCTTATAATCGTGAAACCTATTGATTGTGTACGTGAAGTTTAGTGACCTACGACCATAGAAAGCGTTGTCTTACATCGTACATCGTACGTCGCTGTCGTATATCGTAGACATGTGATAATAAACGTGTTGAATAATATCTATTAATTTCTGCTGAAATTTCAAGATCGTGCTTTAAGGTTTACCAGTGATGCAATTATCCGATCATTTTATCAAAAGACCTACATCGATGTTTCTTCTTATTTTTATTAAATTATTTAAATCGCTAAATTGCAATATTGTTTCTTTTTTATATAAGAAATTATATTTTGACTTTTAATAAAGTAAGTATTATTTGATTCTCTCTTTGCATTTAACATCTTGGAGATTATGAACTCCATCACTATAGACTCGCCAAATTAATGAGGACAGTTTTGTAAATAACAGTTAATTAATAATGCAAAATACAACGTTGCTAATAAATGTATATAAAATTATTAGTCTTATTACTATATTATTAATCGCAATTTCGGGATATAATTCAAGTATAATTGTGATTTACTAAAAAAGAATAAAAATGGACTATATAATTCGTGCAAGAAAGTGCAATTATATGTATTAACAATTAACAATTAAACTAAAAATATTAACAAAATGTTAAAAATTTCTTTAATTGTAGAAAAAAATAGTCAATATTACTTCTTCTGTTATATTTTATTGTATGGTACGATACTAGAGCTGCCTGATTTTTGGAATTTGGAACATTTGACTAGCTATCACTCATCTATAGCACGCCATTTATATGGCATGTTTTTAATAAATAAATCAATAATAGCTAATTCTTATGACAGATAAGAGATTCTACTCCAGCTGCTATTTTAGATTCTTTCCCAGAGAAGTATTAGACTATTCAGATTCTCTGTAGTGGATCCTCTTATATAAAGACATCAAATTGAGCACGATCGCTTTCGAGAAACACCGCAGCAATATATGTTATGTATATATGTATATACTCATATTCTTAATTTAATTTTCTTGAAATACCAAATCACGAATTTTACGCATTAATATTTAAAAAATAAAATCGTAAGATTTTTAAATTTCTTAAATTCCTGATACGAGATTTCTTTAATATAAATTCTAAATTATTGACTTGATCATTGTAGAGTATAAGATAACAGCCACCAAGCGGCTAAAATTTCAAAGTATATCGCGCAACTTTGAAATAGATGTTATTCGCTTAGAAGAAGGTAATAAAAGTGGTATTAAAATTCTAAACGTTATTATGTTGTAGGTGAAAATTTTACTACAAAAACTGTTGCGTGACAATTGTGATATATACTTTTATAAAATATGAATAACAGGGATGCACGCTAATTTTCAGAAATGAAAAAAAACCAAAGGAACTCAAGGATTAAGGTATTCAACTCACTAAAAATATAAATGTAGACAATGGCTATAATTGCGGCCCTGTTACTTATGTTTTTTTTTTATTTGTTTCAGTTTCTATCTTTTTACTCCACTACAAGATCACAAGCGTGTGATATCTCGGAATCTAGCTGCGGTGAACTCTTTGAATTTTATATATTTGAATGATGTGTGTGCTGATGTGGCTCAAGCATATAGCGAAATCGAGAAAAGTCGAAATCTTATAGAATAAGTAAATTAGTAAGACCAAATAAACGTCCCGTATTTTTAGAAATATTACTTAATATATTAATTTTGCAATTTTTTTTTCTACTGTTACATTGCAAAAATTTACTTTGTACCGCAAAGATTAATTTTAAATATTGCGTATATTGAATTCGTTGCGTTAATATTTTTTATCTGAAGAAGTAACGATATGAATTTAAGATTACAATAGTAATTTATTTGTCGAAATTAAAATTATTTTGTAATGAATTTTGTAACGTGAAAAATATTTTATGTTGTGTTTATGTAGAGAGAGCAAGGCTTACCGTAGCGTTTAGGGGTTGTTTTGGTCACGCTGTTTACGCATTTTATTTTTTCATTATCTCTTTCTATCCTGCTATCATAAGTTATTCTTACTTCGCATTACCCATGTATCTTTTCTGCGCATGTTACCTTTTAAGTCTGCGCAAGTCCTTTAAATATCCTGCGGTATTTTGTCCCCTACCAGTCGCACGGCGGCACTCGTACGGGTTCACGCATCGAGTTATCCCTCCCCCCACTATCGTTACTACTTTCCCTTACAGTTTTCCGCTTTTCTCCCCTTTTTCCATCATTACCTGTTGCGTACATACTGTTCGGCGCAGAGTGTCGAACGCGTATTCCGTGTGACAAGCGATATTCGACTTGTACTTTTGTCCTCATACGACAAAATCGCGTCGGGAGTGTGTAAAATATCGTGTGATCGTTGTAATAAAATGCGTCGTAATAAAAATCGGGAGTGTCGTTTAAAGGGTCGCGCGACTTTTGTATTTAAAACGCGTTCAAGGCGTGCGTCGCGACGCGAGTGAATTTCTTGAAGACCACTCAGAGGAGGAGGAGGCTCAGGTGAAGCATCGGGCGCCAACGGAGCAACGTAAGAGTGAGTAATCATAATCATTCATTTGTTATATATTTTTTGCATAATGTTGCAGATAAAATAATATGGAATGTAGCAAACATAAAATTTTTTAAATATTTATATTTATTGGACCGATCGGGAAGTTACTTTGAATTTTTGCATTAATTTTTAAAAATTACTTAAATTTTTAAATTATTAATTAAACATTTTTTTGATATTTCTTTGTTTAGATAATTGCATAGATAAAATTAAAATAATATAATTATTGTGTGCAATTAATATTTCTCAAGTATTAATTATTTTAAACGCACTTCTAATCCAAGTTTATTTTTGTATGTTACAGATTAACTTTGCAGTACAACAAAACAGCAACTCCGTTGCTGCGCATCGTGCGGTGAGTGAATTTGCATTTTAATTTAATATAATACTGACTGTTTAAAAGTCTTGTGCTTCCGTGAATTTTTTAAGTATTTTGAATTGTAAAAACATTAATTTTTGCAAGAAAAGTTATTTCTTATTCTAGTAAACTTAGTATTTATCGCATGTTTTATGTATATTTCTGATTGTTAATACATTAGTCTCTTCACTTTTTTCTTACTCTCATATACATGAATTTAATAGAATATGATAAATTTTAATACACAATAAAAAGCAGATCATACAATACAATACAAGTATTATTGTATCAATAATATCAAATTAAAATACATCATTTCATAAATCAATTGTTTTAAAATGGATAGATTAGAACTTAGATTAGTTGCTCAATATATTTAGTCTTGGTAATATTACAATGCATACTTGAATATGAAATATGAACACATAAAGATACGAATTTTAATATGATAGATTCTATTATTTATATACATAATTAATTACACATTTATTTTATTCTCAGTTTTCAAATTCTCAAATTTATTGCTGTATTATTTAAAAACTATATATGAAGAAGAAAAAATAAATAAAATAAGTCTATAGAATATACAAATTTTCATATAAAATATCAGTTTTATATAAATATAAATATAAATATATTTAAATTTTTATTTATATTCTTCCATGATATGTTCATAAAATATATATATATGTATATATATTTATGAATAACTAATCAGACCAAGTTAGATATATTGGGTTATTCGGAACATGTGTAGACTTTTTTATGACAAAATAAAAAATAATTCTTACATATTTATAAGTTCATTTTTATTCAGTATGTTTCACAGAAACATAAAATAAAAATTAATATTACATTTAAGATAATTTATTTAATGGAACAGCGTACATTTGCGATTAAAAGCTTTTAAATCAACAATATATTTTTGCTATATGCGAATTTCTTCATAATCTTCCCTAGTTTATCCATACATCCGTGGTTCCATGGCTTAATTCAGAGATGGGAATTAGTTGCAACTTTTGATTCGATTTTCTGATTGACGCCCACTGTCCCCTCCTTGCCGCTCGCATTCTAATAACGAGTCACCAAGCGCGTTAACAACGCCCGTAACTAAGGTGCGCGATACTCAGCCTCAGGAATGTCCATATCACAAATGCAACAAGATAATAAATATGAGACAATTATTAACGCGTACTTCAACAATAGTATCTCACAGGTAATGTGGAAATCTATATTTATCCCATATTTATTATCTTGTTGCATTTGTGATTTGGACATTTCTGAGATTGAGTATCGCGCACCTTACTTATGGGCGTTGTTAGTGCGTTTGATGACTTGTTGTTAGCATGCGAGCGGCAAGGAGGGAGCAGGAGGCGTCAATCAGGAAATCGAGCCGAAAGTTGCAACTAATTCCCATCTCTGGCTTAATTTATTTCATGGTCGAGCACGGAAATTCGAAATTCGCGGTCCCGTCGATGATGGTCAAGCACGAATCTTGAAATAACGTTGATACGATCGATCATTGAATAATTGTCGACTATTAACACAAATTGCGGACGCAAATAGCGGAAACTGAGCCGAGCTCTGCCCTATGCGTCTTGTGAAAAACGTCGAGACAGTCGCTCTCGGATTTTCGATGCAAATCGGTAACTGAACTGAGTTTTGCGCTAAGCAAAAACATGAAAAACACCAAGGTGGTTATCTTCGGAATTCTCTCAAGTGAGAGATGTGCACACGGAAGTGCGTATAATGTGAAATTAAATCGATAACTTTTAAAATTAAATCGTTGCTTGTTAAATCATTACATTGTTATTTTTATCCGTGTTTCTCAGCTCATTCAATTTATACGAATTTTGAAGTATTTAGATCTTCTATTAGGTAGGATTTTATAGATAGAATTATTTTGTTAGATAGGATTTTTTATTAGATAGGATTTTTGGTTAGGCAAGATTGAACAATTTTCTACAAATTTTGTATTCTTTTTAATTCTTTGCATCGATAAACTTTGAAACATTTATTTTTACAGTAAGTTTGCAGTTTATCGATGACAAAGATAATGAAAACTTCGGGTGGGCAAACAGCAAGATTTTTTTCGAAAAATGAAAGAAATTTCTTGCACAAATAAAGCATTACACTAAAAGCACATGCGTTTAGATGTTCAAATGTACAGTCTGTACAGTACAGATAATAATATGTATGAATGTAAGAAGAGGAAACAAGTAAAGATTAAGGAACTTTATTCATTTTTATATTGTCTGCTATGTTCTCTATATTTATAATTATGTACGCACAATGTATTTACCATTTTCTGTTTTCCTGGATATTAAAAATATATTTGAAATATAAAACGTGTGAAATATTTTTATAATTTAATATGTTTGTTGATATAATTATTGTTTATATAATTTAATATTGGTTTTAATTTAATTCTATTCTTTTAGATATAACATAATAAGAAGAATTAATGCGAAAAGAAGAATTTGCTACTGATTCCACAAAACATTGTAGTCAGAAATATACATGAACAAGATAAAGATAAGATTGGAATTACGATTTTTTAAATTGACATTTAAAAAGGATTTTAATCTTATTCTCATTGTTATTTTTATTGTTCGCTATTATCTGTTACACATAACACTTTAATAATTTTTAAAATAGATTACAATAATTCTCCGTTTCTGTTAAGAACACTATCTTATCACTGCGTTATCTCTTTGCACTTGTACAAGTTGCGGACAAATAATTCGTCATCGGTAATTCCACAAGAGACATTAAGACATACTTCCACAGACATTGCGGTTCCGTGAATTTGTAATATCCTGGAATTGAGATTAGTGTTTAAAAAAAACTGCGAATTGAATGACATAATTGTATAATTTTTGGATATTTGATTTATTACATTAATTTCCAAGCAACAAATTATTCAGTTCAATTAGAACTGAGAAACATGAATAATCTTTAAATCTTACTGCACTTTTTCTTTTTTCTTTTTTGTTACTTGCAATATATATAAATAATTTTTTTTGTTTCCCTGTAGAAGATGTCAGTTATTTACAATGCGTTGCTATTTTGTATAGTGCCCCAATTTTTTTTTTTAACTGTCTTGTCACCGATTATTTGCTTCAGCAGCGCTGGCGTCGGCTTGTCACTCGTCACTGTGTTTCTCCCACCCGTGTAAGTTCACGCGATTCATATTTCACTCGGTCGCACTCGAGGAATCCAGAATCAACAAAGTGCGCGTGTACGTGGAGCAAACCGTAATAGTCTGAGTTTGCCGTCGCACCGTGATTACCATCCGCGTGTTGGCGTCCTCTAATAAACGTTCTCTAAACACAAGCGCAACAGGTACGTGCAACTGTCAACAGACCAAGAGCCTTATAGTGCGTAATTTTGCGAGCAATCAGACAATTTTGTTCTTTAAATAAAGAAAAAAACTTTGACTTTTATCGCGAAAGAATAGTTTGTGTTTGAAAAAAAAAACCATTAAAATGGAGATTGCATCTTAGAGTGAAAATAAATCATAAGTTTTATAATCAAGATTTCGGTTAAAAATTGAGTCACTATAAGAAAATTAAAATTCTATAAATAGTTAATTTTTATAAAACATAAATGATTGACATTTTAATTTTCTATCAAGGCGTACTTGAGATTGTGACTTGCAATAGCGTATAGCTCTGATATTTTTTTTAAATCAATTTTGTTAAAACGGAAAATAAATTTAATAAATTTAAATAGAAAACTTCTTCTGTTTGTGAATTCTGAATAATTGATTTGGTGTCGACGAATTTATATACGTAGTCAATGTCGTCATTCTTGATAATCTTTATTGCCGCAATTTGAATAGCACGATAAAACGTGATGTGCTGGTTAAAAAAGAATCCATAAACGTTGTGATTGAGAAGAAATTTACTTAATAAGATTTAGGAGAAATGTAAAAGGTAGAAGATAACGGAAACAAAAGATAGAAAGTGAAAGTACAATAATATTGATTGTCATGCTATTAACGCAAAGAGAGGCGTGATAGGTGTTTCTTATCGGTTATCTCGTGGCCGATAGTTTACTAAAAGTGAGGCATGTAGAGTGGTTATTTCACTCGACCATGATAAAATCGATTTTTCGAAGGACACGTTTGGCGTATGCTCGTGATATGAATTTTACGAAAGTACAGACAAAGATACGAAATTTAAAACAATTTTCTTTCTGCAAATCTTTAAGACTTTTAATGAATATTTCACCTAACATTAGATGTTGCGTTCACCTTGAATCAAACGTATGTTAGATGTGTTTAACTTTATTCCCACATCGCATGCAGATGGAAAATAATGGATTCAATGATCATACACGAAAGATCGAACTTTTTTCATTTTTAGAGTGCCAGAGGGTTTTTTTAATTTTTATTTAGCACATATTCGATATATAAAAAATACCTATTAGATTTTTGCAACAATAGTTTTACCAATTACAATTAATATTTATTAATCAATAACTTTATTAAATAATATTTTTACCAATTGTTTATTTATTTTACTAAATTAAGACACATTAATGCTTATGATCATTTTTTTTACGCCTGATAGTAATATTCTACTAAATACGAGGTATGATGACGTAATCGTTCGGCTTACGTTATCGATATCCACTGATACGGTATTAATAGAGCATTGAAATTTGTGCAAACGTGTGAATCACTCGTGTTACGTATCTAATAAGCGCGTACATATTGAATACATTGCGTAGAATCATGTTCCGCCTACGCTTCTCTTTCGAGACATTTAAATTTCTTCACAATAAATACGTGATTGAACAATGCATTTCATTCATAGTTTTATTAATAAAAAAGCTCTTACTTGAGCTTTATTTTAATGATGCATTTAAATGCTAGATTAGGATGTCAAAAAAAATCCTCAGAAAAATTAGGAAATTAAAACAAACATAATCATTATTAGGGAGCGGATGTTCGTGCACGATCCCGTATCGCGCGCAGAGAACCGCTGCGTGCGAGTGAGTCGAGTATACACATTATACACGATAGATATATTAGGTGCGTTCGGGGAGACGCTATTAGCGCTATTTGCGTCATTCTATCTTTATTGCTCATTAGACATAAAACAAGGATAGAATGACACAATAGCGCTGATAGCGCGCTCCCCGAACGCACCCATTGAATTCAGATGAATTGATAATCGGGTTTTCTCGAGAAATGCTACCTCAGCGAGTACTCGACTTACTCGCACGCAGCGGTTCTCTGCGCGCGATACGGGATCGTGCACAAACATCCGCTCCCTAATCATTATTAATATCAATTTTATTAAAATACTAGAACAGGCTCTCTCGTATTGAAAATTCAAAATTATTGAAAACGGTTGACAAGAGCCAAAATACAAATATTATTATGTCCTGACAATAGCATTTTGAATTTTATTAGCTGTTTGAAACAAAAATTGTCTTTTTCAATACGTACTAAAAGACAAAAAGACACCATTGATAAGCACCAAAATGCAATTATTGTTATTCAATGTCTTATTTTTTCAGTAATTACTGAAAAAATGAGAATGATAATCGATAACCTACAGATATCGTCGATTTTGCAATACACTGATATATGCGATTCACGTAATCATTTCTACGTTTTTTATGTCCATTGATAAGACTTCAAGTGAAAAATATATTTACCTTAAATTTAAAAATTATAAGTTTTAATAATTTTTTTAGCTATATGTATATTAATATAAACCTATAGCCATTGTATCGCGCAGTGATAACTACCTGTTGGTTTTTGTTAACTTAGTTTACTTTTTAAATAAATTTTTTATATAACAAGTAGTACATTTTCTCTTAATCATTTATCTCTTAATCATTAAAATCTGATTAAAAGTATTCCGTCGAAAGAGGATCATGAAGTTATTGAATGTAAAATACGTTACAGATTCCGCAAATTGTGATAAAGATGATAACTCAGCGAGATATTATTATATATAAACGTATACATGTACATACATGTGTGCAAATGTAATAACATCGATATTGAATATTAACAAGCATTATGCTACTTAGAAACTATCAGTTTTGCAAAGAAAATATCAAATGTATTAATAGAAAATTAATTAATTAATTTTATGTAGAAATTATTCTTTCTTTAAAATTATCTACTTTGAAAAACACTTTAATTTATTTAGAATATGCGCATAAAATCGATAAAGATACACCTATATCATTGAGAGATCATTTTTGAGTGTTCTTAATCCAAAAAATATCCGTATCAGTTTCTATCGACAGTGTTTTCCTGTAAGAGTGCATTTTATCAGGTGGTAAGATATATGTATATTTGTATGTGTCAATGATTTTGAGCTCAAAGTTTATAGCAATTTTTAATTGGTTGTTTCAAATTTATCTTTGTTCGTATATATAAAAAATTGGATTGGACTGACAAAGTTTCTTCTTCGTCAAACGTCTTAACAAGTGCTGCAATACGCAATGTTCAATATAAAATTTAAAATTCAGTCTTAAATGAAGTGAAGAATTCTCCGTAGATTTTGCATGAACATTGAAAACAAATATTAACGCAATCTATGAAATTTTTACAGTTATGCCAATGTTTTAACATGTGACCCAAATTCTTAACACGACACATCAATTTAAAATTTCTTTTCTATTTTTTACAGTTAAATTTTAGTCACGATAACAGCGTCGATAATGAGCAAAATGGATCCGCCCAGTTACACATCACCACCATATCCTTATCCGCAACCGCCGCCGCAAGAAATGCCACAGCCACAACCTGTCCCACAACAAAGTAAATATAAAATCCGGGTTAATGAAGGAGTGGAGGAGAATATGACGAGCTATGCTGTCACATAAAATAATTAAAAATTAATTCTAAATTTTATAAAAAGTGTATATTATATGCCAAAAATTTTATTAATTTAATTGTAGATTTGATCATTATGCCGACAGTTTTCGGCTCGGAATCACAGCATTTAATTTGTCCACATTGCCGTGCCAACATTATGACCAGCGTAGAATCAGGACCAAACTCAAAAACGCACATGTTTGCGCTACTTCTTTGTGTATTTGGGTAAGATTTTGAGCAAATAAAAAATGTTGATTTTCTTTATAAATATATAAGTAATGACAATTATGGCATCGCAGCGCTACTAAATACACGTGCTTATTATTCGTTTGCATAGAAAAATATTCAATTAATAATACGTTTAATTAAAACCACATTTTTTAGCTTACCATTACATTTTATATTAAACATGCTTTAAATTAAAATATTTCGAGAATTAATATAGTAAAAAACTCGGTCAGTTCTATTCTTACATTCTCATTATTTTCAGACTCTGTTGTTTCGCACCGTGTCCTTATTGTATAGACAGTTGCAAAGTGCAGAAGCATTATTGTCCGGAGTGCAAGAATTATCTTGGAGAGTCCAATAATTAGAATTATTGGACAACTACAACAAGAATCAAAACTGCGGTGTTTAATCAATTATAATAAAAAAATATTAATAAAATGCATGTGATTTATGCAAATAGCAGTTTTGATCGCAATGTATCGCAAATAAAAATGTGATCGAATTAGTCATAAAACAGTCACAAAATTCTTAATTTTGTATTTAAGGATAAACAGGAATGAACAGGAACACGATTTAGATTTTTTCTTCTTTATTTTTATAAGTATAGATAGATAAAACATATACCTATATAAGTATACATATTATAAATTTGTATAATTGTTTAATTCGTGACATGTCTTTACTGTATCTGTTATTTTACTGTATCTATGATTTTCTTATAAAATCAAAAACGTAAAAAGTATTAAGACAATATATTTGATTTACAGAAAGACGTATATTTCTTTATTCAAATAATGTATTTGCCAAATGCATGTATTTATTTAATTTTCCTTTGAAGTTTATACTCAATTTTTAACTCTTACACTATCTTATTATTATCCAATTATTATAATCCGATTTATTTATTTTTATAAAATTCTTTTACAAACTGCTCGAGTTTGTAACTAATAATATACCAAAACCCGTTTGCTTCTCTAACAAGTAAAGCGTGTCTTATTCAGTTACTTATTGAAAGCTGTTTACACAGTACGTATCATCACAGTATTGTATCAACTAACAATCTATCTCAGTGTTCGGTGACATCTCGAAATGATAAGATCACCGTTAAGTTAGTGTTTAGCATTCACGATTTAAAGTTGTGTTAATTGTATTATTCTTTTTCGAAATTGTTAACTGTTACAAATTACTGTATTCTGATTGATACACGATTTTAATATGTAGAGGTTAGTAACTATAAACGTGAAATATTTCTGTTTGAAAATGTAGAAAAATGTATACACCATGACAAGTATAACTTTTTTTATTTTCTCAAAGGCACGTGTCTTAGAATTACCGACATTATTAGTGCTTCTCTCAATGTGTTTCTTTTTTCTCTTTATACTGTATGACCAGATATAAAACGATTAATAACTGATAAATTATTAACTGTATTTGTGTAAAGATTATTTTAATAGTTATCCTAAACCGATTAAAAATATATTACTTCTATGATTATCAGTTAAAGCTTTTAATTTAATATGATTTGGAATAAAATAATGTTAGTACGTCTAAGCATATTTTCTAAGACAAACAACAACAAAATTTAAACACATTGATCTTTATTTCAAAAAAATATATATGCTACAACAAATATGAAAAAAAATATCCGTTTATGTGTAATTTTAATCTAATTCGAATGTAAAATATTTCCATTGGATCATTTACATAATAGTACGCATATATACATATAAGTATGTATAGCAGAGATGGGAATTAGTTGCAACTTTCGACTCGATTTTCTGATTGACGCCTAACTGTTCCCTTCTTGCCGCTTGCATGCTAGCAACGAGTCACCAAACGCGCTATAACAACGCCCGTAACTAAGATGCGTGATACTCACAATCAGCCTCAGGAATGTCCATATCACAAATGCAACAAGATAATAAATATGGGACAATAAATTTCCACATCACCTGTGAGGTACTATTATTGACGCATTCTGCAACAATAATACCTCACAAGTGATGTGGAAATCTATATTTATTGCATATTTATTATCTTGTTGCATTTGTGATATGGACATTTCTGAAGCTGAATATTATGCATCTTAATTACGCGCGTTGGCGACTCGTTGCTAGCATGTGAGTGGCAAGGAGGAGGCAGAAAGCGTCAATCAGAAAATCGAGCCGAAAGTTGCAACTAATTTCCATCTCTGATGTACAGAATTTACATCCAAAATACATTTAAAAAATAATTAAAAATATATTTTATGCGTGCTTATCAGTAAGAAGAGAAACTCTATTACATTTAAAATCTAATTACTTGATAAAATATATTTTGCCTTTCAATAAACTTAAAATTGCATTTATCGGAATTATTTGAATTTTTTATATATTCTGCACTTTTCTATTATTATGTATTTATGAGCGTATTCACTGTAATTTTTTTTTATACGTTTGTTTTGTTTTAATATATAAAAATTTAGAACTGCATGTTGGATACATTTGTGTCATTTCTAAAAAAAAAAATTTTTTTTGCAGATACATTGAATAAAAATTAATATGGCGTTTGAAAACGTTTTATTAAATGGCGGATTATTATTAATCGCTATGATAGTTCTTTCTACTGCTATAAAAAATGACTTTGCAATTAATCGTTATCAGTCAGATTATATAAAACCGTTACATTATGATATCAAAATAAGACTTTACATCAAAAGAAATATTTTTACCCGTGAACATAATTCCACCATTCGTATTGATCGTAAAATCTCAAATATAACTATACGATTGTCGACTAATGGTATACATAAAATTTTTTTAATTGACAAGAATGAGAAGGTTTACATACCAAAATATGTGGTTTATAAAAACCACACTATTTTTCTTGATTTTAGCAAGACATATCAATCTCAATATAAAAATTTTATATTATTACCTGGTACATATATTTTAAAGATGACATATATACATATCATGTTTGATTCAAAGAACTTTGACAAATATCACGTAGGCGCAAATGGAGATCAAGTGTAAGTTAAAAGTGTCAAAAATACATTGTTATATTATTATAATATAACGAATATTTATCTATTATTATGCTTTACAAAAAAGAAACAATTTCACAATATTTGCTAATATTACAATATGCCTACAATTGCGAATTATATAAAATATATAAAATTTAAGAAAGTATTATTGAGAAGTACATTCAATATTGTGCATAATATTTATCGATTGTTAGATGTAAAAGTATTAATACTAAAAATCGTTGCAATCAAAATGTATATATTATTATAAATTATTTAAAAATTTTTTAAATTATATTGTTTTTAATTTTATTATGATTAAAAATTAATTATTATCTAAAGAAGATCGTTGAAATGTAACAGAGTGGCCGCGACAGGTATTAAGATAATGAGATTCCGACAACTACTTCCGTGGCCGACAACTATTTCAAGCAAGCTGGAAAAGCAAGGATTCAAAGCCTCTTTTAATATTTCCATTAAGCATGAGCAAAATTACACAGTTTTATCGAATATGCCTGTGCTAACAAAATATAAAGACAAAAATTACATGTGGACATGCTTTAAACAATCACCTTACATGTTCGCTAAACATTTGACGATTGTAATAACTACATTCTCTAATATTGCTTTATCATCAAACATCAAATTTTGGTGCAGAAAAAACATGACAAAACTTGTACAAATTGCGAAAACCAATGTTAAAAGGATCGCACGATATTTGATAAAAAGAAATGTTATGAAAGTACCAAAAATGGATTACGTTGTAATCAAGGATTTTAATCACAATGTCCCCACGTCTGACAATCAGACTTGGGGACTCATTCTGCAAAGGTAATACAAATTATTAAAATTAAGATAAGGATATAAGAATATTAATAACATTTTAAAATTAAGAAATAAACATATTTGTGTCAGCATGTTAATTAAGAAACAAAATTCATACAATGTTACTTGCATTATTGCACATAGAATTATTCTTGCCTCTATTTTAAATATAACATTAAAATAATTATTCTTTAAATTAATTAATTAATATTAATATAGATTTCACTATTAAAAACATACAAAATAACTGCGTGTTTTACAAATAAAGCAATTGCTACAGAATCTGTTTTATTGCATCAATGATATTAAGATTCATTGAAATTCTCTTTTGAATTCTTATGTACTTTTTTCATTTGTGTCATTAGTTATGTAAAAATATGCCAAATTCTTTGTGTTTCATATTCTATGTACGATTATGTAAGTGAACAGTTATTGTTCCACGTTATTTTATAGACGAAATAAGAACACAAAATTGTTTGAATATTTCTTATAGTATCTTTCTTATAGTAAAACAGTTTTTAAAATATATTTATACTTAATATTTATAATATTTATATTTTACTCTTGAAAATAATTTTTAGAGATACGTCTATTATTTACAATAAAAAATTAGATTCCGCTATGCGCAAAATACAAATTGCACATCTTATAGCGCATCAAATGGCATCTCTTTGTTATATTGATGCGATTCTTTGGTCAAAAAATAGTTTTACTATGTTTTTAGGAACGTTTATCTTGGATAAGGTATTACCTATATTTTTACTATATATTACATTTTGAAACTTTATGACAAACAATGAAAAGTTTAATAGTAGCAATCAACAACACAAATTATATGTCGCAAATACACTTTTCAACTAAATATTCATTTGATCATATTGAATTTTTCAGATACGACGAAATGGTCACATGATGGATTTAATTGTTGTCCAAATGCAAGAATTTTTCCGTTTCGTCATTCCTTCTTATGTAAATCCTTTACTTTCGATCAACACAAACATTACTAAAAATAAATTACTCTTGTCTTCTTTACATAACATGAAATGTAAGTTAAAGTAAATATGCATATAATTAAAAGTTACATATATACGATTATAAATATAATCAAATATTGTAATAATTGTGCGTAAATTTGTAAATATTACAAAAAAAAATTTTAAAAAAGTTTTTTTTATGTTTTCTCATTATATAAACAGTAAAATTAAATAAATAGAAATAAAATATAGTTTATAATTTAAATAAATATAAACAAAAAATATTGATAATTGTTCACAGATTCTCGAATGTTACAAGAAAATTGAAGAAAATTTGGCTATGAATTCTGTCGTTATACAACTATTATTTATTTATTTTATAAAATTTATGATAAATATAATATATGTATAATTTAAACTATAATAAAGCATTATAATTTTAATTGTTACAGCATTTGCAATGTGGCGTCTGTTACATTTCATTTCTAATGGTATATTTTGGACTGGTATCCGCAAATATATACACACGTGAGTAATAATATTATAATAATATAACAATTATCTAAAGATTTTCCAAAAATATATAAGCTATTTTTTAAATTAAAATATACTTTCCGTTAATGTAAACAATATAATCTATTTTTAAACTTTGAATAATTAAACTAATATATGTATGTATATTTCGCGATTAATAATGATTTCTATTAAGAGACAATTTTGCTAAGAAAAAATTTATTCCAATTTTAATATAAAACTAGATAAAAAAAGAAACTATTCTCTTATCTGGAAAAAGATATCTCACATATAACATTTTGTGTATAATAATTACATATAATACATGATATAAATTACTATTTATTTTATATGAATTTTATTTAATTCATTTTATATGAATAGTAATTTTATATTTACTAATAAAAATTTTTCCAATATTTACTTTAAAATATTCTTTTTATTTTTTTTTTAGATATAATTCAGGCACGACAAATGACTACAATAATTTATGGTCCGTTATGCAACGTACTATAAATTCAAGAAATAGTAAATACAAATTGAATATAAAGAATTTAATAGATATTTGGACAACGAAAACATATTATCCTGTACTAAACGTCACGCGAGATTACAGGAATAACGCGGTGGAGATAGTCTTCGTCAAATCTATCGATATAATTGATAAGGATACAGAAAATTGGATACCTGTGACTTATACAACGAACTCATCTTTACATTTTACAAAGGCCAATAATTTGTTTTGGTTAAATTCGTATAATCAGAGTTATAGAATTGAAGGGATTAACAGAGATGATTGGATCATAGTTAACATACAACAAATTGGTAAATATTGAACGATAAATTTATTATGCTTTAAAATAATTTTGTAATTAATAATCTAGAATATTTTCTCAATACAAATTAAAATATTTTATTTAAAAATAAATTGTGTGTGTGAAGAAATGTATAAAAAAAGAAAATGGTATTAAAAATAATTCCTTGATAAATTCCGTCAAAAGACTTTAATGATGAAAAACTTTTTTTTTAACTATTTTCTATATAATAGGATATTATCGTGTCATTTACGATCTTGAAAACTGGAAAAAACTTGCGCACTACTTAAATTACGAAAATACCGAAATACATGTTCTCAATCGTGCTCAAATTATCGATGATGCGTATCACTTCTTATTACAAAAACAAATTAGTTACAAGATGTTTTGGAATATCACGAGCTTTCTAACACAAGACACAGATTATGTAGCATGGTATCCTATGATTAAAGCTTTCGAACACATCATGTGCATCTTTCCAATTGAACATAGTAAAGATGTAACGGTAGGTAATGATAGATTTCTACGAAAATGAGTTACGCATTACACACTGCGTATTAAAAATACGTTAGGTCTTATGTGAACCAATAATTTTATTATAAAAATTTAAGAAATTTAATTTCTTCTTTACCCCAACAACCGCAGTCGGTTCTTTAATTCATATTCTTTATATTTGATTAATTATTGCATAGAATCTTTATTTGTTTTAATTTTTTTTTTAATTCAAATAAATGTGTATATGTGCAGTCGTACATACATTATATTTTTCATAAATAACAATAAATATTTTTATATTATTTAATCATTTTTAGAAAATGATGGAAGACATATTTTATATCTTTTATGTATAAAAATGCATATAAGATTTATATTTTTTAATGATTTTTAGAGAAACATGATAAGAATGTTGGAAGCACTTGTTATAAACATAGGGTACTATAAAAGATCCGGAGACAATGATCTTACTAAATGTTTAAGAGAAGAAATGATAAAATGGACATGTATTTTCGATATTTCCGATTGCCGAAAGATAGCTACGACAAAATTGCAGAAAATGTTAAATCTTGGACAAAAGATGTAAGCTATTTTAAAACCATGATATTTATAAAATCAAATTTTCTTACATTTTTGTACTATGCTGGATACATTATTTTATCATGAAAATACAAAATATAAGTTAATTTGTAATAAAAAATATTTTTTTTATAATACAGTGATTTGTCGCCGAAAGAATGGATATACTGCAAAGGATCAATGGTGACGAATGTTGAAACTTTGCATTCTTTGTGGCTTTTGTGGCAGGAAACATTAGATACTAGAATTTTAGAATTTATGGCTTGCTCTGAAAATTCTATTGTTATTCACAATTACTTGAAAGACGTAAAATTAGAGAAATATAAAACTGAATTCAAAGCCAATGAGCAGGCTTATATATTTCTTTTCACTGTAGCGAAACATGCAAACAAGGACACGGTGTTTACGATGATCTTACATAATTTTGACAATCTAAAACCTAAGTAATGTTACTTTTCTTTATAAATATATTCTGGTAATTATAAAAACTTTTTTACATTTATTAAATCTGTTATTGTGTTTTTGCAGGCAGGTTAACACAATTGCAACATTAATTGTAATTATTACGCATATACAGTCCGTACATAACTTGAAAATGGTATATTTTTTTAAATCTACTGACACACTCATTTATTGATTTCTTAATATAAAATTTATAAGTATCTATATTAGTTATAAACATTACATATCTGATTTGCTGAGCACAGCAAATAATATTTTGTCAAACTGTAGTGCGAGAAAAAATTATATTTATTGATATTGTCGAAATAATCTGTTTTAGGTGGAAACTTTCGCGAAAGATCATTATTCACAACAAATACCAATTCAAGCTGTTAGAAGGAAAATAAAGAAACGAAAACAGGAATATTCAAGACTTATCGAAAACTACATGCTTCTAATTTAGTCAAAGTGAAGATAAAGCTAAGAAAAATAAAGAGCCAAACATTTGAATCGATAGAAGATAATAATTTTACTCGTTGTGTTTATACGTTTACATTTATATATTAGTAATTGTATACAAATATATTTTTCTTTCTAGTTTTTAAGTATTACGCGTTTCTGTTTTTAATTATTTTTAATATTTTAATATTATTATTATTAATGCTGTAAATTTTAGATAATGCAGATATATTCTTCATCGAAACCAGAATTGATTCCAAATTAAAAAATATATGAGAAAAGAAAATTGATTATAAAATGCTTTATTTATTTTGCTCATAATATCTAGAAATCCGTAATACGAGCACAAAGGACTCGCTTCCATTAATGTTCCCAAATCTTGCTAATTTAGCAGAGTGTCAACAATTTGTCAAGAGAATTAATAAGCAGACATATAAAATTACTAACCATCGGAAGAAAATATAGTTTAGAGATCATTCAGCTTATTTATTCGACATATCTTTTCTCATGTACACATAAATGTTATACACATAGACGACAGAACAAACATTAAATAGTTTAGTGGTTCGTTACTGCCCTTCTCTCTCCCTCTTTTACTCCTTCCTATTCTCTCCTTGTCGTGAATAGTCCTATATCCTATCATTAATTCGTACAATCCATCAATAATGTATTTTGTGATCACCATATTTATTCTGTGATTTTAATGCTTATATAGAAGTCGCTTAGTTGCAATTGCGTTACATATTTCGTACAAGCCTCAACAATTCAAGTACGATCTTACAGCGAAATTCGTTTGGCGATTCTCGGGGCCGGCGTCAGTTGCACAAACGCATAAAAATATATAAACAATTGCGGTTTCTCCCCTTCGCCCGAAGAAGGTTCTTAGCCATATTATGAATATTATAATTCCTGATAATTTTAATCGCACGGGGCATAACAACACTTAATAAGTAAAGAATACATTCTAAGATAATTTGTTTTTAAATCTCTTCTTGTCTTTTTCATCTTGATCACTACACAGGCATGAAGATCGGACCCATACACCAGCTTGTTAGTTATCTATGATGATATGATATGATAATACGACATTAAATATGTATCTTATACACTGTGTGACGATAAACGCGCAAAAGGTTATTGCCAAAACTATAATATAAAGGTGATACATTGACAAGCGTCGTCCAATACCTTCCTAACAAAGAAATTCGTCGTTACAATCAAGAGATTCAAGTCGTTAAAGAGACGCGAACCTATCGGTTTCGATTTTTTAACAATGAATCATTATTATTCGATATTCGCTAGCGTCATTTGCCATTTCTAACGAAATGACGATCGATCGATCCTTCGAATGCGGGGAAGGTTTTGCACTTTTTCATTGCTTATTGTCTGTTCACAATAGCAGCCGCCAACGGATTCGCTAGTTTGCTCATTTGTCTCTTTCAACAATCTCTTTCAACGCGCAAAAACATCGTTGTGTACTATGACAATCGAATAACGCACAACGATACTTGTAGTTGGATTTAACGCATATGTTTTTACGCAATTTTATACTTTGCATCGCCATTTGTTACGTCTTTCTTGCAACAAATAGCTGAATTAAAAGAAATCAACAGAAATGTCTTTCATTGAATTCTACTATAATTTTGCTATAATTAAATGCAACATAAACACTATTCCATAAAAAATAAAAAACACTTTTTATGCTTTAAATCGAGCAATTTTCAAACTACTGGAAAATTTTTCTCGCAAAATGTATGATAGGTGTCGAAAATTATATACGATTTTGTTTTGGCTAAGTTACATGAATTTGAAGCTAAATCTGCACTTTTTACTACTAATACTACTGTCGATGGTAAACGTTATTTTTCATAAAATGTAGGGTTGGCTTCAAAGTCGCGTAACTCGGACAAAAGGATCGTAGTAAAATTTAAAAAAACGCGTTATTGTAGGTAAAGTGTTGCAATTTTTGGCATTTGTCATAAATTTTGCGAAAGATATTTTTTTATCAAGTTACAGAGTATTAAAAGTACTGTGTTCTTTTTTCCAGCTTACAACTATAAAACTAAAAAATTTTTTTAATGAATAAAACGACGTGAAAGTACAAATTTCAAGCTTTAAAATACTTTTTTAATCTTTGGTCTATGATGATTTTTCGCCGAGTTACAATGATTTAAAAATTGGTCAGTTTTAAGCGCCTGAACGTCTCGACGCGGCAGAGCAGTGCGGCCGAGAGCGGCTGTGTATCATGCGTAACAATGGCGCGCAGTCAGCTGATTAGTCGGCCGCGCTGCTCTGCCGCGTCGAGACGTTCAGTTGCTTAAAATTGATCAATTTTCAAATTGCTGTAACTTGGCGAAAAATCATCGTAGATCAAAAATTAAAAAAGCATTTTAAAGTTTGAAACTTATACTTTCACATGCTTCAAGCCGTTTTCTAAAAATTTTTTATTTTTACACTTCTAAACTTGATAAAAGAACACGTACTTTTTACACTCTACAACTCCGTAAAAACATTTTTCTTAATAATTTAATGACAAGTCGAAAACTATAACATTTTACCTATGGAACGCATTTTTTGCTGTATTTTTTTTGTCCAAGTTACGCGACTTTAAAGCCAACTTTACTTTATGAAAAATGATTTTATGATGAAATATCTCTATCAACTCTTTATAATTCACCCATTTTTTGCAAAATCTTTTCGCGTATAAGAGATTTTACGATGGCAAAGCAGCGGCTAATAATTCGGTCACGATTCATTTGTTAAGTAACAGATTGTGTGCGACTGGTATCGTATACGTTATTTTGTAGTTGCGCCGGGAGCACCTGTCGCTTGATCAACGAAGCGTAGTACGCACAGCACATACGTTTTGCGGATTTTCTCCTTACGATTCATTTCGATTAATACACGTCACGTTGATTGCATTTGCAATTCGTACAAGAAGTCTCAGCCGTCGCCAACTGAGTCAATATGGACTGAGTAATTACACGAGAAACACAAATAATCGCAGTGGCGCATACTTCTACCGCTCGGAAACAACTGTCAATATTTTCTCGATGAGTATAATTTTTAAAAGAATACTATTTTTCTTTGAAGTTGGAGAATTCGTGAATACTATTGAGAGATTAATTCATTGTCAATTGTCGAAGTTGATTTCTTTCATTAAAATTACGGGCTTATCGCAGCACTTGTATTACATAACATTGTTTTCAACAACAATTTTGCATGCTGCAATTGTTGGGTCGATATAATTTTATATTGTTAAATTATTTGATCTCTTAAACTGAGGTATTGAACAATTGATTTTCCTGAAAATTTAGGAAAGCGAGAAATTTCTCTAATAACAAGAAAAGTCTCTGTAATAGCAAAGTTATCGCTTTATCAATTGCGTGTTAATTCGTATAACATGTGCAATTACCCGCAATTGTAATGCAAAAATTAGTTAACGGTGGTACGATGGTAATAATCGTAGCATAGATATGTAGATTTATCTTCCCGCAAATTTTAAGAAAGAAACGAAACACATATTTAGTTAAACTTTCTAATAAAATTTGATTCTTTTGTTTTAGTTTAATTTTTTTTCTAAATAAGCTTGTCACATGGTAATTTTGACGATGTGTGTGGGCAAATAATCTTCATCCATCTAATAAGTTTAATTATTTAAACAAGTATAGTCGAATGTTCACACATACGATACACGCATACATAGATACATATAGATGCATATACATACATATATATGCAAGTGAGTGAATCCAAAATAGGAGTAAATCCACCGAATCTTCTAGAAATCGGTGATGCAACATTCTTTAAGGTATCTCAGCGGCGACAACGTTCAACGTTAGTTTCATTATATTTACAGGTAAGGGAACAACTGCTCAAATATATTGTGTGATATAGTTATGCGATATAGTACAGTAGCTCAAGACCACACAATAACATTGAATCACAATAGCGGAGAATACTATTGCTCGTCTCATTATTACTATAAGATAAGAATAATCGTGATAATTAAAGGCGCCGTAATATATTACAGCCGAACGAAGGATTCGCAATATCGACAGGTACGAGAATAAAATAAAAAATTGAACTAAACTAGAAAATTAATATCAATCAAAATTTGCATGCGCACGGCTCGAAAAATCGTCACAATTTCGACTCGCATATTTTCTACATTATTTCTACTTTTCCCTATTTTATTGCCCATCTTCTGTAGTTTTCCGTTTTCTTGTTCCTTACAGATCATCATCGACAAGATAGACATTTTTTTTTTTTTTAAGTTACGTAAATCGACGAGGCAAGCGTTCGGCAAAGAATTCGCGAATCGAATTGACTCGCGCTTCGTACCGGGAGTAGGTGCGCAAAAACGCACCTTGTATGTTTCGGAATCCGCAGTGGAAAGCTGTAGTCTAATGCCATTATAATCGTTTGATTCCTCCCCCCCCCCTCCTTCTCATTTTGCCTCTTTCGCGGATCTCTGTTTCTGTTCGCCGTCCGATAACGGATAAAATTCGACAAGACATCGAGAAAATACGTCGTCACGGCGTTAATGAAGACTCTAACTTGTAACTGTATCTCTAGGCTCTCTTCTCTTGCTCTTATACGATACGCCAGCTTCGATTACTCTTCAGCATCGTGCTGGCAATCAGCGATAATAACGATACTCCAGGTAATAAGCAAACGCGCTACGATCTAATCACTTCTTACGTACAACTACATCGACAACTGGTATTTACTGTCTCAGCAAAGATTTCGCGAATCTAGTAGCTTAGGATCTCAACAAGTAATGTAACTTTACTCGTGTTTGTCACAAGATATACTTGATCGAATAGCAACGGATAGATGTCGATATACAATAAATACACGACAATTTTTTTCAAGTACAACATTTACACGAAGATACACCACATATATAGAGTGACACGTATAGACTTTTTGCATATGGATATATATATATATATTTTTTTTTAACACGAATAACGCGTTTACGCTACTTTCTATATTGCTTCTACAAATGCCTTACTTTCACGAGGCCCATATATATTCGGCAGATCTCTCGAATACCATCTCTCCGATCGCGAATAACAAATAAATCGTCACAGCTAGAGTTTCCCGCGGCGAATCCTCATAGAGTTATCGTGTAATTCGCAAATCCTGCAAACGCTTCTCACCTCGTCTCTACTCTATTCTATTTTACTCTATTTTCTTTCTCTCTCACTCTCGCTTCCTTTCTCTCCCTCCCTCTCTCTCTCTCTCTCTCTCTGGATTTCTCTTTTATAAGTTTAAATACTATTTTCTATTGCGACAAATCTCGCGACGTCCTCTATACATTCTTCCCAGCATGCATTGAAAATGGGGAAAGAACGGAAATTAATTTTGAAGAATTTACCGAGAGACGACCAAGATTTGCGACAAGCATAAGCTCGAACGCTATCTACCTCTCGTAGTTTCCTTCCTCTTATCTCACCTACGATGACAAAATGAGCGAGTGAATCGGTAAATCGTATACGCCCGGGTATACTTCGCGTGAATTATCGCGTTGCTTTCGCGACGAAGGTACGTTTCGATTTAATCGCGGTCGTAATGTGAAGAACTTCTTAAAATACCCGACCGTGTCTTCTGCCGGTTTCTCTGCAGCCATTCAAAGAAACCAAATCGGGCGGTTCTTCCCGATGCGAGAATAAATTTTACAAGAATTTGTCATCATGAAGGACACGCCGGGCACTTTTCATCCGAGATACCGATCACACGATATCAATCGTCGTAGCTCTCTTGTTATGTTTCTTTCATTTATATCAACACACTCCGTATTTCCAATCGTAAATTACACTTATGTTACATATTCTTTGTGTGATTCTGTAACTTCGCGCGTAGAATTGTGCTTTCGGCATTTCTTTCTCATGCACTTAATTCTACAGTTAATATTACATATTTTCTGAATTCTAAGCCTTTACATTTAGGAATAACTTTGCATCGCGTCTGTTTCCTTTCTTATTATATATTTTGAAACACGTCTAACAAACATATCTCTTGCTATCGCACGCTACGATATAACGAGATTTTTGCTTTTTTTTTTTGCTTTTTCCTAATTTTTGCATTACTTCAGGCTTTAATCTATCGTTATTTATCTATTACATACACAATACGCTTTTAGTCGATCTCGTATCGAGATGAGTATCGATGATGCAGAATACACAGAAATACAATTCTACACAAGTTCTGAACTTTATTTTCGCCTTCATTACGGCTAGTCTTATCCGGAAGTATTCGAAAACGCGAGGTTTCTTAAATTCTCGGATGTTCACACAGCGCAATCTATTTATGGAATATATTATTTTTTATAAATATCAAATGTGTATTTATTGTTGTGCAACTTCGCCGAATCTATCTTGTAAGTGAGATCGTTTGTCTCTCTCCAAAAGTATCGACAGTCTATAAAGAAAGCTTTATCGGTTATATTTCTACATTTACATTAGTTCCTCAAATGTTATCAAGTGCATGTCAACAATTGTGCTTATTGTCGATGTTTGTGGCCTCCTATTATTTATAAAAACAAGTATAAATATTTCGATATTAAGTAAAGAAGTATGATGACAAAAACGAAGAATAAATTATCTCTCAATTAATCATTATTTAATCAAAATCTAATTAAAAATTAAATACATCAAAGATATCAAAGAATCAAAGATATAAATAAACAGTATAACAATATAAAATAACTTCTTTTTATAATATGTTACAAAAAAAAAGAAGAAACAAGAGACATTTCGTAAGTAAATAAAATAAAGAATGAAGTAATCGATTAAAAATTGAAAATTTTAGAATCACCGTTTTATTGGTCCTCTTCTTCATTCTGGTAGGTGACATAACGCACAGATGATTTTTCACCAATTATTAGCGACTATAATTTGACACAATTTAAAATTAATAACAAATTCTAGCAAATTAATAACAAAGTCAAGGCAAATTTTTTAATAATATTACCTTTTGCTCCTCTTTCGTCGGTGGTGCTCTTAAGAAATACATAAGAGGTGCGTAAATAAAATTTAACAGAGCAATACCAAAAAGCATCCATTCGAAACCAATGCTGTTGACCAAAGTTCCACTCAATGCAGGACCTACGAAAAAAAGCAATCTTTTGCTGAACGAGTTAATGTTGCATATGTTATTTTTAAGTAATTTTTTTTAAATAGCCAGAGAGTTTTTAGATAATTCAGAATATAAATACAGTAATTATGACATGTTCATTTATATTTTATACAATTATATATTTTTTTAAGTATAAAAAATTTGTTTATATATTGTTTCCATAACAAAAGTAAATGAGCGATTATTTTTAATTATAAACACTGTTCATAAAATAAAAAATAAGTTGGTTTTAATGTATAATTATTTGCTTTTATTTTAAATGTTATGTAAATTTTTTTTTAATTAATTAATTTTTTTAATTTTATATTTTATTATACTATGTAATATTTCTAATAAGGATTATTGTAGCTTGAATTATTTGAAAACTCAAGGATTTCGCATAAGCATCGGTGGTTCAGTGGTAGAATGCTCGCCTGCCACGCGGGCGGCCCGGGTTCGATTCCCGGCCGATGCAAAGATATTATTTTTGTATCGTATTTTTTTTAATTATTTTAACTTTTAAGTATTAGCGAAAACACATTTTTGTAATCTATGCTAGAACAAGATTAAAAGAATTATTTCGTATCAGAAAAAAAGAGTACTAATCCTGTTGAATAATTATGATATCTAAAGAAATTGCTTAAAATAATGCTATCAGAATATGTTAGCAGCTTTCAAAGAATTAAGAATTAAAATTATTAGATATTTTGCTAGTATGCGTTTATCAAGTAAGTGAAAGAAAATAAAAAACGGAATATTGACTCCATGCGCACATACCTATAGCAAAGCCTAAACAAAACGCTACGTCGCCGATGGCATAAACGCTTCCATAAACAGCGCTATGCCTTATATCGACCAGATATCCTAACTCGGGCATCATTGAGCTATCCACCATGCCAATGGCAAATCCTAAACCTGCATTCGGTACAATCAAGTGGTCGATACTCTTCGCTAGCGGAATCTGCGAAACGATGTAAGATTGAAACATTTTAATTCGGAGTGTAACTCAATTAGAGTTGTTATTCATCATTGAAAATCTCTATAAATTATATTTTAAACAATTACAATTATATATTTAGATTTAGACATTTATTGGCATGTTAACCGATAATTTCGGTGAATTCTTTATAAAATTTTTTAAATATACCTCACAAAATATACACAAGTGATATAAAGTTTATTTTACTTTGTCAATAAGATAATACTTACACACATCAAGCAGATACCAATAACTACAAGTCCAATCAAGGAAGCTAACCACCTGAAACATGCGTATATCATAATATTAAACATTATCGGTGTCAAAAAAATAATTTCCGCCCGAACAGGGACTTGAACCCTGGACCCTCAGATTAAAAGTCTGATGCTCTACCGACTGAGCTATCCGGGCAAGATGTTGTCTAATTTTTTATGATTTCCCCAAGGAACTAATTAAAATATTTTTAGAATATTTTGATGAAAATACTTTAATAACAATTTGGCAATTTGCTTTATTGTCTGATCACAAACCAACCTGCCCATTTTATGTCCGAGTGGTCCGAAAAGATTTGTTCCAATCAAGTAACTAATGCTTGCTGGTAAAAATGTAGCGCCTTGTTTCCAGCGACTCGCGCCCATCGTATCCATCATCCAAATCGGTAAACTCGGCTCTAACATAGCAATACCCATATTCGCGAATGTTATTGCACCTGAAATGTTAATAATTGCCTGATGCTTTTACTTTTTACTTAAAGAATAAAATTATTATTTGGTCATATTTTACATTTCATAATTTTTCTCTTACCAGCCGCTAAAATGATATAAGGATCGGTGATGAGAGACTTTAATGACGGTGGTTCCGCTTCCGTATATACGACCGATGGTTGAAGCATTAGAAGCTGCAATACTTAAAGATTTTATAAGAAATTATTACGTTGTGTATTATAAAATACAAATTAAACTACGATAAATCTTTATTATTAATTAACAAAATAAGAGCGAAACACAGTATTATAAATATACGAATTTTACGTTAAATTAAAAATTAACATCAAAATTTTATTTACTTAATATAGTTAGTATTACATATTGCGAGTGCATTAACACTTACATCCATCACCAAGGGCTAATGCAGAAAGTACTAAAAATGGGGCAGATTTCCCTACAAATTCGTACATTACTCCGCCGAATGGGGGACCGATAAGGACACCAAGAGCTAGTCCGCCTAATGCAATACCCATCGCATTACCACGCTCTTTATCATCTTGATATCTTTCGGCCAACATACCCATACCTGTATATCATAATGTTACAACCATGTACTATCTGCCCATGTAGAATAAACCGTATCTCAATAGCATCGGTGGTTCAGTGGTAGAATGCTCGCCTGCCACGCGGGCGGCCCGGGTTCGATTCCCGGCCGATGCAATCTTTTTATTATTTTTGCAATTTTTTATTACTTTTACAATCTGCAGATATCTGTACGGCAAACATAGTAGTCCGTGATAATTTTGCATTGTAATTCTTTTTTATATCTTTATATCATTCTTTTTTTTATCCTTTAATAGATTTGCAATAAAATTTATGTCTTATTAAAAAAAAAATTTATTACAGTTAAAGAAGTATAATAAGAGTTTTAAGGAAAATAAGAAATGTTAAAAAGGTAGGACCGAGCAGATAAGCATTCTATCACTGAATCATCGAGATACTTATGTAGAATTATTATTACCATTTTATAGATAATAACAAGACAGGATAATTAAATTAAAATATAGATTAATATAAATAATTGTTCACCAGAAACGCTAGAACACGATGAACCGATACCCTGAAGAGCTCGCGCTAGAAAAAGTATGCTGTAACTTCGTCCAAAAGCAAAAATTAGCGTAGATAGAAACATTATAATAAATCCAGTAAACATAGGTATACTGTATCCGATCCTAAAACAAATAATAAATATTAATCTTATTACGTACTTATTTAGTATGTTTTGTTCATAAAATACTCGATTAGTACAAGATAAAAAATTGTATGTGTACATGAATTACAAGAGAAAGTGCACACTTACTTGTGAGTTAAAGGTCCAACTATAGGATTAGCCAACAATTGGACAAAAGCCTTAGAAGCAAACATCATTCCTACTGCCACGGTCTCTTCTAATAATTCCCGATGTCTCTGTTCCTTTTCCATTGCTTCCGGTGACGTGCGATTGCCTACAGTAACTTCTAAAATAAAAAAAAGTAAGTTTTCGGTTGATCTCTATATTCTGGCCATGTTTTCATCAAACAGATATTTCTTCATTTATTTCTTTGTAATAAATAATAATTCAACGATACACGCTTTACCTGCTGCCAGCTCCGTGGAAGAGGTTGTAAAAGAATGTAGAAATTCCAATTGTGAAACAGTCGATGTGTTCGGAGCACAAGGACATTTTGGCGTTGTCGTTGTTGTTGGCAATACGGTAGTGGCGGCGGTGGTTTGATGAGATGCACTTCCTTCCAAATGTTCACTTAATGTTGCATTAGGATGTTTGATGTCGTAAAGAAATTCCGGTATTATTGGAACTATAAAAATTTATATATAGGCAACGGTATTTAAGTATTATTTGTATAAAAAGCAAAAGAAATACTGCAATATTAATAAAGTGAGAAATTTATACTTTTTACAAAACACTTCTAGTAGGATTAGATCCATGATTCAATTATAACTGTCGAACATCTATTAAGATAATAATTAAAAACGCGTTAGCCTTTCTAATTTACACGATAATTTGTAAAAAATAATTCAAGTTAACTAATTCGGAGAAAGAGAGAGAGAGACAGAGGGAGGAAAGGGGGTTGAGAATATATTTAAAGCCTCAGTTATTAACAGGGGGTGTAACTCAGTGGTAGAGTGTCTGCTTCGCATGCTGAAAGTCCTGGGTTCAAATCCCAGCACCTCCAAAAACCTTTCTTTTTGCTTCGTTAGGATATATTTCTATATTTCGGTACTTAATACTAACGTTCAAAAGACGATTTTAAAAGATAAGTTTATTAAAGAATGAAATTTAAAAGCATAAAAGAAATTTTTTTTATATTTGTAATTCGATAAAAATGATATAAAGATTGTATGTATACACGTAAACATATAATTAATTAAAAGCTATTTTCACGATGATTGAAAGTGAATCTCGCGATTTGTTCGATAAACGTGACGACGTTGGTTTATGTACACGATGATCACAGTCGACACGGTATTGCATAAATGCATGACCACTTTTCTAGATTGGCGGCACAATACATAAAAGTCCATACGTTTTGTCGACGTTTCGAACTGGTACAATAAACGAACGTTTTTTGAATTAAACATAAGTTCACGCGACCGAGACGAGTGGTGGTCGTCGATAGGATTCAAGAGTAATGGAAAGGAAAGATTGAAAAGCGGAAAAAAACCGAGTTAACCGCGTAATAATATAGATTAAGCTTCAAAATATTTGCGATTGATAAAAGGTTTGTCCCCACTTTATTTTTATTTTATGAATAAACTGTTTCAAATATTTAAACATTTGTCTTATAGACTGAGCAAAATTAACAATTTGATTTTTAGAGAATATTATGACATTTCCAATAGAGTTTGTTTCAATATTATGTAATGTACACTAATTGTAAAAATAAACAAAAGTTTATCAATATAGATGTTGTAGTTAATTGTCTGGCGCTTCGATATAAACTACTATAATTTATGCACAAACGCTCAATCTTGATGCACGCACATATGTCATAAAATATAATAAATAGGCCACTCACCTACAGTTGTTAGCAACATATTATCCAACAGCAGTGCGATGGCAACGATGACGAGAACGAGCCTCCGAGATTGCCGGCATCGTTGCAACCAACTGCTCCATTCCCCACCTCCCATTCTCGAATCTTATCCTTCCGCTGATGTTCTGTAACATTAACAAAACGCATTGTAAATCACGGTTATTTAAAGATAAACAACGATATAGAAGGCAATAAGAAGTGGTATTGTGGAAGCGCAAGGATAAATTAATATACCGATTAATACGTTTTCGGCTGCGATTTCAGGCTTTCTTCAAGTTCTTCAATAAAGAATTCTTTGTGAAACTTAAATCTTTTTCTTTCTTTCTATTTAAACTGAAGAAAGCCCGAAACTGTGACCAAAAGTATTTGGTATATTAATTTTTAACAGTTTTTGCGCTCCGACAATCGCGATTCTATTAATTTTTTATCATCTTCTACATCCATGATTAACAAATGATGGACAACGTGAGAGAAAAGTTTAGTTATGTTTTGCCGCGCCCTTTCTTTATCAATTTCCGATGAGAGATCTATTCTTGGCAGAAATCAAGGTTGGCAAATAGAAATTACGAGAAAGCAACGATTTTACCGGGCGAATCGAAGGAACGTCCTTTCACGTAAGATGAACAATTGTATCCCGTATTGCGTTAACATTTTATCGCGTTCGCTTCTAAAGACTTTTCCATTAGGTTTCAATTAAATCGACACACCTATCGAGCTTTTCATACGTCGGAAAAGGAGGATGTGTATTTTACCAAATACATTGCGAGCACTAATTGCGTATTACAAAGACTAGAAATCTCGAAAGACGTCAAATTAGTGTCTTAAAATGTACAAAACAACTTGCCGTTTTTCTCCTTATTTAGAACTTAAACAAGTAGAACTTACACGCTGATCCCGCAAGGATGACTGAATCGCACAGTCATTTGGGCTTAGCAAACCCACGGATCTGAGCTCACACACTGCGATCATACATACACACATACACTTAAACTCACATTTACATTTATACACAGTGATTTAGAATTTTCAAAAATAAACAGTTTAAAAGTGTAAATTAGATTCAGATAGTATACGAAGTTATGTTGTAAGCGTCGGCCAAATAGGCATAGTTTGTGACGGCTTTTTATATTTATATGTTTTTTAAATCTGCATACTGATTGTTGATATTTTTTACTAATTCGCGTGCGCACATAAGAACAGTTAATAACTTAAGAATTGTAGAGATAAATTGCAGGCCAGAGATTACACTTTTAAAGAATTACAGTTATAATTCAGTCCAAAAAGTACACCCGTTTTATAGACGAAGCGCCGAAAACGCTTCGCTCGTTTAAAAGGAAAACATTATCAGCGATCTTAACGGCCGCAGCCGTCAACAAGGCGAGAGCAACACATTACAATAAGGATGAACATATATATATATACAAAATAAGAGGAATATAAAAATCCCCACATAATCATCAATTCGGTAACATTTTATTCAATTATGATAATACTATAACATATATCCATTTTTTAAATATTATTTCTTAAATTCTAAGCAATATTCTGTAACAAATCGACTGGTTCCATTGAAAGAAGTCTTGAATAGGATAGAAATAGCCCGAACACCAGGAAAAGCGCATTTCCCGTAACAGACGGTAAAATCGTCTTCGCTGAAAACTGTCAATTGTGGAAAGTGGTCAAAATTACGAGCCACTCTTTCGCAATTTTCTTTTCATTCGCACGAATCGTATTTGGCATACTTATCTCCAGCATTGGCTTTGAAACGCTCACAATGGATTCATGAATTTTATACAAAATTCTTATTAATAGAAAAATAAATATTCTTTTCAGATAAGAGAAATAAATATGTGACAAACAAAATCAAATTCTCTCATGTTAACTTATGTGTCAGATTGTATCGGATTGAAGATCTGTTAAAATTTATTAATATTTATACGAGACGTTAAAAATCTTAGAAGTAACTAAGAGCATAACATAGAAAAATAAACTATACGTGTAATACTTCAGAAAATTCCGTTTTATTAAAAAAATTTAACGCGCTAAATATATCATGAATATCGTGAAACAGTGTGAACATTGTTTACTAAAAAATGTTATAAACATTTAGCAAGTAATTATTTGAACATTTTCCAAATAAATAAAGTATAATTTTTAAAAAATCGTTCTTTTCTCTTGAGAATTTAATTTTTGCCGCTTAAAATCTTTTTAGCGAAGTTTTTTTTTCTTAAGTATGAGATTGCAAGGCGATTATATCGAGTGTAGCAGTCTTAATTGCCAAGGTTTTTTCGAGAAAGCCGACTTCCGTTTCGTCCCGCTAGAACTCGCTATCGCCTCGACGTTCGTTTAGTGCAATACAATTAACCGCATTAATTACAGGCTTTTAATAGTGCCCCTATACCACCCTGCCGTATACCCGTCTCCCACGCTGCCGTGCGCGCGATGGCCGCTTCTCTTTTATTCGTAATAACTCGATTACCTCAGGCTTTTAGCCCACCTAATTTTCACACTCGCCCCTCTCTGAAAAGGCAAGCGTCAAAGGCTATTGCGACTTTCAACACTGTCTCACTGCGCTCACGGTACTTCACTCTATTTTATTAATTGTAAGAAGAGCCCGGTAAGAATTCTATTCTGAGAGATGGATTGAAATGTCACTTCGATTGCATTACATCGGGCACATCTTTCGTGTCTGATTCTCTTTTCAAGTTAAACGTATAATTTAATTAAAGAACCGCAGAGTTTGTCCTTAAATCGCAAAGATTTCGTTGTAAAAAGCAATGTATTTTTTTTATAGATTTGATCGATGTCTTGTCCGCGGATAATCGTATTTCTCATTCAAGACGGGAGGAATTATCACGCAATAAGACCGACGAGCATGTTCCTATGTCCAATTCTTACGGATCGCGCGCATGAAAAGAAGAAAGCGGGGCTGGTTTGTGTGCGCCGCACAAGATAAGGGGCGTTTAAGGGCCGACGGCACGGATGAACGCGTGGCGACCCGTACACGCACGCGTACGCACGCATACAGGGCGTTACGCACGATCCGCTGCCGACGAAGTCGAAGATTGATAACGTGGATGGAGGGAGAAAGGGGACAGGGACAGGCGAATGTGGTACGAAAGAAGAAGGAGCCGTGAGCGGGGAAGCAATCAGCATTTTCCTGAAAGCCAGCTCCCTGGGGTCCGCGCATTATTCTCTGGAAAAGACCGCTTCCACTCGTGCCCACTTATAAGCTCCGCTACCTTCCGTCATGACTGACTACTCCCTTTCGTTCCCTCCCCCTTCCCCTCCCCTCCCCCTCTCCCTCCCCAGCCGACTTCTCAACCCTTCGTTCTTTTATCTTCTTGGTAATTACGACGAAGAATGACCGCAAGACGGTTCTGTTTGTATGGAGCTTTCGTACTTGCGCACGGTAGCGATGTTAAACGCGCGTTTCGCGCTTCCACAGCCGCGGCTATTCCCCGCGGAAATGTCGTTCGATCTGCATTATCTCTCATGCACTTCGTTCCCTCAGAAATCCTCCTCTCTTATAATCGCTCCTTGATTTATCCCCCCGTTTCACTCTTGCCTGCGAATCGCGCGTTGAAGGTGTTCACTTTTACAAAGTGTGATGTATAGAAGAATGCGACGGCAATTTTAGCAATCAGTTTCTAACCTCTTTTTACGCGTCAAATTCTACTGATAGCTTTTTCAGTTGCTTCTCGCTTTAATATTTAATTTTATTAAAAAAAAGGGGGGGGGGAAAGTATATATAACATTCTAATCTTCTTTTCCTAATAATGACGCCCGCAAATATATCCGAAATAAATCCATAATTGCGTAATCATGCATAATCACAACAGCGAGATTTGAATTTTGGGAGATTTGATGAAGGGCTTGTGCAATGCCGATACTATAGGCGCTGGAGATACGAGGGAGGGCGAGAGAGGGGAGGGGGGCGTGATGTTCTGAAGAGGCTTTGACATGCGAATAGTCGTTGAAAAGGTTTGATGGGATGATTGCTTTGCGATTGACAGCTTCTCGGTAGCGGCGCTTGATGAAGTGGTCGCAAGATCTGCCGACTCATCAACCCTCGTTATGTCGACTCGCGTGCGAGTACGTGCGTCGTTGGTGTGGGTGTACGAGATTACGCTATCGTATCGCATATATGAAATCAACTGACCAGAATTTCGTCGTTTGAGCTAATAGAAAAGTCGTGTTGACCGTCAGCAGGCGGAATTTATTGTAAAACGTGACCACTCTACGTGGTCACGTCGTCTCTGCGTACGAATCTCGATCTCTCGCCGGAATTTTTCGTATAATAAAGGAAATAGTAACACGTTCTGGAATTGAATTTACTTCCGCGCGAACGATTGCAGTTATTTGCAGTTACTTTAAATAATTACAAATATTATTCAACATCTCGTAATTATTATTATTCGTATAATCGGCGGAAATTCTTGTGTTTTATCGAAATATATTTTTGTGCGTTGATTTATTCTTGGTGTCAAAATTATCTCTATGTATCTTCATAATTATTATTATTCATACGCGTATAATATAGTTCAGACTTAGCGGCAACACGGTGACGACAAAATGAAAGGGAAGCAATTCCCTTAAAGCAGTTTCTCTCGCTATTCCATAGACGAACTTGCGGTCTACCAGAGTTAGTTCCTCTACTTTAAGAACCAATTAGTTCTGGTTGCTGTGTCTCGCTGTACCGAATGTACCATCTTTCTCGATTGTATTATACGCCGATATCTCTGATAAACTTGGAGTTGATCTTTCCTCAGCTAGTTCTTTGCTACACTCTTTCTTCGGAATTTTATTATATAAGAAATTAAAATTTTTCGACCACTGTTTCGTTTGCCATCTGACAGCTTTAGTGAAAGAGATGTTATCACGTGTGGAAAATCGTGTCAAAATTCAACGCATTAATTAATAACGCTCGTGTATGTAAAAATTGTTACATTTTGTCTCTATGAAAATATTGGTTCAAGCAATTTCCTGATCGTTTTTTTTAGAACGTGTTTCGAGAATTATTCGTGCAGATAAAATAACGGTGTACAATTTTCATTTCTTAAATAATAAAATTTTAATGAGAAAAAAGTAACTAAGAATAGACGATTAATTACGAATAAGAAAATACCTGGAGAGGTCCTTTATCAGTAAGAGGATTTCAAAGGAGAAGACAAGATGCCGATGTAAATGGAGAGGGATGCAGATAGCTTAAAGGGCAAACTGTTGCTTTAGGTCTCAACAAGTAGGTCAACGACCGATCCGTTGAATAGAGATTTCGGTATCTTTGCTGTTGTTCGTAGCCGTATGTGAAGCATAATCTTTTCGCATTTAACCAGCATCCTCTTTTTGTCTTTGTAAATGTTTCTCTTCTTGAAGAAAATTATTTTCATATCTGAAAGTACGCACAACATGTCATTATTTCAAGTATTTAAGAGATTCTGTCATTCTAAGCATTTAACTGTGTGTGAAATGACACTCCGTCGTCTGAAATATTGAATGCAAAAATTGCTTAGGCAACAATTATTCATTAATCGTACAGAATTTTAATTTTGACCATTTGTTTCTTTTTTCGAAAAAACACTTGACTCTTCAATACTTGCGCAAATCACATTTTTCTATATGCTGTACGCACATTTATACATCACGCGTGATCACGATAATCCTATTGTTTCTCTTTTCCTCTCTCTATCTCTCTCTATCGTATCTCGGCGACACTTTATCGTAACCCAGAGCAATTATGTCGAAGACGGTCGGGCGGCTTCTCTCTTTGTCGCGCGATATTGCATGATAAGCGAATTATGTTCTCGTCGCGAAATCACGTTATCTCCGCATAAAATCACTGTGTTACGAAGTTCCACCGTTCCCGTCAGTCCGAACGTGGCATTATGGTCCCGATTCGGGAATATCGCCAAGTTTCTGCACAAAATTAACTTGAGTATATTAATATCTATCGTCATGAAACACAACGGATGAATTTTCGCTACGACGCTTCGAAATATCGTTCCGTCACTCGCGTATTAATTACGAACGTCATTCTTTGGCGCTAATAGTTTTAATTATAGTCTATTTACATTGTTACTATGCTGCAGTGAATTGAATTTGTTCCGACACATTAGACGAAGTCGTTTGCATCATGCATTTAGCGACGACACTCTGTGCATATTCCGGCGGCTGTTTCGCGACGCACTGCCCGTGGAATTATTGAACAATGAAACCATCTGTTCATTAAAGATGTACAGCATGCAAAGGAGTTCACTGTGAGATGATCGTTGACAGACTGAGATGTTACATACAAAGTGCTCTAGAAAAAGAATCATACGTCTTTCTTTAATCATTGATAGATAATAAGCGAAATGGCTGTTGATTTCAATTCTGCGATATATTGATTATTTTCAGGTTTTAGCAACTATAAAATTTTAAACGCCAATCAATACGGATAATAGAATTTTAATCTTGAGATTATATTTTGGAGATATTTTAATTTAGCTTTAGTTCCCAAGATTAAATCATCGACGTATTGCAAAAAATTTTGCAGTTATAAAAATGGCAATTAAATCAAGTTTTTTGAAAAGAATGCTGAAAATTCAAGATTCCGCAGTAAAGAAGAATTTTTACGACACTCTATATATATCTTATTATGCGATAAGTTATCCGGCGAAAGGTAATAATCTATGCTATCATATAAATTAAAATACAATAGATATAAATAAGATGCGAGTGAAAGGCGTACATCGATCCTGTATTGATATGCAACATCGTGATAGGATTAAACATATGCCTCTTGTTCGCATCATAATTGCATTTATTAATGTTTTAATTTATGATAACATATAGATCATTATTTTCTCCAAGAACTTGTCATTTATTTCTACTTGTTATTTATTGTGTTTTACATTAGAAATAATAGCGTATTCTGAAATAACTCATACTCGATTTAAACAATTTATTTTCTAAATAGAAGCGCAATTATATACGTAGAAATTTTGCGTACATTTTATTGCGTTTCCAGCATCGATATTCTCTATTTCGGGAAGCTTTTAGTAAAGAAATAGTCTGACTGTTTAATATAGCAAATTGGGATAGATTGCCCGACGTATTTCAACCGTTCAATGAAGCCGTATTATCCAGGACGTTCAAATGCCGACGCGAGATCCTTTTCGTAAGGAATGTATCTCCGTATCGCATCGTAATGTGTCCTGCAGTATTATCATACAGTTATTTTATCAGATCCATATTAGAGATATATATAAACATTGCAACTGAAAGATTAAATTAAAATCAATCTAATTTATATAATATATTTTTTGTCGTAAATTCTTCAGACTTTGTTCAAAAATTCCAATTAAATTCCGCGCAAAACTCTTGATATAAAATTGTATTAATTATGATTATTGAAAACTGTGATCAAATAATGATATGTAATTTCACATTTTTCAACGATGTGGAATGTAATATATTATTGCGAAAGAAACGCACTCGTTCATACTCGATTTCTAATAGTGCTGCAGGAATTTCGTATATCGCTCCGTAGATAAATTTCAATTTAGTTCGCGCCTGGTTGCTCGCAAAATCAGAAGCGATTCGTGTCCAGGCAATGTGTTACTGCGTGTCGAAATGCAACTAGTGAGGAAGAGATCGGATGTAAATCAAACTCGGATAGCCGTGAAACGAGACTTCAGGCGGGACGAGGTGTGTTAGATGCAGAATCCTGGAAATAAAATTACGTCTTCGATCGTGCGTAAATGAATTTGCCGCAATCCTGTCTATTGCTTCTTTCTCGACGGGTCTTTGTCCGTTATGTGAATCACAAATAGTCCAGTGTGCATGATATGTTTTCTTACGTTATTAATATAGAAAATGAATATTTACTCTCAATATAGAGACAGTCTCTTCCATTTTTCAAATGTGATCTTCGCGAAAATTGTCTTCCAACAAAGTAGAAAAAAATTTTGTTCCATACTTTTTACTTATATTATGAGTCTTCTTAGAGATTCAAAGTGATCATTTACCGCGTTTCAGAACAAAAACAATGGACATTAGCTTCTTAAACTTTAAAATCTTTCTTAGATTTCATTGAGCTTTATACGAGGAATAAAAATAATTATAAAGGGAAAAAAATGAGGTGATTAAAAACCGAAAAAGGATTTCGGAGTTCCTCGGTTACCGGTCTTGTCGATCCGGTAATCGCATTAGAGCTGGTAATTACGACACCACTCGTAGTAACATGAAACCCGTAGGTCGGGTAAAGTACCGGACAGGGTTATGCAGATTGCTTTATAACCTTGTTACCGATCACTCTATTAACCTTACGAGGTTGCAACCCTCGATCCCCGTCCCTACTTCTGCCTCTGAAGCCGGGCAACAACGAAAGGCGGAAGTGAGACGAAGAGAGTCGTCTTGTCTCATCTCGCGCTTATAATGTTCCTTGTGAATCCTTGAGTCATCCCCTCCCACACTGAGTCGCTATTCTTGCAAAAATTTTGCGATAAAGTCATAAGAGGTTTCGCTCGTCGTCGACAAACGGCATTTTTATCAACGATGATTCGAACGTTGACACGAATGTCGTATCGCGAAAACATGTTCCACTTTGAAGAAACGACGGGGAAGATCAAGGGACGATGTTTGAAAAATTTCTTGACAATTTTCTCGCGAGAATTCGTGCCTTCTGCGACTCATCTCCCGGGAGACCCTCTCGATCCGACCGTGCTTTTGACGTAAACTCACCGAGAAAGATTAGCGCAAGGAACTGCGGCTGACACGTGGAAATGAGGGCGTTTGTTCTATAGTCGTGGATCGCGATCAGGAAATCCGGTATTACGCGACTGAGGGATAGCAGAAGTATCCCGGTCACCTCGCTGGCGTGTCAACGAGTCCAAAGACTTCGCAAACGAATCCGGCGGGTGAATAGTGCTGCCGACACGCTTGACACGTTGATGTAGTGGTCATCGATGACCGGTGTGTGATTGCATGGTAATTGGAAATTCATTCAAAATCCATTTTTTCCGTTCGACTTACGGTGGAGCAACAAAATATTATCGGCTATCTTATTGATTATTTATAGCGGCAGCCTACGATTACCCTTTTATAACAATATAAATAATGTATTTATTATGATTATATTAACTAATCAATAATCCCTTGCAATTTGCTTCTCGAGTAATTTAAACGTAAATTATGCCGCAGCATGCATTGTTAATTAACATTTAACACACATTTGTCCCAATAATGTCGCGCTCACTATCGTTTCAAATTAAACATTATGCAACGAGACGCTTGAAAACACTATTTCGAATAATCTAGTGGATTAAAATTATCTTCTAGAAATGTTTATAAAAGTCGAGGTAAAAAGTCTTCTTAAATCACATTAGTTTCTTCTCTGAAAAAGTAGTTTTCAATTTTCTTATATCTACGACGTCGTCTTTAAGTCGAGGCTAATAACTTTATGTTCGCTGTCGCGTTGCGTTAAATGATCAAGGCAGGGCGCGTCGTCGGCTACGCAAATCGAGCGAAAGAATACTTCACTCGATAAATCGTAGCGTGGACCATAAATAGTTACAATATTTCTCACGATTAAATCTACGTGATTTTGCGTTTGGGTGATTTGTATCACGTAGAAAATAAATAGAAGAAAAACATAAGTGAATTTCATTCCTTCTTCTTATCGACATCGTAACTTCTCAACACGCCGCGCGATTCTACATTCCTAAATTGCTGACTAAAAGCCAAAAGTTGATATACGCAAAATTGATTGATACGCATAACTTATCTGTTTCATCTTTTTGTATTTTTTTTCGCTATTCTTTACTCTTTAATTAATGCGAGTGGGCGCATCAATTTTCGCTAATGTGGACGAGTCATTAACTAATACTTAACTATTGAAGAAAGTTGAAAATCGCGAAATTCAAAAAATATTCAATATATCTCCGACGCACAATTACGAAACGAGAGATTTGGACACGTCGAGCTTCTCACTTGCGCGATTCTCGCTTGCTGCTCATTTTACAATGCACATTTTATATTACATTTGTAATAAAAGATACTCACTGATATCGGTCGATTTTGCCGGAGCGAGCGGTTCTCCGGTCCTGTATCGCCACTATCGTTGCTAGTCGTCGAGGCCGTGTCCCGGCTGGCGAGGAGCGTTGGGGCACCCCGATAGAAACTGCACGGACGATCGTGAGCGATAAGGGCGATAAGGGCGCAGCATCTCACCTCGCTCGTGCCGGCCCGCAGCCGTCGCTCTCTCTGCTCACCACCGTCTGCGTCTCCCGTGCTTCTTCGACGTCCTCTTCTTGATCCTCGAAAAGATTCAGGAGCCCCCAGCCGCCGCCGGCAGAGCGCATGGTCACTAGGCTCCAACCCCCGCTTTTCCACCCCTTTACACTCTGCCTCGCTCTCATCCGCTCTCCCTCCCTCTATCTCTCTCTCTCTCGCGCTCACTCTTCCGCTCTTTCTCCGCCACTGCCATTCTCTGTGTTCTATCTATGCATCTTTCTTCCTCCCCCTCTATTTCACGTACGCGCGCGTACAAAGCGCGTATACGCAGATATTTCATACACGCGTGCATAAAAAAATATACGCGCACGCATGTGTGCACGCGTAATAACACTTTCCCTTCGCGGTCTCTTCTTTTCCCTTTGTCATACATTTTTTTTAAACAATATAAGAATAAATGTATTCATCGTCTGTGTGCCGTTCGGTCTCTCTCCTTCTCAGTGCGATAACCGTTCCACTTTCGCGCGGTCCATTTGGACACTATCCTCGTCACTCGTCTCCCTCCATCGAGAACACTGTTGACGCCCCCGTGTCGCTATTGTCTCTGTATTATCATCCGCTCTCCTCGCGATCCACCCCTTTTTCAAATCTGTCGGTCTTTAACAGGAATCAGCAATGTATATTCGCAGCTGTTCTTCAACATTTTTTTTCTTCTATTCATCGCTACCGGCGAAATACTTTGCAGCGCATAGTAATTAAAACAATTTGTTTTCAATTTCTTACCTTTGTCAGAGCTTGCAAGGCGAGTGAAAGATTTTTTCGAAAACTTATAAGAAAAAAAAGAAATCGTTTCCGAATTATTTTCAGGAGGGCTCGAAATCATTTCATAGCCCTAACACGGAACGTAATCAAGATTCTTCGACTTAAGCCACCTTAGGAATGGCGCGATCCACGCGGAATTTACTTCGAGGCTACAATGGAATTCAAAGATCGCAAAGAATTTTCTATATGAGTCCTCAACGCCTCTTCGCCGTCGACTCTTTATTAAAACGCCTCTTATCACATTCCAGAAACAAAGATACCGCCGATATATTCCTCCATCAAATTGCATCGCGTATATATTTCTTAACGCGATTAGCCGAAGAAAAATGTTCGGCATTGTCGTAATGAAGAAAGGAAAGAGAAAACGAAGCGAATATTCGTTCTCGTACAAGTGTGGCGATTATTAAGACGGGCGAATAAACTAGCCCCCCCGCCGTATAGAGAAAGATTTCGCGGAAAGTCGTTCTCGTTACCAGTTTGCCACCTGTGGAGTCGAACGAGAAAGCAATATAGAAATTCTAGGCAGGAAACGGGTTCACTTGTTGATTTTAGGAAACTCCGTAGAAAACACACGAGGTGCAACTTGTTGCTAAAGGAGCCGCCGCTAATCGGTTTCAGCCGTGCGGTTTTACGGACGGATAAACGATTAGCATCGAAATAAGGGGATTCAGTTTCGAGATCGTCATCATCGAGAGTGCTTACGAATATTGAATTAAAATTGCCCGGGGTCAACTTCATCGACGATCCAGGCCAATTATCTTGGTTTAATGATTCAGCGTTTAGATTGGCTGACAACTTAATTACTGCTGTAAACGTAGTTTGTGCAATAATTAATAATAGTTAATAGTTCTTGCGCTTCACGCCTCTCGTTCTCATTGCCTTCTCTGTCATTGTTTAACTTGATTACTCGTTATTAGTTGGAACATATTGGTTCGGAAATATCTTGTCGTATGCATTATGATACGATTAAAAGCATGAATAAGCATGGATATTCGTTTTTTTACATTTATTCCGATGGATTTATGAGAGAAATGTTGCGGTATGCTTATTGTGAGTTACATTGCATAATTTATAATACCCAAAAGGTGCACATTTTGTTTAGCAAGTTTATAAAAAATTAAAGCCCACTAGGAGTATGTTCCGTTTTGGGGTTTATTGACTTGAAAATCTTGATAATCGACTTGATTTATTTTAGTTGGGCTTATTTTCTATTTTTGTATATTTTCATTGTTACGCTTTAATGACGACGAAGAGTAAACGACGATGTTCCTTACTCGTAATTTACTTTTACCATCGCGATAAAAGTTTTGCAGCACTGTTATAAATTCTTCCGATGTATAACTAAAATAATTGAATTCGTTCGTGATGTTTGTTTCCTTTTTGCAATCGATTCTGGCTCGACAAATCTTGTAATCTCAATCTTATAGTCTGTCTTTCAGCGGAACCTGAATAATAAAGAAAGAGAATATATATGTAATTCTATAAAATTGAATATTTCGCATTATCAAACTTTTAGCGCAAGCACTATAAAAACAAAGCCAGTAAAAAGAACTTACATATGGCTGAAGATAATTTTTTAAGCGTATGTCAGAGCGAGCAAAATTAATTAAGTACATACAAGTGGAAAAAGTAAGAACAAAATATTAAAAAATTGCAAGTACAATTTCGAATTTCGCGAGTTAAGAGTTTCGTTTAACGAAATTCTTCGAATTCACCTAACAATTTATTTATTTCTGCTCACGCACGTCAAACTTTCATTAAAACTATTAATAATCTTCGATGACTAATGCGGCAGACGAGCACGAGCATCGCCGAGCACAATAGATGCCAAATAATGCATTGTGCGGAAATCGAGGAACTGCGAAAGACTCGTCTACACCCGGATGTATATAGAACGGAGCAGAGAAAACGCGTAATTGAATGATGCGCGAGTCGGATGCTCAATGAATAGAATTCAATGAGCCGACAGTACCTGCAAATGCACGGGGACGTCGCGAGTTACGATCCGCTCGATCTCGAACCCGACGTCTTAGCCGCGAAGACACTCGGGATGGTGTTGTCGGTAGTCGCGAATTTAATCCAACGGCAACGAAGCAGCGACTGTAGGGGAGTAGTTTCGTCCGCTTGGATATTTCGGTCCGCCGTCGGTTTTAGGGAAGAGAGCCTACTACATCTCGCTTCGATATCAATCATTTTGCAGAGGGATCGTCGAGTTTTGTCGCGCTATCAAACGTCGAGGGTAAATGGGATTAAAACGAAACGAGCACTTAACCTACGTATTTTGCTACGTACTATTTCTGCGTCGCGCAAGGAACATCGTCGTTGCACTCTTCGGGAAGATTTTTACACGAAAATCATATTTTTTTTTTTTTTTTTTTGTATTCGGAAGGGGATGGAAGAGACCGGTCTGGTTCGCTTTTGTGACCGCTGCGATTTTTTCGAGATAGTTTGCCTAATCGAGCGACGTTGCTCATGGCAACTGGCGATCGATTTTAGCAGTGCTATTCGCGCGAGAACCTTTAATCGTTCAATCGCGCCAGCCCGCAAAATCATTAACACTCCATCTCGCTCTTCCTCGCTCGCGAGCGGGCGAAATCAAGCGCGATGTACAATAAAGTCGAGCAAAATATAGTAAAATCATCCTCGAACTGTATGTTTTTGGACACATTTTGCACGGCAGCGTGGAGACTCCCTTAAAATGGCCAATGGCATATTGCGCAATTGCGCGCAATTTAATTTAAAAGAGAAAAAAAGGTCGCATTTTGAAAGTAAGTTGGATTGGCGCTCGACAGAGAAAGACAAGCGCGTCGATTCGTAATTTTAAATTTTTTTCCCGACGATAGCGGGGCGTCCCACGCGTGGAGATGATGTCGATTCGCTGGCTCGACCCGGCTTGGCGCCGATGGATTTCATTATCTCGAAGAGCCCGCGTTTTGAACGAACGAACGAGAGAGCGAACGGTATGCGAAGATGACAACGCGCGCTCTCGCGTCCGGTATCGTCGCTGCCTGAAAATCGTGGAATTTCTTTATTGTGCGGCATCGCGTCGAGAGGGTTCGTGGGCTTTCCTTACCCTACCGAGTTTTCCTGCGTCTTCCGTCCCCCCCTTTCATCCTTCCCGCCCCTCTCTTCCATCCTTTAACGCCCTATCTCTTTGCCCGCACCTTCTCGCACAAGACGATGCCGTCACCGGCAGATGCTGCTCTCAACCTGCACCGCTATAATTAATACGAAAGCGAACGTTCCTAGAAACGCAGTCGTAAGGTTAATTCAATTTGTGCGAAACGTAAGCGGTCTCTTGCTAAAGAGTGTGTCCAAAAAAAGGATGCAAAAACCGAACGAGTTTCTTTGCAGCTGGAGCTGTTGCGCCGAATTGTAATTCTTATCGCATTTAACGTTGGAGCGGTCATCTCAGGCGACACACGTTCCTTTTTTTTTTTTTTTTTTTCTTTTGTTGCGACGATCAAATTCGCGACGCGAATGATCTCCGGCGAATTAATTGGGCGATGCATTCGGAGTGCACTGCAAGACTGAGCGCTAGATCGCATGAGAATTAAGAAACTAGTTCTTGAGAACGTATCGTTGCCCAGTTACATTTATTTCGCGTTGCTCATCTTTATTTATAATTCGCGTTCGGCCAGCGTGCTTTACGAAAAAGAATTGAATGGGATCCGGAATTGACCATCGGTCTTGGGAGCCACTTCTGCCGTTCTCATGAAAGGCAATGAGCTTGCGCGATATCCTACGGGCGAATCTACGAGCCTGTCGTTTATCTGCCGCATCATTTCACACATTTTTTTCTCCCTTCGCTCCTTTAGCTTTCGCTCACGCTACCCGCTTCCTTAAGAATATTTATTTCACGCTTTCTATCTCGATTTTTTCGCGCAGAGATTTTAGTCCACGCAATACGTTCAACGCACAATGCTCTCTCTAATTATTTAATTTTTCTACGATATTTATCTGTATTTAACGTCGTGAAACTCCTCTCTATATCATTATTTGAATAGCCGAAATGTGGAGTTATATTTATTACGAAAATATGGTTTCGAACAAAAGGTATAAATCCTCCTCGGCGCTTATTAGCCGAAAAGTAAAGAAGCCACGTTTCTGTGAGAAGTTGCTAGGCTCGCTCGTTAGCACAGTAATGTCGGATCGAAGAAATTCTATTGCCCTCGCTATCAACTATCACGTCTCACTCACCTTACCATAAATATCATTCCTGAACAGTCCGTTTCATTTTTAATATCTCGGAATATATATTCAAAAAAAGAACTCGATAAAAGTTAACTCTTTGCGCCTTTAGGCTTTTATATCCTTCTGATTGTCGCATTATACTGTTATGTTATATTTTTATTCATTGATATTCTATGTGTATACGTTATTTATCTCACAATTAGATTCAGAAATCAGAAATATATGCGAATGAATCTTGTATTGCAATCGATTTAATCTTATTTCACATTATAATTAATATAGTTTTATATTATTTTATACATTTTGTATATGATATTCTCTTTTTTCCCATTTTTTTGCAGTCATTTTTAGGCTTTCTTTAATTTTCCTCCATATTCGAGTCCAAATTCGAGTTTCATGAATCGCGCATATCTCGCGCAGTCTTTCTGCAATTCTCACGCGGAATGGACAACACTCTGTTAACCGTCTTTTCCGCGAGAAAGATGCGGCGGACTAACTCTCGACACGTACGAACCAAGAGTGTAGCTCGGCAGTAACGTAAAAAGAAAATGATCGATGCTCGGCTTAAGCCAAGAGTTACATCGAAAGCCTTTCTCTCTCCGACATTTTCCTCGGATTAGTTTCCACGGAGGTTAACGCCTGTCTCGTTACTTTAAGCAATCGTAGCGGAGCTGTAGAGTGTCTCCGCAGCTAAATCTTCTCGGTGTCAACACTACGTGTGCCGATATAGAGCTAATCCGCGAAAACGCTTGTCACGCCTAATGAGTTCTCACTTGCGTTGTATTTCACTTTTTCTCAATGACATATATAAAACTTCGTTTCATATATAAATATTGTAACTATGATTAAGCACCAACATCAACAATGTCACACAAGCGCTCTTAATTAATAAAATATACAATTCTGATGAAATTTAATATCAATTCATACTGCTTATCATGGTGAAAAAAGACGCCGCAGATGATACCATCTAAAACGTAACGTCTTATCACTAAAATTATTTGTACTTAGCAATCAAAGTGCACACTTTTGTACACAAACGTACTTACAGATGCGAAAGTTTGCAAAGATAACGGTACGATGTACCCGGCGGTCATCTGTGCTGGTTTCTGAGATCTCATCGTCATAATATTTAGAGACCTTTTTAGTTGATAAAAGCGATACCACGGTATAAAGTATATTGCGCTTGCTACGGCTTGACTCTGTAACATAATCCACCAATGTTATTATTAATTGTGAAATCTGTATATGCATATATTTATTAATTATTCCACTGAGAGAACCACATGACAAAAACTAGAAAGAGACCCTAGAAGTGACAAATAAATAATTAATATCTTTCAGAGCCTCCTCTTCCTCTCAGTTCTTCTTGCAGTTCTTTAAGACACTCACACGCTTTTGCGACACGAATATGAAAATCCGTGCGATGACATTTGAGTTTCGTTCGAACGACAAAGTACGCATCGGGAGTGTCGTTTAAAACATCGTGCAATTTTTGTATTTGCGTCGTGAACGCGTGTGAGTGGCTTGAAGAACTGCGAGAAGAACTGAGAAGAGAAAGGAGGTTCAAGAAGGACATCGAGCACCGGCGGAGCAACTTAAGGATAAGTAACTTAAGAGTAATCATTTATTTGTTATTTGTACATTATCTTTACCTCCGTGAGAAGAACATCTGCCGGCCAATTACACAAAAACAGTTGAATCACTGCAATCGACAGTTGCGTTGTGTATTTAAATTTATCAGGATCATCCTGTAATTATGTAAATTGCACGATTAGTAACATTAAAGATATTTATGTAAAATATAAATCAACTCGCATTTGCCGTGTGTTTTCGTGATTGCAATTGTGATAAAAAGTTTCGAAATATTTGAAAAATAATTCTTTATGTAACGCACCTACATTATTTTATTATATATCAAACGTATACATTTCTTAATGTTTCAATTTTCAAAGGAAATTTAGAAAGAGCTACTTTTAGTTAAATAAATACAAATAATTTAAAAAATTTTTCTTTTTAATCATATCTTAATAAATCGCTAAAAGCCGAATAAAATTTTATATAACACGCAGCCGTGCAATGCAATAATAATTAATAATGTAAGAAAAGATGACTTCTTACCCCCGCTAATTTAAATCCCACAAGAGAGATGTTATACGTACTGCCGAGCAGTTGCGTCAGAAAGATACCGGTGGTGAGCTTCTCAACTTCTTTACAAAATCTATTCGCGCAATGTCACTTGTTAATTAATTAAATCACTTGTGCAATGTATACATACACACAGAAAAATACATACTGTATTTAAGTAAATATTACTTGTTTTAAGTATTTTATAAGTTCATATATACGCAAATCAATCGTAAGTTCATCATAAGCATCAAATTTATTCAAAATATATTTTGATCTCAGTAAGTTTAATACTTTAATCAAGAATATTAAATTAGAAAAAGAATTCTATTTGCTTATTAAATTAACCAAATCTGACTTTTCTTCGATACAATTTTATAATATTCTTCACCAAAAAATAACTACTTCTTTTGAGTATATGATAATGAGTTTATCAAAAATTTGTGATGAGTATATTTTAAGACTATTATCAAGAAAATATTCTTTATTAAAGATAATTGTTACTTAAAAAAAGAAAAGTAAGCCGAGTAATTACTTTTCTTAGCAATAGAATGATATTTTTCTGTGTGTACGTACTGGAGCACCATTTGATGATAGTGTATGTAGATTGCGAGATCGTACTTCACATCGTTTCGCTTATTATTTTCCTCGAACGTTATTTCGAGAGACTCCGCGGAGGAACGCGACTCTTTCGAATACGCGCGATCGCTCAGGCTCAAAATTCGCGTATTCAGGACTTTGAAATGGCCGCAAACGGTTAGGATCAGCACCGGTCCGATCGTGTCCGCGGCGATACAGGTGAGCGCGACGTTTATCATACTGCACAATTGCATAGCGTACATTATCTCATAATAAGGCGACCGTGAGATCTCGACGGGACACGCGTACGGTAAGGATCTCGCCGTCGCGTTCGACGAATCGTCACGCTGGCCCATGAAAAGACTAGCGACGGCGTAGAAGAAGATTGTGAAAACACATCCGAACAGATAGTAATAAGTCAGACGTTTCGTCGCTTTCACGTAATCGCACACGTACTTTTTCTCGGCCGCGCTCAACGCCGCCCAAAGTTCCTCGCATATCATCAGCAATCGCTGAAATCTGTCTCGGAAAAAAAGAACGAATGTGAATCGCGCCTGTCCGCCTACCATCGACAGTATCATCGCAAACGACTCCATCCAGGTGTCTAAGTAAGCTGTGTACAACGCGAATTCGTAAATATACAAAATCGTGTACGCGAATAGGCAGCCGTAGGCGAGCGCGCTGAGAGCGTTCTGTGCGCTCAATCGGCGAATGCTTTCGTTCTTACGCGACACCACGCCGGAGAATCTCAGCAGCGCGATATTCACGCCGATAACACTCGCGAACGATTTGCCCGATGCCATTCTAATTAAGAGTTAAAAATCGACGACAGATGAAAATTGAACCGATACGAATTTCGATCTCGACTGCGTCGAAGCGATCGGGTTGTGGCAAAGTACGGTAGAATCGCGAGCCTCTTTTTTTCACTTTCGGAGATAATTGAAACGGCTAGCTTGCGAACATAAGTGAGCGCCGATGTGATGGGATTTGCGAGAAGTCTATAGGATTTTTGCATCTGCGCGATGCGAGCGTAGACAGCGTGCATCTTGTGATTATACCTAAAATAAACTTTTACTACGGAGAAAGTTTTCAGCACTATACCAGCAATTTTGCGGATTGAAATATCGATGATTGAGCCTGGCGAATGAATAATTGACAGTTGTCTCGGGGTTCTGATTGAACGAAGTTATGATATCGTGACGATGCAAGATGTACAACTTCACAGACGGACATAAAAGATTACGCTAAACACAGGCTTTCGATATGATTTTCTTCTCGCGTGGAATTACAAATCATTTCTTTACATGCGATTGAACTTGAAAGATTACTGCACTTATTTTTCTCCAAGAATTCTTTGATGCTATTTTTATTAATACAATAGCTAATGTAGCGTAACATACACTCAAAAAAATGATCTTGCAATAATAGCTAAAATTTTCTAGGTGTAAAAAATTAACTAAAACAGATAAATGATTAGCAACTGTTGTGATATTGCATATGTAATTACTTAATCAGTTTAGATGACAGAAACAGAATATATATCTGTATTGTTTGTGAACTTTAAAAAGAAAGTTTCTCTAAAGCGCCTATCTATATAAGATCAATCACGTGTTAGATCATGCAATGAATAACATTTAGCAATGGTACCTAAATTTTTCAGAAGCTATTGCTAGAACATTACTGCTATAAATTCTGTATGTGACAAACAATGTTTTCACAGATACGAAAAATAGCGATACATTCTTGTTGCGATATCTAGAAATCTAATTACATCAGCGAAATATTTTTTTGAGTGTACACAATATATCGGACGTCATAAATCATATATTTACGTTACATATTCTTACCTGCATTTTGCTCCAACTTTGAATTTTTTCTCCATTTCTTGAAATAATTCTTGCAATTACGCGATTTTCGATTCCAAGCATTTTAATTGATTCAGTTATTTATTATTATTCAATAAGACCGCACGACGTTTGTCTAATAAACTCGTATGTTATAGGTTATAGTTTGAATCAGTACTGCAGGTAAACAGATAAGAATTCGCTAGCTAATGCGCTTTTACTCGACAGGCGATAACTCGACGTAAAAATCTCCTACGATAAATCATCAGTTAAAAAAAAATTATCATGGAATTCGTGATTAACCGGCAGTCGATAACATACCGACTTTAATTTGACATAGATTTCCCAGATGGCAGGATATGCATTATTTCACGCTCGGTACAGAGCGTTCTGCGCAACGCACGACGCAAGTTCTCCATTTTGTGCGTCTACATTCTGGCATCAGTCCACTTCCCCACCTCACTCGCGAGGCATTGAGGAAAAGAGAGACAGAATGGGCGTTGAGGGGTGAGTTCGCGGGCGCGCTTCGAGGGATTCATACGGTTGTGGCTCGTGTGCCGGTGCGAACGAATGACGACCATGCGAGCACACGCGTGCTCTCATCGCGCTCCGTCTTCGTGAATGAATTTTTACCGCATTTCTCATCGCGAGAGCGAGTGGTGTGTTTGTGCATGTGGCCGACGCAACGTCACCTGTCATCGGCATCTTTCGCCGCGCGCTGGATGACGACCGCCGATCTGCCACCGGAACAGAATCTCCCCGGAGATTCCGAAACAGAAGCTGCGCCCGGAATAGTTCATCGTGCCGGGCGAGCCGCGCGACGACTGCACTATGTGAGTAATCGAACGACAACAAACCTTCAGCCCTTTTCAGCCGGCCGCGTGCCCACGTCCTACCGATCGATTCGGCGACGATACGCACGCTGCACTCTCCTTTTCTCCCTCCTTCCCGCTGCCTCTTTCTCTGCTCTTACCCTTATTGTGTATTTTTGTTTCATTATTTTCGACATTCTTATCGATACTCCGCTGAATGATGTTTCGGCCAATCCCTTTTATCAAAATACTCGTGTGCCGCGTGTAACGCAGATGGCCGTATAATTCTATTTCAGCGACGGATGTATCGCTCCTGAAAATATAAGAGAAGTTTGTTTTATATGCGAAAAGTACAATTGAGACAAATAAACGTTTGCGATGAACTTCGGAATAAATCGCTGAAAATAGTACGAAAATACGCTTCTAAAAATGCTGGCGATAATTTCGCGAATAAAGCGGAATAAAATAGATGTTGCGCGTCGTAAATGAATCTCGGGGAAGCCGTCGGTTGAATCGCGTCTAATGTTAAACACGGAAAGTGATTACGGAGCTCTAAATGCGGCCGTGCGACTCTCAGCGGATGATGACACCGAGCACGCGATTGTCGTGCTATATATTAAGTACAGATAAAACCGAAGACCAGACACACTTTATTTAACATTAAATATGTTTCAAATATAGACGGTTAAACACACGGGTGTATCTCGAAGGTCGATAATGTGTGACGGTACGCTTTTTTTATGTTACATTCAAATTGCAAGATCCGAGAGACTTCGATTCACCCTCGATGTTTAAATGTAGAATAAGAACGCGAATTTATAAACGGCGACTGTGCGACTCCGGGCTGATTGTTCTATTGTTGATCCGTGTATCGGAATCGAGCGTCGCTAACCGGAGCTACGCGCCACATTTAACGCTAAATGCGGGACGCGAATCCGCGAGCCTCGGTTTATCGTGCACACCTGACCTATCGATGAGGTAGTCGACATGCGCTGCAGTTTTGACAGCGACGTGTCGGCTCGTTCGATCGGCACGCTCTATAGGTCAATCGGGAAATGGAAGAGTCGATCTCCCCACGCGGAAGTGCCGTTTGGTCACATACGTTTACGAGGCGCGAGTGGATCGGGATGTCCGTGTCACGTTATATGCTGTGTGGGCGAGTGTTACAGTCCGGTACGGCGTGGTCGATCGATATTACTCCAAACGTTGATAAGGGGAATTCGGAATACACGGAATTGAAACCGGTGTAGTTTCGTCGAGAGTTTAGGGCAGCTATCGTACTACTTGCGATTCCGGTTGGAGAATAGCGTTTTCGATCGCGATTCCATTCATGTTTTTAAGCTGTTATGAATCTCATCTGAACCGGAATGGAATTGCATTTCAGTTACAATAAATAAAAATGTAAGATAATCTCTATAATTGCAGTATAAAAATACATATTTGGTATTTATCATCGGAACAACTTAATTAAGGCGTTGTGATATAAAATTCTTTTCAATTCATGATGAAAAAAGATCAAAGTAATCTTGATGTTTTTACTTCAAAATGAATTTTATTTTAATCGGAATGGATTTTTCACTTTTCACGAAAATGTCGAAATCATTTTGAATGTTTCAGAATTAATTTGAATGTCTGTAATAGGAAAATTTTAACAAGACGGAATTCTAGTACGGAATGTTTTCCAATAGGAACATAATAATAGCTGTTCTAGTTGATTTAAGCTATCTTTAATATTTTTCTGGCAGGAAGTGATAAAGAGAGATCTAAAGTCCGCTCGAAGATTTCTTTTGATAATTTAATTCGGAGAAATATTTATATCTGTTTTTTATCTGGATATATATTTGTCTCGATTCGTCATATTTTTTATCTGCAATTTTAATTTTTTTTTTAATAGAAATAGTCTAGATAATAATTTAAAAATTATTCTGATGAATTATTAAATATAATTTAAATATTAATTATAGAAGATACGACTTTCCGGATATTAGACTTCAGAAATGTATGAATAGCAAAATCTCAAACTTATCTAATTTTGCACGTAACTTACTTTGATAAACTTTTAATAATGATATATATATATTTTATACCTAGATTTAGTATTGATATTTGTAATCGACTAATTCTATGTTCACACTTTTTTAACTCAAACAATATTTAAGATATAAAAATAGATTTACCTTATAATTTACTTGAACTTACCTGAAAGCAACCTTTGTCCTAAATCCTCTTATCCTAAAGAAAAAGGTTAAACACAGCAAAAGATACTCAAAGCCTTTTACGATAGCTTTGCGTCAGTTAGTTTCGACTTGGAAAATGGAGCGCAGAGTATCGGTAAAGGATATTGATTTATTTAACATGAATTTTAAACTCAATAGCTTCGATTAAACTTTGAGTAGAATCAAATAATCTGGATAGAAAAAAGAAAGATCCTTTATTCAAAACGTGAAGCGTATAATAATGCATGATAGAAGCTCTTCAATAAGCTTACAATTATTTCAAACGAAGTTAACTAGAAGGAAGCCAATTTTCAATCCAAATAAAACTGATACGAATGCCAATGTGTTACTGTCGATAACTTATGTATAATAATATATATATTGTGTGTGTGAGAGCAAATTTATTATTAGAAACATGTAAAACAAAGAAAGATTTATGATTTTCCGAGTCTTTTTATTAATTGTTAAATGTCAAGCTAAAGAAAACCGTCAGTCAAGAATTTCGTGGAGGAAAGAATAAGATATAAAAAAAGAAAACAGCCGCAAAGAAAATGCGGTAATCGCGAGACACATTCTTTCTAGTCTATTAAACAATTTGCCTCGGAATATCGTGATGAAACATTTCTTCACTCTCAACAAAAATGACTAGCTTTGATGAGAAAATTACGAAAACAAAACGACGGCAGGTAGATTGCAGTTTCGCGGAATAAGAGTAAAATCTTCGTTAACACGGATAAGAACCGGCTCGACACGTTTATTCAACGAAATCGAGCAAACGCGCGCGCGTGTGTTAATATTTTTAGAGTCACATTTAATGATGAATAAGTGAAGAAGCGAAGTGCCAACCGAGAGTAGAATTTATTGCGCAACTCGTCGCACACGAGCAATCGATTAACGTCGATTTAAACCGTTGAAAATCGGACGAGACAAATCGTTACTATTCATCGAGAGCAGCGAATATCGATATTCATAAGATTATAACTGATTTTATAAAGTCGTGTTTCGCTTAACGAGTTTCACCAATCACTTTAACGCTCAAAAATCTTGTTGTAAAAATGTAAAATTAGGAACGAACATTAGATTAGATGGACAATAGATGAGAATAAATTTGTTAACATTTATTAACACTTGCAGCATCTTTATTTATTTATACAAGATAAATAATATTGTTACTTTATATGTAAGGCAATTTTCTTATGGAAATTTGCAATTATCTTTTCTCAACAAGCTTCAACAAGTTACAACAAAGTAAGAATTATCCAATTATGAGCAGTTAAAAACAAGCTTTGAAAAATTAAGTTTTGGGAACAATCATTTTATTTTTCATTATCGATTTCGTAGTAGCATTTATTGAAACATTTAATGGTACAAATTTAAAAGTACGAAGGAAGATGATACTCGACTAATTATTTTCGAAAGCTTTCAAAAATACATTATCTAATTTGTCAAACTCGTCTGTTACATTCTAAATCTATTTCTCTTAATGATATTAAAATAAAACAAATTGGATTGACTTATTGTACGGCACGATATGCAACAGCGGAGTTGTTCACAAGTTGATTTATAACATACAAAGTACATCCAAAAATTATAGCAGCGTTTAAAATAATTATTTGACAAATAATTATTACGAATATTGAACTTTTACTCATCTTTTTTGTATTAATATGTAATAAGAGAATTATATCTAATAACCATAAATATTAAAAATTGCAAATCTTTTACTGAATGTTTCAAAGTTTCTACGTGCACTACATTACATAATATTTTACGTGCAATACTTTGCAAATAACAGATATCAAATAAATAATTACTTACCCTAAAGTTGCTCTGCTGGCGCTTGATGTCTTTCCGAGTCTCCTTCTCTCAATCCTTCTTTTGCAGTTCTGCAAGACATTCACACGCGTTCGCGACGCGAATACAAAAATCGTAAGTCAAATTGGTTAATATCATTAAAAAGTAGATTAATGTAAAATATGCAAATTGTCGGATTCACCATATCACCCGTTAATAGCAGATTTCTGAGGTTTCTCATATAGTTTCTCAAAAATATCGACTAATACGTGACTTGCGTGAATTTTGTACAATTTAATTGATCAACTTTAAACATTTTTCACTTAAAAACTATTGTAGCCTCGACCTTTTGGTATAAAGATTTTTATCTCCACGCAACCTCAGGAATCTGCTATTAATGGGTGATACGGTTGATCTGGGACACTCTGTATAGTTCCGCATTGTGTCGCATCGTTATCCAATATCATGACGCTACCGCAGTGAATGAACTGCTTCATTTATCAATAATGGATATAAAAAATTTTGGAAATTGGAAATTCGTGATTATACGCATCATTTTATTCTTTACAATTTTATCAGGGCAAGAACTGTACATCGTATAAAAAATTATTCAATATCAATCTTACACGGTTCACATGTCTCGTCATTCCTTCGCAAGGAAACGCACATTTCTATATTTCTTCAATAATATAATCAATCATCGTCGTCTAGTGTGATTATTTCTTTGATCATAAATAATCATTATACACTCAATAGAAATTGATGTCGCAAGACATGATACTGCAGAGATCTCTGATTGTATCTCTGTACATAATTATATCGCGGTGCGCGTTCTAAAAGTATATTTCGCTTTTTATAGAGTGTATCTCATTATTATTTCTCAGCACATCGTTTTTTTCCACCATTTTTTTCAGCCTTGTTTTTCGATTCGCATAGTTTTGAAACAGGTATGCCAGCTCTTTCCAGGAATTATACAATATGCAAAAAGCCGGAAAATGTGGAAGAATGCACGTAATATGTGCGGAGTCGAATGGATATTTTGCTCTTTTCGAGCGCCGACCGTTCTCTTATCCGGTATCGCTAATATCGCAATTTCGTTGCGCCGTTAACCGCGACTTATGCAGTTTCCGATCTTTATCCGGCGATGAGATTGAAACTAATTATTTGTTCACGACAATTTACATACCATAAGTCTGAAAAAAAAGGCGATAGCTCTGCGATACGATAAAAAACCGCCATTGCCATTCTGCGGTTTCCTACGAGATTTCCGCAATAAAATATCAACAATAGTTGCAGTGATATTTCACTCTTTGATTACTTTAATAGCTTATTAATATATCGCCAGATAAAATGTTTTCCGCATTTGCCATATTACATCAGATAAACGTCTGGTATCAATTACGACATTAATAACATATCGTGATTTTCTGTATGTTGTACACACACACACACACACACAATGTAGCTGTTGTATGTCATAGATATTGTATTTTTAGCTGTTGTATACCACACTTATGTGATCCATTAAATTTTTGCGATTTGCTATCTGACAACCGTGGCCGTTATCGCGATAAATGAGTCGTGCTCAGACGTGAGAACAAATGTCAGGAATGTCATCAGTCGAGATGTTTCGGTTAATATAGCGAGTGGGCGGTAACGTACGATAAGGGATAATGATTAATGTACATGACAGGAATAAATAATCGGCAAAAAAAAAGAGGCGAAGATCGTCGGGCGAGATATCGCGTGGGATATCACAAGTCTCATCTAAAAAGCAGAGAAAATTTCGCTGTGCAACTTGTGGAAAGAAATACATTAGAAATAGCGTTTCGTCGAAAGATTTCATGCATTCCCGATGTGAATTGCGAACACAATCTTATCTATCCGGTGTGCGCGCGCATATGCAAAACATAACACTGGCAACATCTTGGGCTGAAACGGTGTAATGATTTTTCACAATAGGCAAGGCTATGATAAACGATCCTCCTAAATGCCTCCTAATAGTGCCTCAGTAACGTTGTTAAAAATATACATAATAATCCTGTTCTACATTTTTTTTAGATTTTGAGAGTCTGGATTTAAACGAGAGAAAGGAAACTTTTAATAATATTTTATTGCACATAATTTTTAAGATAAAATCGATTATTATTTAAATTTTAATTTTAAAAAAATATTATTTTTTGGAATGCACGATTTTACAGTAATAATAGACTTTTTAATTGACCGCACTTGCAGTGTTTCAGTGTATCTCATATATTTTGTAATATTTTCATCGTGAAGCGTGTTACATTTGTTTTGTTACATTTATTTTACTTATTTCATAGTCAATAAACAATGTTTTTGATTTTGTTGATTAAAATAATATTTTATTGCGATTAAATCTGCTTCAATTGTTGTAAAAATTGCGATATTGAATATACAGATTCCATGTTATTGCATGTTGAAGTGAATTAAGTGAATTGTTCATTGTATAAATGTCTGAAGTATTGGCTGTACTCGAAACATATTATTATGCAATCTTTCTTAAAGTTCCACGATCACGAACGGAAAGTGAAATTTTTCAGGTAGAACCAACCACGAGAAGTAAAAGGTAACAATTTCACGATGAATTATAAAGTCGATATCATTAAAGTTACATTTGCAATCTTTATATATGTTATAAATTACTTTCATAACTCTCAAATTTTAGAATTATTCGAGCTCATGCAGCAATTTTACTTGAAACCGACTAGGAAATTTCACGAAATATTAAAACTTATTCTCTTTGGCTTGAATAGCAAAAAATTATTTTTGCATTATCTGTAAATGTATAAGTTATTCAGTATAAAGAATATCTCACGATTCACCATATTTCAATTTAATAATAATATTCTAACAACTTTGAAATCGATTTTTCTTCAGCAAAGATATTTTTCCTCGTCAAAAAAATATTTTATGAGAATGATTCTAAAATATACCGAGGCAGTCTAGATATTTTTTCAGAAATAAATATGTATTACGAAATATATATAAATGTTATAAAATTTCAAGTTTCTACTGCACTTGTCAGTCCACAATGAGTAACATCGACTGGAAAAACGAGTGAAACGATTATGAGATTATGTTACATAAAAAGATTTAATTTTATGCTACACGGGCGTTCGATATACAAAGAAATAATTGCATATCCGTGAAATCCAGTTTTTGTTTGAATAAGCGTTGTTACGAAAAGCATTTCGAATTATTAGCGGCCTATTGAAGTTGCACTTGTCTGTCATGATGCGTAACGAGGAAATGATTAAAGCAGTTATGAGGAACGTTGGACTGTAAAAAGAAGAGCTTCACTCATACTAGTAAATCGATATTCAGGGACACCGCAGTAATATTCCGCATGAGGCATGACTGCACAAACACACACGTGCACACAAATAGCACACATGCACGCAGACTTTTGCGTAACGGAGGTAGCGCAATATCGGTAACACCCACCTATTCGCACGCTTATATATGTGCACAGCCGTCTCACACCGATTCGCATATATACATATAACAATCTAATGCATTATTCACCATCGCAAATGTCGGCAGCAACGCCATGCGCGCGGCGCGATAACAACTATAGCATCTTCTCCAAGAAACACAGAAATAGACGGTGCAGCCGTCTGTCAAAAGCGCCAGAGCGAGTCACGCACTTACGAATGAAAAGATCCAAATTTCCGGTCACCGCCTTCGACGTTTTGTTACAATTAGCACGTAGCGGTATGTTCTCTCTCTCTCTCTCTCTTTCTCTTTCTCCCGCTCTTTCTTCTTCTGTCTCTTTGTATTTTATACTGTACGATGCATTTATAATTCAATAGTACCTAGCGAGAAATAAGAATGCATTACACATGAAACACGAATACACAATATACGGAAATACGTGAAACATACGAAAGTGCAAAAATTAATATCTTTCTTCTCGCTTATCGTTGCAAATTAAAGGCACCAGGCGAGAGTTAAGTAAGGGTTTTTTCGATTTTTTGTTCTTACTAAAAATCGACGAAAAGCAAAATCTAAATATTACGGTAATTTCATATATTAAAAATATAATTTAAAAATAAAATTATTGAATATTACGATAGCTTTGTATTAAAATTCTGTTAAAACAAACGTTTGGTTAAAGTTCGATAAAAATATTATCCATATAAACTCACAATGTACTCTGTAAGTATTCGAATTCGATACTCATACACTGTACAATGAGGAAACGGAAGACAAGGTTACCTTAATTACTGTTTTCGAATCCGATGACTTTCCAATCCAATTGTTTTACACTCACCGTTAGCGAACACATTCGATAACGATGCGATAAAGCACACTTTACAGCATTTTATTAATCAGGAAAAAGTCTTTTCGCATTGACTATACATGCTCGACAAGGTATAACGAGATAATGACTTCGAATACAACTTTTTTTTTGTAGGCTTGAGACTATAATATAACTGTAATTAAATTAATTCTTAAACGCTTTAAAACATTGTTGTGCCAGTATGGTTGCATTTTGGTGAAGGTCGCTATGTAAAGGCTCATTTGAGCGGAACGATATTAAATCGATACGGCATAAGACCGACTTGTATGCAGTTTGTAACGTGGTTTTAATTTCACATCCGTCTCCGTATCGATTTACACATGGTACTGCTACTTTTCATTCAAATATATGTGTGACATTGACATTTCGCATTTTTTGTGCAATCTCTCTATACACACTGCAAGCTTGAATACGAAAATAAGATCAATATGATGTCGCATGTGACTGAAGTAGGATAATTATTTATTTTTTAATTAATTTTTTAATTAAGTAATGGCATTTATATGTTTAAGGATAAAAATACAAAATTTAATATTACAGTACTAAACCATTTATTAAATTCTGAAATATTAAATATTTACGTAAAATTTGTATTTTAGATATGAAAATAAACGATTCGAAATTTTTATACTTCCGGTACATTTCGAGGTATATTTGCTCCTCAAACTTTGCTAAAAACAAATATAGTTTTAAAATATGCATTTTTCAAGCGCCCGTGGATGATACAACTTTTGCTGTATTTGTTTCAGATTTCGTGAAAATGAAGGGCAAGACAATGCGTCATTCTTCTTCATCGAGGTAAGAATGAATTAACAACATTACTTAGAAACACACGACACTTTTTTCCTCGACGATGTCATGTTATTACTGATAGCATTATCTACCGCGATAGCAGAATAAATATGTGACACATCAATATACTATATGATAAAGAATGTTTTCGCCAGTTGAATGTAATTGCCTTGTGTTTTCTAGTCACTTGTTTAGAATACTTCTTGTGGATAAAAGGAACAGAAAAATATATAATATTAAGTTATTGCTCTTTCTTAATTAAATTAAAAATCGTTTTAAAATAAAGCCAACAGAGCAAGAGCTGGATCGATTTGCTCAAAAATTCTTTTTTATTTTAAATTTATACAGACGTTTCGGCCAAGGTACGTGGCCATTTTCAGTGTAAGAAAAATATATAAAAAAGTGAAAGTGAAAAGTGCAACTAAAAATCGCAAATTTAATCGAATCTATAAAACGTGAGGTGAAACGACATTATACCTGCGTTCCATATTGTGCTCATTGGCGTATGCAGGTACCGCAGGTACTATATACAGCAGTCTTTATATCTGCATAAAAGTTTATCGTTTCAAAAATATAATTTTTATTCAGGCCATAAAAAGTTATAGGAAAAAGCATCTTGCTCCGCATATTACATAGCAATAATGCGATATCGTCGATGCGGTCTATCGATTTGTGCAGCATTCTTAAAATTTGGTCTTGCTTTAAATTGCTCGGTCACTTTGAACTGCTTTCTACATAACCGAAATTGCAAACAATATCTGGTACAATGGCGAGAGATTCTTGGAGGATACCGGGCGAATCGATCGAAGGAGTTCGGCGTTCGTTGAACGTGTGCCAGCGAGACGGATCGAAGAAATACGGGCGGAATTCGAGAACGGTGTCTTGCATGCAATCGCGGTCTTTTTATATTGTCGACGCGAATAAATATAATACAACTAAAACAGAAAGAGCTATTTTGCGCAAAAGCCGAAAGTGTTCGCTCGTCAAGCATCGTCGTGTCATTTTGTCATTTCGCACGCGACATCTCGAAATTATCTGTCTATCGATCTCGTTGCTCGTCAAATATTCATTCTCACGTACTACGCGTAATCGAATGTATTTTTAATGTCGTCTGATGTGATGTCTGTCGCCGTAAATGGAATTCATAGGTTAAATGATTCGACGCTTTACTGGTATTTATATTTTCAATAAATCGATCGCGAGAAGAAACATGATTGAATAACATGAGAGAAATAATTATTTTACGGACTGTAAATCGAGAATATTTTATATATAAAGTAAATTTGCAATCGATTAATTGAACGCGAGAAATTATGTCCATCAAAATTGAAAAACGTGGTTTTGAGAAAAATGCATTTAAAGTTTTGAGTATAGATAACAAAAAGAAACGGAAGATTTATAGTTCTGATTCTTTTTTCGGTGATACTAGGACCATATAATAAATCTTTCTCTTGTTCAAAATTTTCGTTTTGCTTTATTCTTTGAAATTTACGAGCAGTTCGGCACTCTTTGTGTAGTGCGCTAACCTCAAACGCATCGGATTTTGGCTTACACACCGTAGTCTACAAATGTTTGCAGCTTTATTAATTCTTTTTGTATTTCGGAAAAACCTTTTAGGAGATTTTAGGAAATCTGATTTTTGAGATTCTGTTTAAAAAATGCAAGAAAATCGATTTTTTCGAAATTGTGTTGCGTTTTCTATAATTCTTTACTCTTTTCAATATTTAAATTAAATGTCACCACATGATTTAAATAGAATATTCTATATATATTGTAAAATTTTACTAAATCCACAATAATTTCATAAAAGAAAATTAATTAATGAATTATTTTTTAGTAAAATATTAACATACGTTCAATTGAATTTATATCATTATGTTTATTAATGAACTACGGGCATTTTATGACAAACTTAATTAATTTTATGTTCATAAAACTGCGGATATTACAATTTTAATATTAATTTCAAGTTTTTCGCTTGACTTTTATCGCTCTTAATAAAAAAATCGAAAAGAGATTTGTATTATGCGAAATAGCCACATACAATGGTGAATAAATTACATACTAGTGATGATTATAAGATTATTATCATTCCATGGCCGCGGGAAAAAATTATGGCCTCCACTCGAGCAATAATACATTATTGTAACCATTTCAACACGCGACAGCCGCGCATTCATCTTCGCCTTACAATGTCGCGGAACATCATTATTATCATTGTTTTACGTAAGTGCGTGTAATATACGGAGTGCTATCCAAAAATTCCCTCAATGTACTTATAAAGGAAGACATTACCTGAGATCCTCCAGTCTTCTCCCATCTTTTTCAAGATAGTTCCTTTGGGGACGCGCATAGAAATGTTCTTATCAGGATTTAAAAAAATATTTCTTATAATTTGTTTAATAAATTTATTTAAATAAATTTTTAAAAAAATTACACATATTCCACAAGTAAATATGTAATGCGCAACTACATTATTAAGTCATCAAGTCGCGTAGTCGTTATCGTTGTTAATAGCAAGGCATCTTCGTACTACAACAGAATAATAATAAGCTATATGCAAATGTCAGGCTATTATCGGCAACGCGACTGGTGGTTTACTGATGTAATGCGAATTACATTTTTATCTGCAGTGTACGTGCAATATTTTTAGATTTATTAAAGTAAATTTAATATAAGAATTGTGTTTAGACGTGCTGTGTTTTCCAGGAATTTCTGGATAGCACCTCGCTTATGCGTATTACACGGCGACAATTCGATCGAAATATGTGTAATCAATATGCCAGACACTCTGTCATCTACAATAGACATCTGCGCTATCATCGTGTCTGACAAACAGTAACGCGCAACATGATAATTAGACGATATTCATGCACATATATTTGCGTATCGTTTAGCGAAATTGGTTAGTATATGATTGATGATAATAATTATGCTCTACTTACGAGAGTAGTCCTTGCCTCGATAATTTATGAAGTGGAGATCATTAATTTTTTACTAGCGTGATAGCAACATATTCATATTAATCATTCGTAGCGCTCTAAAAACAGATTATAAAGACTGTTTTGCTGTTTCAAACGCGTTTTAATAGATAAACGATTTGTTGCTGCGTAATATCAAGTTAATCATGTTTAATTGCACTAATCTTTTATACCAATCTGATATATACGTATGATAGATAATTTAAAACAGCTTAGACAAATGCTTTATAAAACAAAAAACGCTTCTTTCACGTAAATTAACCGAGCGGCAAAGTAGATAACTGGTTAATAATAGATAAAGCACTTTAAATTTTGTGTAATGAAAAATTTTCGTGTAAAATGTGCGTGTGTAAAATAATAAATAATTATTTATTTTATTGAAATTATTTATCTCACTTAAATTATATCTTAATCTTCTCGTATAAATTTTGTTTCAGGACGATCTCCTAGGAATAATGAAAGGTGAGCGAAAAAGGAAAGATTTAAAACAGTCCGCTTATCTGGAACGAATTCTAACCAAGCAGTATTATATAAAAGCAACTCGATGTATCTACTTGACAAATGCCAGGCCTATATACACGTGTCTCTCTTATCATGCAGATGAAGTAATGTACATATGCCGATGTTGCGTACGATGATGTGCAATTTGTTACATAAAATTTGTTATGCAAAGGTAACATTCATGTTCGTCGAATACTTATTTAACAAATGCCTAACCTATATACACGTGTCTTTTATTATCTATTTACGTAAATGAAGCAATGTACGTCGATGATGTGACGGTGTTGCGTACGAACAAGTTGTTACAAATTTGCGGTTTCTCGTTCAACGCACAATCCGTACATTGTAATATCGTTGTAATTATTATGCAATACATCGCGCATTTAAACAATCATGATCATTTGTCAATAGTTTGTCTTATTCAAAACTCGAGCAAGAGAAGTTTTATCTGGTCATTTTCATGCACATTATCGGTTTTTCTTTCACGATAAGCGTGCCGCGATACAAAGGAGAAAACCGACAATGAGTGATGAAAATTAATTATATATTCAACTCGCCTTGTTTAACATTGCCGGTCAATTATTTATGCGCACAGGAAAAGTACACGACTCGACCATACAAGGTTTCGCGAAGCAGTACTCCGGCTATACATTATATACCAGGAAAAAGTCGGGAGGTAAGTTTAATGATATCACGTTATCATATACAAAATACAACACCGCAGGCACACGAATGAGACACGTGATTCGATAAGAACGCTAGTTTTTTTTCATTTTTACATATTGCTTTTGTTATTAATGCTATTATTATTACGATTATTGATAATAACTTTTCTATTTTAATCTCAGAATCAATTTGAATCGCGATACTTTGCGATAGAACTCTGAAATGCTATGCAAAAACTTTCGAGGAAATGTCAGATTTCGAAAAGAAGAACTTTAACCCGCGGGAACTTGGAAAATTTCCATCCGAGATCGGAAAATTTTTAGAATTCTTTTTTCTTGTTTTTATCGTACCGGTGGCGATAAAAGTTTTCTTTTTGCGAGTTCTGACTTTTAACGATTGCACATAACGCTCAAAACTTGAACGATTTCTTGATAATATTTTATCGCATCTTTACAAGCAGTAGAGCTATTTAAGTGCATTCTTTTAGCATACAAAGTGCACGTTTATCCATACAGTAAGAAAGACTTACATTTTCGAGATAAAAGATTCATGTATTGTGTGACGAGCGAAACATTCTATCAAAACCGAGAACTAGGAATTTTAGCATTTTTTTATAATATATTCAGGAACGACAGTTGTTGGAGGGTCGAGATCGAGTCGTGGGATTTTATTGAGAACTCTCGTGTTCGTCTTCCTGGCTACGTTCCTCTGGCTTCAGCTCCACGTGATCAGTTTGACGGGTCGAAATGACGGTGGTCAATCATCATCGAACGAGACCCTTTTCTCCCTCGTGCCTCAAGAGTTGCACAGGTAATCTCGCGACCCTCGTTTGCTTGGATTTTGCAAAATTATTCCTATTGCAAAATATGAGACTTTAAATCGACGAACGGAAAAATATTGTATATGAAAGAATATGGAATATTGATTATATATAAATTATGCAATTTTTTAAGATCCTTTAATCGTTCCTTTATATAGAATATGTTTGATAATTTTTTTGAAACTCAAAAAATATAATTTCTCCAATTTATTTGTCTCAAATGTGAATATTAATGACAAGTTCCATTTGAATAACTTTTATCCTCCGCTGTAAGACACTTTGACTGATCCCATTTTTGCGTTTTCAGATTTCTTAAGGAGGGCCGTAATTCGTCCGCGAGCTTGACAAATGCCAGTTCGGGAACGCTCACGGAGTTGGAGATCGCGGAAATCCGGCGTAAGATCGAAAGGGCGAATGCGGAGCAAAAAATGTACAATGAGGAGGCGTTCGGGCCGTTGGCGAGCGATGCTCCGATTATAGTTATCCAAGTACACACGCGACTCACTTATCTGCGGCACCTTATCGTGTCGCTGGCACAAGCGAAGGACATCGAGCAGGCCCTTCTCGTGTTTAGCCACGACATCTGGCATCCGGATATCAATTACCTTGTGCAGAGCGTTGATTTCTGTCGGGTCATGCAGATCTTCTATCCGCACAGTATACAGACTCATCCGCGCACGTTTCCCGGCGAAGGGCCCAACGATTGTCCCCGAAATATTCGCAAGGAACAGTGAGTTGAGATATTGACATAATTTATTGTGTATAATTAATTAATTAATCATAATTGTTTAAACTTTCTTGTTCGAACTCGTCAAATAACGACTTTTTCGCAAATCTCAGGGCTTTAAATTTAAAATGCACCAACGCCAAGCACCCGGATTTGTACGGCCACTACAGAGAAGCTAAATTTACGCAGACGAAGCATCATTGGTGGTGGAAAGCGAACAGAGTGTTCGATCAATTGTTAATAACGAGAAATCACACCGGAATGGTGCTCTTCCTCGAGGAGGATCACTACGTCGCCGAAGATTTCCTGCACGTTCTCCGACTCATGGAACGCACTTGCAAGCTCAATTGCGAGAAGTGCAACGTTCTATCGTTGGGTACATATTTAAAGACGTACAACTATTTTACGGATTTTAGTCGTAAGGTAAGATCTTTTTGTGCGCTAACACTCATATTCTTAATTTTGCTTCACGCGATGTTTCACGCATAAGATAAAGTTACGATTACGGGCGGGTACACGTTAATGAGAGATTAATTTAGGCAGCAGTGCGCAAATAGTCCAACGTATTTTATACGCCAATTCATGCACTCATTTCCTCAATCATAATTGCGCGAGTAACGACGAACTCTCTCACACCGACACACACGAGATACATTTTATCGCTGGCGTTTGCAGCGTGAGACAATATCTGGCAAAATTAATGCACGCGTGCGGCGGCGGCGGCGGCGGTATCCGATAAGACGCAAAAGTCCCCCTCGCTTTGAAACGACACACACATATGTATCTCTCTGACTGATTTTGACCAACGCAGAAATCTCGAGGCAGAAGTATGTCGAATCGTTGGCTCTACGCACAACTTTACAACATTAAACGTATATTCGACATATTTATATGTTCACCATTAGTATGTCTGTGTCGATGTTTCACGCACGCCCGATCCGTTAGTTCCTCGGCGTCGATAGCGCTCTGCAGAAGGAGCTGCTGCGCGGGCTTAAGCGACAGGAGGCGCCGGCGACGATGCAAAGGCAGCTGATCGGCGGCATCGTCACCGTCGGCGGCGGCGGTGGTGACGGCGTTAACAACGCCGGTACTAACGCCGCCGGCATCGGTAACGGAAGCACCGGGGGCAGAAATGGCGGCGGCGGCGGCAACGGCGGCGGCGGCAGCGGCATCAGTGGCAACGCTGCCGGTGGTAGCGGCGTGTCCTCCACCTACTATCAGAACGCGAACACGGTGCAAGCGGCACCCGCGTGGACCTTCCAACTCCTGCCCAGCCTCTACAACCACTATCAGAAGGTTCTCGAGTCCAACCGAATCCACCGAATCTTCCGCCCGAAATAGCAGCAGCATACTTTAATTTTCTTTCTACTCGCCTGGCCTTGCACCGTTCACCCTTTGCTTCACCTGTCATCGTATCACCTCCACGAGAACGCGAGTAGTCCCCCGCCCTTTTCGGTAGATTTTGTACATCGCCAAATTTTGCACGGCTTCCACCGGCTCGTATCGATCTAGCCTTTAGCAACGACGCACTGTGTGGCGATCAATTATTGGCTCTCCGATTGTTTGACGTTGAATCAAAAGATCGAGAGAACGATCTCTTTATCTTGCAGAGATAAAGTGCTGTGATCTCCGAAGAAATCAGCTTGCGATGAAAATTATATTCGTATTTTCATATCGCAGTTTTTAATTTAGCTTTGTATTTGCTTTACAACAGTCTTGATGTGAACTTAATTTTCTTTTATCTCTTTGATAAGAATAACACAAAGTCCCATTTTTGTTAAACTTAATTTTAAAAACGGCGGCCTCGGATCGGTTTGAATAAAAAGTAGATGCTTTGTTAGAGCCGAAGACTTACATCAAAAGCTGAGTTTCTTCGGCGAGGGTCACACTTTACGAATATAACGTAACAGTTCAGTATTAATGTATTCTTACATCCATGCCAAACACAGTAGGTGGAACATTCCTGTAGATCAATTTTCCTCGAGGCAGTAGTGCATGCTTCGAGCATCCACCGTTATCCGCACGATACAAAGTCATAATGCAATTAGAGCGCTCCTGTTACTGTAAGCGTACGAAATGCCGAATTTATTCGCACGTACCAACTGCAGTTACCAAACTGTGAGACCTTGTCAATAAACCTCAGTTCTGATTTGAATATCGATGAGAAACGCCGAGAATGGAATATCGATGAAATAATTACAACTGCAATTCTGACTTTGTTTCAAATAATCGCTTTATAGACGTGTAGTTTTGATTAGTTCCCCTCAGTAGATTTTATATGATGTTAGAATTAATCCCTTAAGTGTTAATATCGCATATATTTATACGAATTATTTCAGAAAGCACATTTTATTTTAAGGATTTGAAAATCCTGATAGATTCGAGAATTCAGCATCCTAAGAAATCTTCAATATATCATCCTTACGTAAATGTAATTATTCGCAGAAATAATTTCGGTTGATAAAAAACGTTTTTATCTCTCGATACTTAAGGGATTAAGAAAAGTCGCAGGATTGTTAAGTCGTGGATCACTAACGGATGATTTTCATTCTGTTGAAACAGGCGGAAGTGACACCGTGGATATCCAGCAAGCATAACATGGGCATGGCGTTCAATCGCGTTACGTGGAACAAGCTGCGAAAATGCGCCGCACAATTTTGCTCGTACGACGACTACAATTGGGATTGGAGTTTGCAATACATCGCGCAAACTTGTTTGCCGCCGAGTAAGGGCGCCGGAATAACGCCTCGCACCGAGTCTGGACTGATTACAATGACGATGAGAGCTCCGAGAGTCTTCCATATCGGGGAATGGTGAATATAATTAGCCTTCTGTGTATCTCTCGGCGAAGCATAAATATGTACAGATAGGCGCAGTGTTGTGCATACTTAGATAGACACAATTGAAGTGCACGACTGCTCGCTTTTAATTCTTACGAAAACAATAAATTCACGGTAACAACTTTCTTATTCTCGACCATAATCTTGAATCTACGCTTATTTTCCGCGTTTTTTAATTTCTAACATCGCAGATGTTATTTCTGAACACTAATCTAGCTTCAAGCTAAGATATCTATTTTATTCTATTTAATTACAATATACGTATTTGCTTTTGCAGCGGAGTGCACCATAAGAAAAACAACTGTGAATCAACGGCGGTAATAGCGAAGGTTCAAAACGTCTTGAAATCGGCGCGCAGCCACTTATTCCCTTCGCAGTTAACGTTAACGATCGCCGGGACGGCGAAGAAGACGAAACTCCGGAAGGGCAACGGTGGCTGGGGAGATGTTCGAGACCATCAACTCTGCTGGAACATAACGGAACATCCAGATCTAACCCTACCTTGAGAACTGCAAGCCTTCACGTTGACGACAATTGGTTTTAATATGATGTTAAATCGTGATGGATTCATCGATTATCAGACGATTGTTCGTTTACATATCGTGGATATTCGAGGACACTAAGAATCTCCGTCGTTCTACGAATCGGTTTTGAATCGCAATAAACGTATTATTATCGCTGCCAACCACGATCGCAAGACGAAGATGATTTGTAAAGCCGCTGTCACTGCCGCGGATGGAGGATTTCTTCTGCGAATAGAAGCACGTGGACGAAATGAGAGAAAATATCCTCAGCTGATTCGACAGTGAGCTCAAATCGGTGCTATTCTAAAAATGCAGTGCTTGCGGTATATTTCATTTTTCGATTTACCGAATTGCGCGTCCATCATATACCGACGCAAAACGATGAAAATAATGAAAACTATTTATTTGCAGGTGCATTAGTAAAAAAAAACATAGGATTTGCGCGTAAACGTACGTTTGATTAGAACCGCGTTAAGGAAGTATCGCGAAAAGTATGTTAAAGGTATAAAAAGGAAAATTTTACTCATTCAACATTGCGCTGTCCATAAAAATAAGGTGATAACAATATTGGTAATAAAAGTATCTTTAACTTCTCCAACAGCGTCGCTTACAAAACACGTACTCGCTGGAAGGAAAAGTAATCTCGCTGGCTGTGCGGGAATACAGTAGACAAGTGTTTGGTCTAAAGCTTAATTATATATCAGTATTCTAAAGGCCTACGCGACATGAAACAACATGTACGTATTTAATTCTCATGTCGCCGATACTGATAACGATGACGAAGACGCGGACAACCATGCTGCAAGGTCGCGAAACAAAGGCGATATATAGAGGAAGACAAGGCTGTACTTTGTACTTTGTAATTTCGCGATGGAATTAACATTTCTGCTTCCCGATTAGCTTTTATGTGCTCTTTTTAAGGTTTAACGCGATAACGGCGTTAATCAGGATCATAATCTCAATCGTGAAATGCGCTCATTATTCTAGTCAATGTGTATGATGTAATGCTAAAGCTGCAGGTATTTAATAATCGGTCGTAAAAAGTAAGCTCGTAAAATTAAGGATTCACACCTATTATTAGTGATACGCCATCGAAGGCGCTATAATGTCATGTAACGACCTCGGGGATACGAACGTAATGAATGTCATGTACCTTTTATATTTATAATAATAAAACAACAGCGACGGAAATAGAATTCGTTATCACGGCTTTAGCTACTTGTAAATAATCTTTTTTTTTTGGGGGGTTAAATTTTATTGTTTACAATTACGATGCTCCGTCGCGAGAACGTATTTGCATCTTGAAAAAGATATATGTGTAAATATCAATTAGAAATTTTTCATGAAAATTAGATTTAAATAGTTTAAATGAATGATGAATAAAATATGTTATAATTTTGCAAGAATGCGTTCGCATTTTGAAAAGGACATGTGTGTGTATATCAAATAGCAACTTTTTACGAAAATTACTATATAAAAATTAATATATAAATAATTAAATATGTGTCATAGTCATAGTATTTATTTTCTCTTTATATTCAATAATGGCACAAATTTGCAATACTATTCTTATAACTCCAAAAGAAAAAGTGTCAGAGTGCAAGATTTAAAATAATATTAGGTGTAGTAAAAAGTAATCCATTATTTTTCCAATAGATGGCTATAGTAATCCGCTATAGTATCTCGCGTTGTATAAGTGCGATCGGGTCACGCTTTATGGCGTTAGAAAGATAAGATTTCGAACTAAAAAAACTTCTAAGACAGTTTTGTGATTGCTTGACTCAGTATTGTTTGAGCGCACGTCAAGGATGGACACCAGCAAAGAGAAAATACGTCATATTTTACAGTTTTTCTTCGATAAAGGTGAAAACGCAAGCCAGGCGGCTAAAAATGTGAATAATGTTTATGGTCCTGATACTGTAACAGCCAATCACGCGCAATTTTGGTTTCGTCGATTCCGTTTCGGTAATTTTGATGTCAAAGATGCACCACGCCCTGGAAGGCCAATTGTCGAAAATGTTGATAAAATAATGGAAATCGTCGAGTCCGACCGTCATGTAAGCACTGTTTCGATTGCCCAGAAGCTAAACATTGCACAAAAAACCGTTTGGAACCACTTAAATAAGGCTGGATTCCAAAAGAAGCTCGATGTATGGGTGCCACACGAATTAACGCAAAAAAACCTCATGGACCGAATTTCCATCTGCGAATCGCTGCTGAATCGCAACAAAATCGACCCATTTCTGAAGCGGATGATTACTGGTAATGAAAAGTGGATCACTTACGACAACGTCAAGCGAAAACGGTCGTGGTCAAATCGCAGTGAGCCGGCGCAAAAGGTGGCCAAGCCAGGATTGACGGCCAGGAAGGCTTTGCTGTGTGTTTGGTGGGATTGGCAAGGAATCATCTACTATGAGCTGCTCCCCTACGGCCAAACTCTTAATTCGGACCTGTACTGTCAACAATTGGACCGTCTAAAGGAAGCAATCGCCCTGAAGCGGCCAGCTTTGGCCAATAGAAGAGGAATTGTGTTCCATCAGGACAACGCCAGGCCACACACATCGATAGTGACTCGCCAAAAGCTCCGGGAGCTTGGTTGGGAGGTTCTTATGCATCCACCTTATAGTCCGGACCTGGCGCCAAGTGATTACTACCTGTTCCTGTCTATGGCGAATAATTTTGCTGGTGAAAAATTCGTTTCAAGAGAAGCTTGTGAAAATCGACTGTCCCAGTTTTTTACCAGTAGGGACGAGGGTTTCTATGAGAGAGGCATTATGAAATTACCTTCAAAATGGCAACAAGTTATCGAACAAAACGGTGCATATTTGACCTAAATCGGATCATTCTAACTATGCTAAATAAAGCCTTCAATTTAATGCAAAAATAATGGATTACTTTTTACTACACCTAATATATGAAATCTACGTATCTACTTTTACTTATTTGAAAAAAGAAAGAATTGAATCCGTATATATACGTGCGAGTTGATCAAAGATTCAAATGCTTATGATAAGCAGGTACATTGTCATCATACTCCGCCATCATAAAGTTACCAGCGATTGGACCCTCCAAATTATACTTTTCCGCAAATTTCTTTATGGAGAACCTCTTCCGCTGACTTCCGTCCCTGTAATCAGGTGAGATAAAACGTATCGGATATCCGAGCTGCGTCGTGCGTCATTCATGTTTACTCACCAAGTACTCAATCTTCTTTCGTCAAAAGTAATGGCACCCTGATTCTGTTTGTAGATGAGAAACACGTAGCGGTGCTTTCCCGTATTCTTCGGCGGGGCGGGGCCAACGTATTCCGCTAAAATTTCACCTTTAGCTATATTTTCCTCCGGTATATTGCCCACGAGCCAATGTCGAAACTCTCGATTGTAGCCTCCCCTTCTCGGCACATCGGGATCTATAATAAAATGCTTCTTCGTTTAGACGAAAGAATTTTCATACATTTTTCATACAAAAAATATGCATAAAAAACGTCCAAAGATTGTACTAATATATTTCATGTTTTTGCAGATTGCATTAATGTAAACCGCAACTTGATAATTAAGATGCCGGTAAAGTCTGTGCGTGTCGTCAAATAGCGGCGGTGGAAAGAGAAAACTGGTTACCGAGACGGTGAAAGTTGAACTCGTCGAGGATAGCGCGTCTTTATGCGCACCCAACTACCTCACGATTTGCATAGCGAAACCATTACCGTGAGAAAACAAAGCAATCTTATTTCGAGCTACTTTTTATAAATATGTTCTTGCAAAAATGTAAACATTTTTAGAAATGTTTACATTTCATTAATTCGAGTGGTTCAAGGCTTACCCGTCATAACAAGTGTATATAAAACTCCACCCTCGTGTTTGTAATGTATTTCAGGAATCTCGTGAGCTTCGGTTGGCGTCAGCTCCGTTCCCAAATCGATTACTTTATCACCATATTTTACCTACGCATATATCTTTTATATAAACAGTGCCACAAAGCATATTACACAGTATAACAGAAGAACTTATATTGGTATATAAATATTGATGAGTTTGTATGCATATTTATAAGAAAATTTTGCAGATAATTAAGTTTCTTTCTTAGAATAAACGTTACATATCAAGCTTAGCATTTAACAATCAGCAATCTTTTCTAACTATCAAAGATCTGGAAGAAGTTTAATGCCAAAATTGGAAATCTATAATTTGATTCCGTATCTTTGTATATCCGAAGAATTTAGATTTAAATTCTTGCTATTTAAACTTAGATGCGTACTAAATACATACCTCGATTTTTTCGATTGGTGCTTTGTCTATAATGTCAGGCTCGATCTTTGCCTTCTTAAAGTCCGATTCGACATCGCCTAATGACACGCCGATTGCACAGAGAAGGATTCCTGAAAATAATTAGTGTGAACAAAATCAGGAATAATACTTTACTAGATATGAAATGTCAAATTGATACTCATTAATGTGATATTTTTCTATAAAGTAGAGCAAAACCAAGACAAACCTGATATTAAATGCTTCATTCTTAGCACAACTGCTCTCACCAAACTGCAACAGTAGTATTGACGAGACTCGAAAGAGATGAAGTTTTGTTGCTAAGTATATCCCCACCAACTTGTGTATCAGAAGGCCAATCTTGCCAGCCTTTCCAATACCTCCACCGATACTGTGTTGCTAACACGTAGCTTAACGTAAATGTAAAGTTTGTGGTAAAGATTCATCTCTAAAAAAATTTCTTACGTCGTAAATCATACACTTATGCAATTGATACAATATTTTTATATAGCTGTTCAGCGCAAGTAGAGCTTACTGCGAAGTTCAAACATGAAAATATTTTCTTCGTAGTAAAATTAGAACTACTTTTTATAATGCTTAATAGCATGTAAGATTTCAATTTCTATCGCTTAAAATTTGCAATTTTTTTCTTAACATCTTCCTTGTTTTCTCCAATTGTATTTTTGTTATAACTTGCATTCGTAATATTATATACATAGAATAATCAAGGATTTAAAATAAAAATGACATATATATATATATATATACTGATAGATTTTTATTTAATATAATAATAGACAAAAAAAACTAAATATGTCATTAATATGAATCTATTTAAAATATATTCATATTTTTTTATATTCTATTATTATATCTATTATTATGCAACTTGTACATAGTGTATTAAAAGTTGCGCGTTTCTTTGTGTATGTTTTTGTAGATAAATTGTTTAAAAAATAAGATCTATGATCTAAGACCTATGACTTTAATTTTAAAAAACAAACTATATTTTGAAAAGCATTTTAAAATACATTTTATTCAAGAAATAGTTGGACATACATCAGTGTATGTGTATCATTATATGTATTATATAAATTTAACCTTTGAGCTGTTCATAGAGCTTTGGTACGTAATCGTCATATTCTGCCTGATACATGTTACCAGCAATTGGATCGCCAAGCTTGTATTTAGCGGCAAAGTTTCTGATGGAAAACTTGCCACGATTATCGCCACTCCGATTGGTCAATCGTTTCTCAGTAAAATTGATCTTGTCAGGTTGTTCGTACACCAAGAATACGTATCGATGGAGACCCGTCTTTTCTGGAGGTCCAGAACCAATGTATGCGGATAAAACCTCTCCTTTGGACACATCTGTTCCAGGAATATTGCCCACCAGCCAGTGATGCCATTCACGGAATTTAGGCTCTTTTCTGCTCGGAGCATCAGGATCTGTTTAAATAAAAATGTATATAGAAAATTATATTTTATATTTAGTTACATTTATTATAGTTTATATAAAAAGAACATTTAAAGAAAATAACAAACTAAATTTTTACAGATTTCAATGCATGTATGTGAGAATGGCTTACCAGTCATGCACAAAGTATAAAATTTATTGTCCTTTCCACTCCACTTCACATTAGGCTCATCCTTGACTTGAGTTGGAGTGAGCTCCTTGCCAATTTCAACAGTGATGTTGTCTGGATAGGTCACATTTAGCACACTTTCAGGTACTTTGTCCACCACGTCTGGTATAACGCCGTGTTTTTTCAAATCCTGAGCCATGGATGACAGTAGACGTGTTCCAACTTGAGATAGCGTTGATGTAATTCCTGTATGCAAGGTTAGAATCTATACATTAATTCACTGGCCTTACTATAAATGTAAAAAATTAAATAATAAATTTCAATGATGTAATATTTGTGTGTGATGGCATAATGGATTATATATACACACTGTCAATGTATGTAAATTCTTTGCAACATTTTAAATTATGATTTTATAAATTATGCATGTATGTATATACATATATATATATATATATATATATATATATATATATATATATATATATATATATATATATATATACACACACACACACACACAAGTACCGAAATAAAAGATTATAGAAAAAACCTATATATAATAGGATTCATTATGCTGCCAAACATATTTTTGTTAAAGAATGAGAAAATCGAGTCATTATGCTGATTAAATGAAAAGCTAGATAAAGCAATGAAGTCAACGAAATGAGAACACGAAAGCTTCCGCATTTAATACCCAAACAGAGGCTCGCAAAAAACAGCACGATTCCATGACGTAGCAACATATCGCCGAGAGAAAACTACCGTATAGCACGACAATCCACTCAACAATCTAACAATTTGCTTGCAAAATATTTCGCAACCCGCTTCAAGCTGACCTTTTAATGTCTGCAATGATGTGAGAACGATTATGAGAATATATTCTGAAAATTGTTATTACTTGCGGTAAGAAGGCACAGAGACATGACCGGTACGTACTTGTTGGTGTACAAGAATGAGAGAAAATGAGACTGGAATGTGCTAGAATCTTACCCTTCTCAACACCGCACGACCAATAACAGTATTTTGTGCAATTTAATCTCAGTAATTATCAGTAAGTATTATGCCGGTAACGTTCCAAACATTTATTCTGTTCAATGAATCATGTAAGTTGATAACAGACGGTTACACAGGACATACAAACAAACAGCGGTAGAATAGAATCGAGTCGTAAGCAATATGCCGGCTAACCGGTAAACAATAGAACATCAAGAGGAACAAACGAGGTATCTTTTATGCCTATTTTACAAAAAATTCGCTTTTCAGGTTTCGAAAATGTAAACGTTTGTTGGCATGTGCTGATTTTAATTTGTAGAAATTTAAAATAACTTTTGCAACGAAATTATAGAAAATTATTAGCTGAGATACGAACTGTATGTAGAAAGTTTTGAAAGTAATTATGTTTGCAGAAATAGAGAGTCATATTTGGATATCTGAAAAATTTTCAAGTAATTTGTGATTGAAAGACAAATTTTTAAATTATTTTTGGTTCTCTCATAAAAGGAAACAATAAATACAGAGACAATAAATGATCTAAATGCAATTTAAAATTTTTTTATTTTTTGACCGTCTACTATAAGAATTATCTTCTAGCTTTACAAAATATAATAAAATTTTATAATTTGTTTTTTCTCCTTGGGTTATATAATTATAAGATAGATTGTTGCATTCTAGATGTAACTAAAATGCAATAAATCTAAAGTTGCAGAATGTGATTGGTCGTCAGTATGGGAAATATAAATATCCAAAAGTTTCTATTGAACAGCCAATCGGTATCTCGGAAATGTCATTGATTACAACGCACTCTAGAGTATGCCTACCCATAGCCTCAAGCCATCACGAGCTAAGCATATTTCCTACAAGGTCGATCACCTTCTCTAGCCTCCTCAATCAAAGCATTCCAAAACATTTGCTCATAAAGTTCGCTAATTCGCAAAGTTCCGAGAACGATCAACGTAAAGTAGCATCTGTTTGTCATTTCTGGTTTGCACAAGATTTTTATCAATTTTCAGCCAACGGATATCAGGATTGGCGCGACCTACGAATGATCGAAGAGAAAGTGGGCGTACCAAAGACTTATTCGGAAACTAATTCTCGATTGACAACCCGTCCTGGCGAAATGTCACGCGGAGAATGCACATTGTAAGCGCGTGAAGTGTGAATTATGGAGCCGGGAAATCGCTGCGAGAGATATTCGGCAAAGGTGGTAAACGTGCGCACCGTCTCGGGGATCCCTCCTGACGTGCCCGAAACGCAAACATGCACCAAAGCAGACGGAAGAAGAAGCGAGTGAATTACGGCGTAAGAGCGGTCGAGGTGATCCGTGGCGCAAAAGGCTTTGGCTTCACGATATCGGGCCAGCAACCATGCATACTGAGCTGCATTGTGCAAGGCAGTCCGGCGGAGAGTGCCGGTCTGCGTTCCGGCGATTATCTGGTTGCTGTAAACGGCCACAATGTCAGCAAGGTGCCGCACGACGACGTGGTGCAGTTAATCGGCAACTCCGAGGGGCTGCTGCGACTGCAGATTGCCGAGAACTATTACTCGGATTCCTCAGACGAGGAAGGGTTGGCCACTGTAAGATCCAAACCCAAATATGCCCACAAGCCGCGGGCCACTAACGCGAGTGCTTTGCAGTTGCAATGCAGGGCAGCAAAGGTAGTCAGAGATTTGCAGAGTGGAGCCATGTTTCATGCGACTGGTGGTGCGACTTCTGAAAGTAAAGATCAGTACAATTACTCTGGCTTGCATTATCGTTGGAATATGACAAGTCCGCTTCCACCACCGCCGCCTCCGGTATCTCATAAGCGTGATTCTGAAAAGATAGTACATAGAACAGTTGTAGGCTATCTTGGTACTATCGATATACCGAATCAGTTGCATCCATCGAGTATGATGCAGGTATGCTTCAAACGCTAACTTTTTATTCATGATTAAATCAATTTCACACGGTTGTAAATTAAATTTATATTTGGAATAAAGGCAAAATATAATTAATATTGTATTTATTGTTGCAGGTTTTAAGAAAATGCATTAAGAGACTAAAGGCAGAGAAGCGAAATCCTACTACCGTTCTTCTCACCATTCATGTTGCCAATATTAAACTTACCAATTCGGAGAATCGTATTATTGCTGAATATCCTTCGTATAGGATAATATTTTGTAATTCCTTTTCCGAACAAGATAAGCAGTATTTTGGAATTTTAACTAAATCCATGAAGAACACGGACGACATTGTCTCCAATTCGTGTCATGTTTTCACTATTTATTATAAGTTAATCGATCACGAGGTGCATTCCAGTGCATGTAATGTGTTTGGATTTACGTGTACAAAATCGTCAGAATTGAACGTTTGTCAAGAATTCCCTGATAGTTGTACAAGCCTTATTGGTGCCATACAGACATTGTATATATCCGATTGTGCAAATGGAGAAACGAATCCGTACAACGAAGCACGCATACGTCTAGAGACTGCTTCTCCCCAGCCAAGCAACATCAGCACATCGACTGCTCATTCGAGCAACAGTGATTCTGGAATTGGTTTTAAAGACGACTACGGCAGCTGTTCCGGCAAAAATACAGCAAATGATTGTGGACGAAGAAGACAATCCGCTTCTCATATGCAATATAGGGTACTGTCTTTAAATTATTATTGTTATATCAAATTTTAAATTATTACAATACATTGAAGGAGATAAACTTTAAAGATGGTTTTTAAAAATTTTTTAATAAATTACACAAATGTAAATTCTGATTAGGGATAAATTCTATATATAATTAATAAATGCACACAATGGGCAATATTTATATTTTTAAATTATTAAAATTGATTAAGGGAGGTAAGCTTTTAAATAATAGAAATTTTTAAAATAAATTAATAATTGATTTGACGTTTTATTATATTATTTAAATCACATTTAATTAAATATATGAGATATATTAATAGCAGCTTGTCACTTAGTTTAATATGACGTTTATATTCTAGCTCTTTCTAACATATTCTTTGTTTGCAGAATGTAAACGCACGATCATCCAGAGAACCTGTCAATGAGGCTGCAGGACACCGATTGGCAGTTCGTGCAACATCGGAAGCTAGATGGAATAAGGAATTTAAATTTGATCCTTCTAAAGGTAACACGACACAATACTTGGAAACAAGATGCGGCGATCGTAGTTATTTTCCAGCAAAAAACACGTCGATTTCTACAGTAGTTTTCATAATTCAAACTTATATTTAAAATTATTTTAAGTACCAAAATTATTTTAAATTTATAACATTTCAAAAATTAAAGCAAAGAATTTTTTATTTAAATTTTATAAAACGAAGCGTCTTAAAAGGATAATATTGAAAAGCGACCCGCGTTGCGATGCGCTTCGCATCTTGCATACTTTTGGACCGAAGTGGGGAAGTACGAAATATCCTTTTCACAGAGATGCGACACACGGCGGGGAGTGGGGAGAGCACAACCACCACCTGCGCCGTAACATCTGCCTCTGCTATGGCGACACGCAGCGCGTTGGCCAGTATGTCCGTTGGTTCGCTCGCATCCGTTTGCACCACGGCGTTGCTTGACGGCATCGAGGACGCCGCGGAATCATCGAAAACGCCGGAAAAGCTGAAGCGTCTCATGGACACTACAAATAAACTCAGCCCGAAAGTGTACTGTGGCCAGGTGACCAAATCGCTCGTGCACAGTTTGGAGGATATCAATTCCAGCATGGATTACGCGAGATCGTCCTACTGTCACTCGTATTCCGGCAAGTCTGACAAGCCTCGTCCATGGGGAAGTCTGCAGGAGATACGGAACAGCGTCTCGGACAATTGCATAGTGAGATTTTTTTAATTTTATCCACTTTAATTTTCGGAAAATTTAATTTAACACTCATAAATCTTGCATATTTTTAATCTATTCTGATGAATTTTTATAAAGTTGATATATTGATAATTGCAAATTAATTTACATTGTCAGATATTTTTTAAATATTTTAATACACAATTATTAGAATTTTTTAATTCTCATATAAATTTTGATTTTTTCAACTTTGAATTGAAAATACAAGAAATATTTACGTACTTAGATATTCACGTACAATGCATTCACCTATTTTTATTTTGAATCTTATAATGTCTTTAATAATTTTAGTATTTGGTTACGAAATAGTGTTTTTTTGGAAATGATATTTTTCTGTTTATTATTACGCATTATCTAAATTATTAATTTAATCATGAATCAATCATATTTTTCGATTTCGATCATCGATTAGCAAAACACACAAGATCATTGTAGGAATCATATCATTTTTCTTTCGGGTTTAACAAGTTCTTTACTTCCAAAGCCGTGCATTGGTAATGCTAATGTCCCGTAGGACATCCCATTTGTCGTTGCGGATGATTTCCGGTTCCTCTCGTGTACTCGTTGTTCAAGCTGCGTCATCGTTTCCTGCTTCTGATTTGCGCTTATGCACGCGGGCAAAGGGTTAAATGAAACCGAAATAACCAGAAACCAGATCGACGGATCTGAAAGCGCATTCCCACGTTTTATGCCGCTTGATCTCGCACTTACATGATCTACACTTACTTTATTTGGTATATAGTGTATTCGCCGCTCTTTTAGGAAACAAATTACAACAACTCGTGCAAGATTTCGTAATCAAATCGAGTTCACGTAACGCAAATTCAGTAATGAGCAGAATGTCTTGTTGATCGGTTGATTTGATCGGAAATTTCCTCTCGTCTTTTCCGACGAATACAAAATAAAGGTATTTTAGCAAAAATCAATTGGCATTAACTGCAAATTAGTTACGTTATTTTTTTTAAACATTAAATATTTTTGCAGCTTAAAATTGAAACGAAACTACACGTAAAATAATATGGAAAAGTTGGCCAAAATATTTAAGATATTTTTTTGATAACAAAAGATTGTGATTTTTAAATTTGCATAGTAACATAATTTAGCGTGTTTAGATCGAAGAGGGTGAATTGTAAAACTTTCGCTGAAATCACGCTGGCGCATAGAGTTGAAAGTAACTTATAATAACTACGTTGCATCTAGCTGAGCCTAAAGTAACTTTAAAAAGAACGTTCCCATGAACTGAGATGCACCGCAAGTACATTTAGGTGCACGAAGAGATCTCGGTGCGATAGATGCAGGATCGGTTGCGGAGGTATCCGTGCGTTATTTAACTCTGAAGATTCTAAATAATTTATCATTATTACTGAATTATTATTTATTCTCAAGTTTTATAATACATAAAACTGACTGTCATCAATTTTATCATCAAAATATCAATACGTTGTCGTACATTTAGTGAAGATTTCAAGCATTATTTTAACAAACATATTTTAGTTATGCAAATACAAGCAAGGCTACATTAATATATCACGAAGACAATTTTTTCGTTAGTCTTTAATTTTTAAGGATGTATAAATCACATGTGAAAATATTGAGGACGGATAGTTTTATTGTTTGTTTTAAATATTTGCACAAAAATTTTTATGTGTAAATTAGATCTTATGAAAAGTCGTGTGCTGCAGCACTTATCGATATATTTGACAAAGAAAAAACATTGCCAGTCAGTTCAAACTTTTCAAATGCATTGACAAAACAAAATTTTATTATTCGGATTTACTAGAAACATTAGAACTCACATTAGCTTGCAATATTGTAACTTTTTCAGTAATCTATATCTATTTACTTGATGTTGCTGTCTAAAATGAGACATTGTTTTTAAATTTCATCGACTTTCAGTTAATATAATCAACACGTCCTTAATCATTCTTTCATAATTCTGCGATCATTTGAAGCATTCTGTAAGCACTTTACTTTCATATTTGCAAACATTTCTGATCCATTGTTTGCTTGCGCAGCGTACTTTCCGCATGCGGCCCTGCATAGATGTTAAAACGAGGTTGAGTGGAAGAGCTCGTCGGAGGAGACAGAGAGGGAAGGTCGTGACGCGGGCCCCACGGTATAGTAGTGGTAGCGTTGGGAGCGGAAAAGGCGCGGGGTGAAGCAGGGTCGACGATGAGAATGAATCAGTCGGCTGCAAAGGAAGAGAGGGACGTCAAGGCGGAAGGGGGGGGGGGAGGGAAGTGGGCCTTGTTCGAGCGTAAAATGGCCTAGCCTCGGCATCGTAACACGCCGGAGAGCGAAATGCGGTAGTAACCGTGAGGCGCGCACCGTGTGTGCGACAGCGCCAACGATGTTGTCCGTGATTACGTCGCTCGGTGCGCTCGTCGACGTCGTCGGCTTGTGATATATCGCGGCGCACGTCACGTTACGTCGTTTGTCAGGCAGCGGTGGTTGTTGGCGAGTCGCACCGTCGCACGGCGATGCCCGGCCGCTAACGCTGGGCGGAGCCCTCGTTTTATTGCACAGGCGAATTGTCCGTTCGGTTCTCGCTCTGTCATCGCCATCGGCCATTCGTTCGCGTTTCGTTCACGCCCGTTCCGAGGCGATTGTGTGCGCCGGACGGCCTGAGAGAGACTGATAAATGATACCGCCGGCGTTCCCGCTACCGTTGCCGTGAGAAACGCGCGGTACGCGAGTGTGACATGGAAGCACTGATGAAATCGGTACGTAGAACGAAGAGGACACGGATTTATTCGCGTCGCGAGTATTATTGCACGCCGAATCTCGCTGTCGCCGTGTCGGCGCTTCAATGACGCATTGTTCGGCGAATTTGGAACGGATTCGTGCTCGGGGAAAGTGTCGTCATCGAGTCGAGTTTCTAGTTATCAATATTATTCGATATGAAATAATTGTCAAAATTTAATTGAATATCATAAATTGAGGCGGAAAGAAGGAAATTTTCTTTGTTTGTAAAATTTACAAATTTTAATTTGTTCTGTATTATACATTACCTTTGAAATGCATTGAAAAGTTTACTTTAACAGTTAATAAGAAGAATAAATATTCATGTTACGATGTCCTTCTTCTATCGCATTAAATCACCCTATATCAGTCAATTAAATAATAAAGTGAGCACAGCAAAGGTCGATGTGAATATAAATCAACGTCGTGCGCGTGCATCTTAATGAATGTATGATTTTATAAACCATAGAAACAACAGGACGAAACTTTCGATCGCGAAGTGCGACAAACATGCAATTCTAATTAAATTTCTGGCTTGCCTCCATTCATTAGTTTTTTTCTCAGTGCTGACAGTGAATGCGTTGACGCGAGGCGTTTCCTTAATTATCGGTAATCACGAGCTTTCGGCTCGTGAACTCACCCAACGACTCATGTTTGTCTTCGTTTAAGCGGCATTCCACGAATTGTCAGACGCACCAACATTTTTCGTTTCTTTCTCGTTGACTGAAAAATACTATTGCAATTGTTATTTTGTTTATATATGCCATCGATGTCATTTAAATTGCTATCCTAGTTATATAATGCATATCAATTGCAAAAAAGTCGTACGTGGGAAGCCGAAATTGCGCGTTAGCTCTAGATATGGGAAGATATGGAAAAAGGAGGTGGAAAAACGGGGCATGCGAGATGAACGACGCAAGAAAGCGTTTTCTCATAGCGTTACACCTGTTGTATGTACGGCAGGTGCTGAACTCCATAGTTTTCAACTCGAAATGCATTGAAGTAGCGAAATTATTCTTGTAAATCTAACATGATTGATAAAATTGTAGTAACATGTGTGAAATTTTTAATACATTATTTAACTTACAGCAATTTTTAGACGAATCAAAAAGTAAAGAGACTTTTTTAAAAGATTTGATTGTTTTAAATTTAAAAGAAACATTTTAAAAAATCAATTTTAATAAGTATATTTTATAATATCTTGCTAATTAAGCCATAAATGAAATATTTTTCCACAGATAAATTGGAAATCCATTAAAATATTTTTCTTATTTTTATAGAACTTTGATTGGTTTTTAATAACATATTTTTCTACATAAAAGCTATATTTATTTTTATATTTTATCCTGCTAATTGAATGTCTCTTTCTTGCAGTATGGCAGTACAGAGTCCTGTGACAAAAACAATGACTGCAAAGGAGTACACACATGGGCAAATGGATTTGAAAAGTTGCTGGAGGATCCAAAGGGCTTGCAAACATTTGCTGTAAGTAGGATGCAATTCTTTTTTGCGTCTATTAAATATATGCATATTAAACAATCACTGAATGCAACTTTTATTTAAGGAGTTTCTCAAGAAGGAGTTTAGTCATGAGAATATATACTTTTGGGCTGCTTGTGAGAGATATAAAGATACTAAAGATGCTGTTATGCGCCGTCGATTAGCTTGTCAGATATATCAGCGTCATTTATCTAACACAGCCGCCGAGCCAGTAAACGTTGATAGCCATGCGGCAGGACAAATCACCCAAGAATTACTCGATGAAGCACCCGCGGATCTATTTTTGCAGGTATGTATTGTGGATTTTTATTGAAAAGTTTATCTTCTCGACTTTTTTGTGAAAAAAGTTTAAGAGGATTGCAAACATAAAATGTGGTCATTAATATTTTTGCTAAAAAAGTTTTCTACTTAAAGGTTACACATACATATTAATTTGAATCACATATACGATATAGTTAATGATCATATTAGAATTAAAATGTAATTTTTTGGTTCAGATGTATATTTTATTTATTTTTATGCTTTAGAATCTTTTGGTAGATTAGAACTTTAGAATGTATATTTTATTCATTTTTATGCCTTAGAATCTTATATCCCATCGATATTACATAAGATTCTGAGGCATAGAAGCAAATAAAATGTATATTTTAACATTCTAGATTATTTCTTTGTTTAAAATGCAAGATTTTAATGCATTGCAGTAAAGAAAATGTACATTCTGAATTTCTAACTTATCAAATATTAGGATATAAGATTCTAACGGCTAAAAATGAATAAAATGTACATTAATGTTAAAACATTTTATGCTTTAGAATCTTATAACATTTGGTGGGCCTAACATTTTCGAATTCACATTTTCTTTAATACAATACTTAATGCAATACTTAATGCACACTACTTAATGCAATACTTCGAAAATTTACATTTATATTGTTGTACATTAATCAATGTATTATTTTTGCAGGCTCAAAAACAAGTATTCAACTTAATGAAGTTTGACAGTTACCCAAGATTTTTACGATCAGAACTTTATCGTGCCTGTTTGGAAGCAGGAAACGCCATAGTTGATACAGAAGACTGTGATCTACATCTTACAAGTTCACCTAGTGTAAAATTAAAAAAAAGTCATTCTGACGCGGAAGATCGTTGTCGAAAATCGATTCTTCCCTGGAATAGAAAAAATAGGTAATTTACTTACAAATATTTCCTTAAAAAAACTGTTTAATCTATTCATACATGATACATATATTTATTTTATCGTATATTTTTAGATCTAAATCGAAAGATCGTGGTGAATCCGAATACAATAAAGTTCCCAGCCGGGGTGAAACTATATATAAAAGCTTTACAACTATTAAGAGAGAAACAGAAGGCAACAATAATGAAGATACCGTGTCGATATCCAGTAGTCGGTCATCATTAGCATCATGGGATTTGGCGTTACGGCAGTCATTTAATAAGCATGTGAGTATTTATTGGACAAACGTGATATAGATATGAAGTTATCGCATCTATTGATGAAATAATTATTGAATGTAAAAATTATGTATGCTGATTGTATGTCTCAGTTTTAATGAAATTTGCATAATTCTTTTAGTAAAATTCTTTAGTTATCTTCAGAATTATAAACGTGTGTGTTGTGTGTAAATCTATTTTGTAGTGAATGCTTATTTTTTTGTGAAACTTGCATATTTCGAAAAGTAGTTATTAATATTATTAATTACAGCAATTAGGTGAAAGAGTAATATATACGATGTATTAATCCATAAAAAAGTTAGATTTACAGATTAATTGCTGTAGGATTGTGCTATACATTTGCTTCTCTTAACATTTCGATTTTTGTTTTTTTAATAAACTTATGAATTTTAAATTTAATAAACTTATAAATTTGAAAGATTGAGGTATATCGTAAAAGTATTGTATTACCAATACAATAGCGAATGTGTGTTCACTTGTAGTCTATGTCATCTTGCGATGGACAAACAAACGAAAAGAAAGATGCTCGCAGTAAATGCACGGGATTGTGTCGGGTAATATTGCCTGATGGATCTACTACAGTAGTGACAACTAGCCAAACCGAGAGCATTAAAGATGTGGTTACCCGCCTTCTCGATAAACGAGCTCTACGATATTCTAATTATGACGTTCTGATACTAGCAACAGATGAGGTTTGTGCTGACCTTAACTAATTGCACATGTCTCAGGAAGCAGAATACAATTTATAATTATAATTTTTCACACTAGCTTGCATAAAGTAAACATTGAACGCATGTATTTTTACGTGTTATTTTATTCACATTGCATAACATGGTGAAGGAAGAGATAAAAATTATTGGTTTTTTTTATGTTGCATCTGCATGAGCATTTTAAAGAAATGCTGTATGCTTCTAATTATATATATTTATTAATTACATACATTAAACATTGTTTATAATTATTTCTGATAATACCTACATTCTTAAATTGTATAAAAACAATTGTATTAAGAAGGAATTTGTAATTGAATATATATTTAGTTTATAAAACCAGAATTCTTAAGCACAATGCACATTTGCATTAATGCAACTCGTGGAATTATATGGTGCATTATAATTTTTTTCTTTACAGATGGTAGACACGAAATATTCTTCGTCAGTATTAGCGGGTCAGGAGGTGGAGGTCGTTCTTACAAAGGTCTTAAAGGTGGAATTACCTTCGCGAAGAATAATAAGTGTTATTGCGCACAAGGGCAAAACTGTGAAAGAAGTTCTGAGACCTCTTCTAAATAAATATGGCTTCAATTTAGATTTAATTAGTATTTGGAGCGAAGGCCATTGTATTCCTATGGACATTATGGCTATTAATGCTCCGGCACGACTTATTGTAGTGGCGAATGAAGAAGGTTAGTGTCTTTACTATATAATTATAAGTTGAAATTCGTTACGGACACGTTATGAGTCCGTAATGCACAGTAAACAATTTTTTGAAACTCATATATAATTAAAATAATATGTTCAGCATTTAACGAATTATGTACAATTTTTTAACGAAATGATAAATTTATGAACTTACTAACCAAATGTTATTATTCTTATATAGATTTTCAACGAGAATTGCATACTGCCAAATATTTGGACGAAGTACCGCATGCACAGCCGACTTTGGATGAAATTACTAATAAAGTATTTGAGGAACTCTTAGTTGGGAAAAGTAGAAGTAAATATCAGTATAGCGAAGGATCATGTAAGGTAAGAAAAATAATATTTAAAATTTTTTAAATGTACAATAATTTTCTGTCGTATTTTCAATATTATTTTTGTATTGAATTACACGCAGTCTGACGATCAACGTTCGGAAGGATCTTCTATACTGTCTAGCAAATTCTTTCTGCGAGATTCGACAATTCATGGAAAGAAGAAGGTAATTCAAACTGCATGTTGTTTAAAGTAAAAAATTTTAGAAGTTGTTTATATATACATTTGTGATTTTCATGATTGAAGGCAAAATCTAAATGTTGCAATATCAGTGAGAAAGGTAATACGAACGACTGTATACACGAAGGGGCACCTGTTAAATCTCAGCCTCCACTTATCGCAAAGTGGCGTAACGGCGTGAAATTGCAACTTCCGGGCAGATTCGATGGAGACGGTGAGAGCAATCTATATATAATTCTGTTTATATAGGATATTCTTTGGATAAAATTTTAAAGGCTTTCCGTAGCAACTATGATTGTAGGGATATTTAGTGTTAAATTATATGAATTAGACATTTAAAATGTAATAATAATATAAATAATATAATTTGCAGATTTATATGAGGGGTTGAAAAGAGCGCAAAGATCGAGACTGGAGGACCAGAGGGGGACGGAAATTAACTTCGAGTTACCAGATTTTTTGAAGGTAAAATTACACATGCAAGTATATATACATATAATATTCAGTTTATTCTAACTCACCCTGGAATTTAGTAGCGGTAGAGAATTTGTGTGTGCGTGCCTAACCATAAAGTCTCATAATATCTCTATCATGTATGCGTTTCGACTCTTAAAGCTATGAAATTACTGATCAGAACAAGGAGAATGGCAAACCGTCGGGTTCTAACAAGATGCGAAGAACTCGAGTGATGTCGGCCAATTGCGAGGGTACTGCGAAGTTTTACGATTCTAGCGAAGATAAGCAAAGCTGCAGCGGATACGAATATCCCGCTCACGTAACAAACGGAGCTGTAAACGAACGATTCTCAGCCTTGGTTAGTATTACGGAGCCTTTAAGTAAGTGCCTTGACAATTCATACACTCTAGACGGCGATAGAACGTTAGTGGACGGGGATCAGACTATCATAGAGAACGGTAGTAATTCCCAACCGAACAGTCCGCACTCGGGAAGCTACGGCACGGACGTGTCACGCGCGAAATTATCGAAACCTCCGCCCTTGCCGCCGAAACCTAAAAATCTCGTCGTGAATGTAGTGAAAGGCGGATACCTTATGTCTCCCAAAACTTTGCAAAGGCCTAATCATGTGATCGAATAAGAGAAATTGAATTCCCCGAAGAGAAAAATATTTTTAATTAACATAACGTTTCTTTTGTAATATATTTCATGTGATGATACAATCAGCCGTTTGAACGACGACGATATGATACCTGAGTAAAGCTCTATACTATATTACTGAATTATTGCAAGAGATGACTTCGTTTACGTTTACTTGGACGGAGAATGTAGAAATATTGCTACCTGCATTCCTTATTATGTGTTTCTTTTTATCATATATACACATTCCGCAATTTATCCCGCAGATCTTATCCCGAAAAACGTTCTGTCCTGTCTGTGCCTTAACTCTAGAATGCTATTGTAAATTAATTATATATGTACTATTTTTTTAATAGTATATGTCAACTTTTTAAAAATATCTTTGTTCTTTTTTTTTTATTTCCAAATGCATTGTGTGTTTTGCATTTAAATTATGTTTAATCCAATTTTAATTTTTTATTTCTTGTATTTTATTTCTTGTAATTTGTCGTGCATGTTTTTAATTTGTTTTATAATTTTTATTTTGTCAATTGAAAAGCAACGATTTTATTTTCTTTTATATGTAACATTTACATATCGACAATAATGCAACGCTACTGAATGACGATGGCATTCTAGAATTAAACTAAATAATAATAAATAAATAAATATATATATATATACATGTGTATATATATTTTTTATATATTTAGAATTTTTATTGTCAAATTGTCTTGACCAGTAAAATTAGAAAAGTTTAGGTGACAACAATTTATGCGCTTATTAGGTGATTAGGAACAATTGTTTATAAAAAAAGGAAAGCTCCAATGGAGCATTGTAGACTAGAAGAAAAAAGCGATCTATTTTCAGTATTTCGAATAACTTTATTAATTAAATACATTTTTAAGAAAAAAACTATGCCTTATACAATAATTTTGATAAAATTATTGTATAGTATACGTTCAGCGAAAAAGTGCGTGCATTGCTTTATAATAATGAAGATACTCATTGTAAAGAGTAATGTAAAGCAAACTCATTACATATCGTAATGGTGGGGCGCCCATTGTGACATGCTAATATATTGTATTATATTTGATTATCTAAAGTAGACAAACTAATAAATTTTCTAAATTTTATAAAGAAACCTCATTACATCCTGATTTCGACATTGCACTATCTTTAGTTCTTTTGTTGTTAAAGGAAACTAAAGATTGAAGATACCTTCCCCCCTTATATCATCCTCTTTTATATTTTCCACTAACATAATAAGAATATAATTATAATATAATATATAGAATGAATATGAATATAATTTTCACTTTTATTTTATTTTTTTGCAATATATATAAGAAGTATCAGCGCAAAAACGATTTTAGGATTTAAATGTGGTATAAGCACTTTTTGGCTAGATTTTAAATTATTCCAGTCACCGTTAAAATCATATAATTTTAACGTGATCTTAATAATTATTGTTATGTTGTTTTTTGTAGGATACAAATTAATTTAAAAATTTATTTTGAGATATTTTCCCATAAAAGATGTTTTTTGACTTTGTTATTTTTATCAATAATAATAACATCAACATATAAGAGAGTATAGATTTTTTTATAAACAAAAACATCATTTCTGGATTATTCCAGTGAGTGAAAAAGTACATTTGGGTAAGTTTGAAATCCAGCATTGCTGGATAATAGAATTAGATTGTCTTTAATTAATTTTAATCTATATATATATTTTTTTTTTGCTTTATTTGCAAAAGTAAAAGAAAATTATTAGATTTTGTACAAATCTTTAATTAGTCGACTAAAGAAAGCATATTTAATTTTATATTAAAATATTATCAAAATGTGTTTTATATTTTTTAAAATATGTTTTAATTCTTTTTTATATGTCTAGGTTTCTTAACTCTCCTAACTGAATAAAACTGGATAATATATAGTTATATTACTAACATTTAAATTTTGAAATAGGAAAGGAGCAAGCCGGTATAGAAAGAGGAATTATAACGAACATATTTCTCCTTCTTTCCCCCTCTTGTCCTCCCACCACTTATCGCTTTCGCGCCTGTCTTCAGTGATCCATCGGCGCGCGCGCGAACGCGCCTTGATTTGCGCCACTGTTGGCGACAGTGCGGTTTATCGCGCGGTGTAACTGACGAGCTAGACAACGGTCAGATCTCATATCTCTGACTGTGAATACGCTCTGTCTGCTCCTAATCGTCGTGAATAGCAACCGCGGTGTGCTTCAATTACCGAATTTCGTTCCACTATTGTCGAAGCTCGAGCCTTTTATCACACGTGTTTACCGGCTTTGCGCGGGAAGTGATTGACGCGATATCCGGATGAAGGAAACGCTAGATAATTGCCGCTCCATCACTCTTGTCGTAAGGTTATTCTCCATACCGATCAGCCTCGACCGGTCTTTAATTCTTCTGCAGCGATAAGCAACGTATGTTTTCAATTCCTTTCTGTATGATATTTTTTTCTAAGGCGTATCAAGATTGCATGCTTGACCTTGGCTATGGGTTATTCTAAAGGGTTAATAGCTCGGAAGGAATTTGTTAGAAGCATAATAGTGGCATTATTTATAACAAATTGCAATAGCGATTTATTCATGTTTACAACACTAAAGTCAATCGTAACAATTTTATTACGGATATTACATGTGACAAAAATTTATATTATTTTGCTCAATTCTTGAGTATATTGAAATTTGCAATGCATTGCTGCCAACGTATTGTTGAAAATTTTTTGATTAGATTTCCGATGAGCACTTATGTATTTTATATTCGTCAGTTCACGAAGACAATTTTTTGGAAACACGAAATATTTTTGGTACTTTTTACAATTGTGTCTCATGATTAAGAAATTATTAAGAATCTCATTTTTAACTTTATTTTTTAATCACTTCTAATCGGAAAAATCTTGAGATGTTAAAACTTTCCAAAAAGACATTTATTCCAAGTTTATATCGCAGAATGTATAATTAAATTTGAAGTCGCAAGTATTAGTACATATTATGTATGTTTGTGAGATCTAAAAAGGAAGTTCCACCAAGAGTTTCCGGGCAACGTTAGATCGGTTTTAACGGTTTTGACGAGGAAATGCGCGCGTAATCTTTATCTATAAAGTATCTTGCTGCAGTTGCAGTAATATTTAACAACAATAAATAACAGTAATTAATTAAATTAATGGTAATTAAATTAATGACATAATTATTGAAAAATCAAATTTTAATGCAAGTCTAGTGTATGCGTCTATTTTATACATCGACACTTGCGTGACAATTTAGAACTTAATTAAGTTCTAATTAAGTTGCAGTTATCACCACGCGTTTGATGTTGTACTAGAGATTAAAACAAATTAGAATAAATACATAAGATGTTTCTAGCAAATATATTATTTAGCACATAGCTATATTCGCGATCGCTATATTTTGCCATCTCAAGCCAGCAAATAACGATGTTAGCACGTGACAAATACATAACAACATACATCATAACAAGTATGCTACAAAGAAACTTTGAGGTCACGCGACATGTGCTGGTCAATAAACGCGTACGGAGTTTTTGGTAGACAGTCAAGTAAACGCGCACATTACTTTCTCTGTCTGTTTTTCAAAATTATTCCTCTCGAAAACAATGCAATCAATCGAGCAAAATTTATCGTACATCTCTCATTCTTTCACGAAAAAAAATCTTCGGGCAAAGACAAACAGAAAATGAATAATTAATTAATTGTAGTAATAACTTTAAATAAATTTTAATATAATTTTATTTAATTTGCGGCTTTATTTATGAGACAGTTAATGTAGAGTTTGCAATGTTTTGTTAGTGATATATTTATATATAATTAAAAATATTCTCGAAGTGAATAATCATTGAAACTTTTCGGTATTTTAATATTGATTAATATATAAAAATAGTGATAAATGATAATAGAAAGTTAAAATTAAAATATAACAATGAATACTGATTACAGCGCATTTCTATCATGTTTATCGGCAATCTTTCAGAAAACTATTTTTATAACAACCGTGTTTGATTTATTTTGTCTATAAAAATAAAGTGCAATAACAATATAAATTTTTGCAACTGTTAAAAGTCATGTATACTTCGTGTATCATTAATATCTATGTAATTAACCGCAATTTTATTCGGAGATCGGTTGTCATTGACGAGTATCGCGTTAAGAGAGTTCCCCTGTCAGATAATCAAGATACTAATTATTTAGTGGCGTCTCCTTCTTTCGGATATCACGAGAGATCGTTAACACAGGCGCGTGAGATCTTCTCGTGAGAAGTCAACGTCGCGTTCCTGCCTAACATCGATTCGAGACATCGCGTTTCATTTGCTCCGATCAAGTTGGAAGAACCGACTCACGCTGTCACATCTACGCAAAGTAATATCAATGGAAAATATCGTCGAGATGGAAGGAATGTCTTCGCCCGGAGGATTCAGCGACGCTGGTATGGAAGCGTCGCCGATGTCCAGCATCATCAGCGATCTCTCCAGATCAACACTGGATTCCGGCGGTCCGAAGAAGCGTTCCTTTCAATGTTCAAAAGGTGAGTCACAATTGCGAAAGATGCTAGGTTGATGCGAAAGACTTGTTGTATTTTTCAAGTAAGATTGGAAAACAAAATACGCGGTTTCGAAATAATTTTCATCAAAGTAATAATTGCTAAATTTGTAATCAATTATATGAATTGATATTAATACATTTATAACAATAATTATTGTCATTGGTTTTAATGTACCTTTTCCATCTAAAAAGATAGTTTAATTTTTAAACAAAAATTCGTAATATTATTTATAATTGAATTGCATAGAAAAACGATGACATATCTTTTGCATCAACTTAACATACATTTATGGTTGTTATTTTGATCAATTAATATTATTGAGCAAATTGTCTTGAGAGATTGCATGTATTGTATGATTGTTAGAATAAGCCAATTGAATGGCACATGATATGCGTGATGAAATTAAAATAATAAGACAAATTATAATTAATAATTACAAGTGAATGAACAATATTCTTGAACAATATCATTCGAGAAAGCGAATAACTAGATCTAAAATACAGTGGCTAATTAGCGCCAAAATAATACTAGCAATATTATTAATTTGTAATTCTGGCAGACTTTTTGTCGTGATGGGCGGGGTGGAAGATGTCAAGTTAATTATAGGCAAAACGTATATTGATAGACTGGAACGTGAGAGCCTTATGTCGCATTCGGAAAGGAATTAGGCGGGTTATTCGCTAGGGTTTCCCCGTCCTTCAACGATTTGTGAAGTTGTCTGCCGTCGGTCTGAACCCCGCGAACCCGGTTCGCAGTCTCAGTGTTTCTCATTCTTGTACTTTGTGTTTCTTTCCAGTGCACTTTTCAGTATCAAATTTATTAATCGCATTTGTGATATTCGTATTACAAGACGTTTTATTTAGCATTCTTGTGTATAAAAATGCAACAAAATATATTTATTAATCAATCTGAAGAATCTTTGGAAAATATAAATTTGCAACTATTAATTTTATTGATATATTATAATTTTATCATTTAGCTATTATATCATTATTATACGACGTACTTAAGCGTTTTATTAATTAAATTCGGGAATTCTTTATTAATTGCAAGACATTGCGTTTTACAATTTATTCGCAGATATCAAATTTTTCAGTAGTTCTCAATTTTCGAATAATTGCAACAAGTTAATTAACGTACGCGATCATTGAGCACCTTCTCGCAACTGTGAGGCAAGTAGCTCGTGCCGGGGTTACGCGGACCAGGTGCTCACCTGCTTCTTGTTGGGTGGCTGGTTAGGCTTGGCGCCCCCTTTTATTCATGCTTTCGGTAAAGTCCCGTGGAGGTTCGCATCGTGAACGAACGGCTGGTCCTGCCTCTGTCAGGGTATACGCAGGGCTAAGGACATGGGTAGGGGCGCGCGGAACCGGGAACGGTGCTTTTCGGAGATACTTACGGTACTTAAACGCTATCAGGATATCGACAATCACAATCCCTTTCGATGAGTATCGGTGCGTAAAAAAAATTATTAAACATAATTGTCATTCATTGTGTAATATTTTTAAAGCCACTCTTTAGAAATATATTTCAAAGGATATTTATTTTATTTTATTTCTTTAGTATTTAAATTTTTATAAAATTGCAACAAAATTTATTTATCACTTAATCTCAAGTCTTTTATTTCAAGAAATATTAATTTGCAATTATTAATTTGATTAATAATTTTATCGATTATATTGTATTTTGCTTCAAAATTGAGAGCAATTGATTTTTTATGTCTAATTAATTTAATATAATGTGATAAAATGCAGTAATAATATCTTTATTTGAAATTTTTACATTCTAATTAATTTTATTCACTTTTTCTTCGATTTATCAGCGTAGCAATTTAATCTAAATCGATAACTATTAATAAGGAAATATTCTTAATTATTTGCAATATATATAAACGCACACATATTTGATCAAGCTTGAATAGGTCCTTAAATACACCCTACATGCACTGATACTGACCTACCCTCGTTAGACGTCAACACATCGAGAGACCGTTAAGAATACAGCTGTCTCGCGCGAAAGACTAGAGTCTTTCCGTCTTTGTTCAACTAAAGACACGTTTAACTAAAGGTGACTGACCGATATCGTGACTCATTTGCTTAATATTAATACGATGATCGCGTTCGATGTTTTGATAAAATAAAAAGTGGGCATTGCGAATACGATATAAATTTACTTGAAATTTTACACAGAAACAAGGAGGCAGCAACAAGATTGAACGACAAAATACTATTTGACCGAAAAAGTGACAAATGCGGGAACGTTTTAGTTCGCTTGCTGATAACAATTATTATACCGCGTTATAATGCGGCTTTATTCGACGGACTATTTAAAATGTAAATTTCGCATCGATTATTTCATCCGGATTATCCCGGCCTGGAAGACAGCTCCTTCATATGCAAATGAGGAAAAGAATAATAACGTATATTCCATAAATATGAGCCTCAGTCGAATAAAGTCGCATTATATGCGCTACGGCGGGATCCGTGCGCTCGCGACGCAAAATGCAAAACGTTTTCGCGGCGGCGATCTTTCGCCGTCTTCGATTCGAGAGACGTTATCGTTGCCGTTGCAAATGCCATCGCGCAGCGGCGTGGAAGTGTTGCACCACATGGCGTGTTCCGTTCTCGTCCGTTGCCTTGAAAGTCCGTTGTACGAGGGGTACAACGGAGCGATGGGGCGAACCGGGCACCCCTATACGTGCCCCCGCTCTAGTATTGAGGGCGCTATCCGAGACGCGTGTTACGCCCGATAGCTAGACACCGTAGACAGATACCGTCGACGCCATACGCTGAAGCGTGCCGCTCGCGTGCAAATTAGGTGATCGCCCGATGATGAGCGCATTACTTATGCGCCGCTCGCTTTTTAATTCGCACGAATAATACGAGTCGTCAGTTAATTGAGTAGTAACAAGAATAATGATAAAGCATTTGTGTGTTGGGGAAAACGCGATGCTTAATTACGTGCAATTATATCCAACATGTGTTTTATTGAAATTATGACGAGGATACGAACGATACGCGCATAATTTTTATTTCCTTAAACAACATTTTTATTTTCTACCTTGAACAATTTGCAATGCGCAGTAAAACTCGAGAATCCTACTCTTTATTTATATTTTGCTATATTTATATATAATATACTATATTTATATTTATAGATGTTTTTTATTTTTAAATTCAATTTACATGTTATTTTTTAAATTAAAAATTTCCTAAAATGTCTCGAAAAAGTTTTATGTAAAATCTGTTGTTTTCATTATCACATTCGGCTCACGATTCGGAATTTTTAAATTTTAATTGCCGACTTAAATTCAGCGTCTCACAAAATTTTAAATATATTAATAATTAAATTAAATACGGTTGTATGTGTACATAATCTTATGTAATTTATTTTTTTTTTTTTTCATATAAATGATTTTTCATCAAGAAGTAAACGGAACAAAATATTGATCTTTTAGCATTCTAATGCATTTTCAACATACGATAAACGTTTATTGGGCTCTATAGAAAATGCTTAACGTGGGAAACAACAAAAAATAATAAAAATGACGTCGCAACCGTCAACGTAAAGAATTGAACGATGCAAGCGGTGCTTTTTCGACCAATGCTTTTCCTATCGAGATTTAATATTTAAATGTCCCGAAGAGTTTTATGCTAAGGCAAAGCTAAGGCAGGAAAGGGGGGCGAAGATCGGCGAAGAAAGAGGGAGGAGAATGAAAGAGGTTTTGGTTTCTCGGGGTCCCCAGGGTCCCAAGCCATTAACATATCCTGTAGGGCCGGTAAGGCAGCTCTCGCAATATTTCGGAAGGCGAAGGTTGCACTTTCGCAACCTTTAACGGTCACGCGGGCCGAATTACAAATCGACTCTTGCGAACTTTTTACGCGGATTCCACAGATGCACTGCTGTACATATTACCGCGTTCAAAAATGAAAGAAAAAAAACCGCGATCAAGAATTTACGACGTTGTAGCCGCGAAAACAAACCTTTCCTTGTCGAATTCCAAGAGCGAATTCCGACGCGTCAATCCTTTTCTTTCGTTACCGCGCAGTATCCTAATCAATCGGCGCGTCGAAACCCCAATTACGCGTAGACACGATGCGCGCGCATTCGCTCGACGACGGCCGGATACTTGTACCCTCGGAGTGTGGTTCGCCATCCGAGGATTCCAGTTTTCCCTTCCCGAGATTGCGCCGGAGCGGAGCACCTTGGCGGATCCGTTGGATGAAAAATTCGTTGAGCGCGTGCCGGCTGTACGACTCGACCACCCCTCGTCCGACTACCCTCGCGGCCTACCCTCGCTAATACCGAAAGACGGAAGAAGCGAGCGAGATAGAAGGAAGAGTGACGGGAGCGCAGAGAGCCCGGTTATCGGAACAGGCCGGCCGGCCGGCCGACCGGCCGACCGACCGATCGACCAACTAACCAACCCCCCTGTTAAGCGCTCTCCTTGTCGCCTCGTTTCCTTTTACCTCGGTTTCTCTTGTGTCTGGTCCCCGATGTGTCCCCCGGTGCTCCGTCCCGTTCTCGCAGCTCGCAACAGGCCGCGCGCTTTTTCAACTTTTATTCCCACCGACGACGCTTCTCTCTCATCAGTTATTCAACGTCCGCTCGGCGCGTACTCGCTTTCCCGTTCATCTCACGTTTGAAGACGATGATTAGCGTCGATGTAAACCTTCCGGCCGACGTCAACTTACAACGTCGCGGGCTGTGCCGGAAGACGCATCCCACTGTGTGATCCTCGCGTTTCCAGCAGCGCGATAAAACAGATGCGCCTCCGCGTGTCTGCATGGGAATCTGAAACTCACGTGTGTTATACCGGTTTCAATTTCTGGTTTAAATAGCAGGAATTTCAATAGATTGAATATAATTGAGAAGCTTTAACATAGCGGCAGAAAAGAACTCGCATCTGTGCGAGTGCTTTCATCGCGTTGTTAACATATTGATTAACATTCGCATTCATGCCGTTTCTACTTGCGCACTTCTCACGTCAAATTTATTTCTAACTTGTTTATTTATGTTTATCAATTCTTATATTTCTCGCTGATGTCTGTCGTGTGAAATTTCGCACATGCTGATCTGCTGGCCGATTCAACGGCCATCACTTATCACTTATCACACTGCAAAAAACCGGGACGGTTGCATGGGGTCCGGTCACCCTTTTAGGGCTTTTCGGAACCACATGTGGCCGGGTACACGATGGGCTACAACGGGATGATTCACGCACGCATATTAACTGCAAGACACTGACAACGGTGCCAGGGAATTCATCTAACGAATCATTCTCGAACGGCGTACATCTTTTTTACGAGCGATAGTTAAATCGGTTTATCCGTCGGACAAAGCGGAATAGCGCTCAGGTAAATGCGACTACATTAACAGTACATTGAGAGATACGCGCGTAAATTTGATTATATTAATAATGATAGAAGGACCGAATGGTTGATGTTCGGGCCGATCTTTGTGCTAACGGGAAGACATTAATACCGCGTCTACCTGTAACGATACAGTTTAACGCAACGCATCTCGAAAGAAAGCTATATGGAAGATACAAGTTATCTCGCTATTGTCAAACAAGATTTTAATCAATTTCGAATTTATTGTTATAAGAAAACTGCAACATGCTGTCATTATTCTAAATCCTTGAATTTTCAACGTAAAATATTTTGATAGTCTAAAATTTTATTGAATACTTGAAGCTGAGTAAAGCTAACAAATTACACTGTTTGTTAGAATTTGTTAAATTTTGTTGCGTATAATTGATTAAATCCTTGATATTTTTCGTGAAAAAAGTTTTAAAAATCTACGAACCGAACAAAGATCTCATCAAAGTTTAATGCATTCCGCGCATAATGTGCTTAAATTTATAATTTAAAAAAATTTCTATAGAAGTAGTCAACGTAACCGCCTATCTCTTGCAATATCGTGGACTCCTCTTTCAGCGTGACTCGGTTCCTGCACGCGTACACGCGAGTTTTACGATGTTTTAAGACGATTACGAAAGTTAGGACTCGCAAGAACGTTTCCAGGCGCGAATAAAGGCCGCCGCCCTCGACGGACACGGTGGGGTAGGTTACACCTGTGCGTACATGTTTAAAATATGTAACACATGGTGCGCGCGTTCTATCTCGTTGCACCGCGCTGCGCCGCGTGTCTAGCGTGTCCGACGACGTCGGTGCCGAGGCGGTCTCGCAACATCGTATCACTCTCAATAACGAGTTTACTTATTTTTACGGGCGCGCTATGACGCCAACATTGTCCTAGATTGTCTAATCTTCCATTCGGACGATACGCGCATCCCCCTTTAAATGCAATTACACGCGTGCACGCACGCGTATCGCTCGCGTTGAACAATTTATAGCGCAGTCTGCAACCGTGGCACGCGCCGGTTAAACCGGTCGGTCCCGCCAATCGATATCGGGTCGAGTACGCCCCTTGGTAACAGGCGACACATCTCACATGACATTTCTGTAAAGTTTTTTCAATTAGACAGTTTAGAAGAGGGATGGTGAAAAGATATTTGATTTATCGTTTATACTTCACCGATTTATATTTAACTGCATTAATGATACTCGGAACTTTTCAAGTGCATCGAGGAGCTGTTCGGATGATTTGAATCTTGAGGCTGAACGTCAATTCGGATCTTTCGAGCTGAACTTTATTAAATGCGCGGCATTTCCATATCGAGAGAGAAAGAGAAAGACAACGTGACGATTGGACATCTGCGCGATTAGAGTGAAACGACAAATTTCCAATTCAAATTTCCAATTCTGCTTCAATTGTTTTTATTGCCCAAACCACTCGATTTCTATTTGATTGTTCGTGTGAACGAAGCTACAAAACATTCGGCAAAAATACGGCGGGCTAAAGATCACGCCCATTAAAAGCGGTTAACCGAGGAATCGCATCGGCGAAGGCGCGTAGCGTGACGCGCGCGTTTATGTTCTTGCATATGTAGATATATATATATATATATTCGCTCGCGCCAGCGGCGAACTAACGCCACTTGGGGGGCAGACATATGAGCACACATGGGGCGGCAGTCACCACCTGGCATCGGCGTAGTTGAATACCGACCCACCCCTATACGTACACGTAACTACGTACCCCTGTAAGCGCGGTGCGACCCCAACCCCTCGACTTGGCTCGTGCCGCCTTACATTGTCGTAGGATGTAGGATGTCGGCGACGTTTTCGTTTACGAAAGGGGAGAGACAGACGGAAGGTGGAGGAGAAAGGTCGCGGCAAGACGTTTATTGCAGGCGAAAACCGGGCTTCCCCGATCTTCCTCGCCCTTCGCCGTGTCTCTCGCGTGTGTCTCCCGTTTCTACCCGCCTCGCGCTCGTCCGCTCGCACGCTCGAACTGGATACGCCGATGCGTATCCGATCGCGATGCAACGTGGAGATGTACGCCAGTGACAAGACAAGAGTCAACGAACTTGGCGAGTCTAGCTCAATACGCTGATTGCGATATCGATTACAGGCAAGCCGCCTGTGTCGTACGCATTCACACGCGCGCGCGCGCGCGTACACACGTAAAAAAACAATACGCAACTTTTGTGATGAATGACGGTGCACGTTCACCGGTCACAAGCGGGTAGGGACGACTAGCTAGCTGGTGAGTACTTGCTCCCCCGTTCGACCAATAGCGGGATTCTGCATTGTGAGGGTCGATAGGTTATCGGTTACCCGTGGCTCGTGGATGCCACGTGCGGGTACGTTACATACGTCATTTGTCACAAGTGGTGACAATGTAAATTTTATCTTTCTGCGATAAACGATTTTTCTAATTGAAAATCGTTTTGTTCATTGAATTGTTATTTATAATAAATGTTTAAAATATTATTTGTGCGAAATAATTTGTAGGGATTTTAATAAAAATTAATTTTATTGGTTAAATTAGTCTGTGCTGTATATTAACAAATTTTTTTATGCAAATCTGGAATAAGTTGGTGAATATTTAAATAATATATCGGATTGATTTTTTTGAAATTTTTGATCAACTCAATATTTGATTTTTAAATGTACGATTTATATTTGTTTTCAAATATTTTATTTAACTTAAATGTATCGTCTTTTGACAGTTTAATTGTGACAAATTGAATATTATTCACTGTTCAAATAACTATTGTGAATATTTAAATGAAGATTTGCACACGTCAGGAAGTTTGAACTCTAATTGACGATTTAATCTTTTGCGCGGCTTAAAATATTGAAAATAATTTGTATCTCGTTGGTAACCGATGATCGACGATTCAATTATTATTGTTCGCTGTTAAGATGGGATTAGACAGGATTAGAAAAGGACAGAAAACCATTTCAAATCTAATCAACGTTTACGGAAACGGTTTGTAATCATTTGCGATAAACAATTTAAACAACGATTAACAATTTTACCAAAGTACCATCCGTCTCGTGTTTATGGATACTTGTATCCCATTTTATGGGGCACAGGATCGTGTCACATGTGTCGGCTATATCCAGCCGCAATAACAAAATAGATTTCGGCTTGTACGCTTGTACAGGCTGCTGTTTTATTTTTAACCGCACTTGCGGGATCTGTATTCTTAATCGTATATGAGGGACCTCGTCGCGGGTGACAGAAACGGCTGGCGCGTACGTGTTTCTGGCGTTTGCGCGCGTATAGGAAACGGATGTTAATCTAAAATTAGAAAAGTTCACGATATGTCGCCTTTTCTTCCTTGCGTGGCATTAGTATTACGATTCGGTCTGCTTGCCATGCACGCTCTGCCCCGTGGCTTTGCTCTAGACTCGCCAGAGACTCACGACCGTTGAAGAGTGTACTTGCACATGTTACACAGCCGCCGCCTGGCTGCCGTTTGTCCTGGAATGTCGCGTTAATTAGTGGGAGGGGTCCGATCGTCGTTCACAGTTGACTTTACGCTCGTATAAAGGCCGTGTTCGCACCGACGTTATTATATTAATTTCGGACCGCCAGCATGTGGTTTACTTGAACAAATAGTGACGAGTAGATCAGTGAATGATTATCCTGTTGCCTTTCACGACAATACTTTGTTTACCGACATTTGTCGGTATCTTTGATTATCAGAAATCAATACTCTTTTGCACATTTCGGACTTGATACACGAATTAAAAAAAAAACGAATCTAATATATTCGCGTTCGTAACAAAGTACACGTAGCGCTTCAGCCGTTAAGATACTTTTGCGCAATAGGCAGAGTTGGAGAAGTGCGCAAAAGAGCAGCTAGGATATACTACGAGTATTGGTGCGAGCGCGAACGAAGCGAACCGAGGAAAAAACGTTGAAAGCAGCGATACGTTGAACCGACCTTTTACCAGGCCAAAGGGCCTTCGACTCGGCGCTACGTTCGCCTGAAAATTCGCGTCGTGAATTCATTCTTGTGTTACGTTCGTCTCGATGAACGCATAGAGGCAGAAACAACCGGGGTTATTGCGAGGGTGCGTGTCACGGCGAATGCCTCGACTTCCTGCGGAAATATGTTACGGTGTAAACACGAGAGGTGGCTTTGCGGTTGTTCTCTTTTCAGTCTTGCTCTTACATCCTACTTATTTTTTTGGATTTTTCTATCTACAGGATTTATCATCTCTTAATCTTTGCATCTAATTCTTTTTGTATTCAGTTCCCTTTTGAATGTCTTTTTTTCTCGGATTCAATGCTTAATTTAATGTTGGACTCAATTTCGGTGATCGTTCTCGAAAGGTCTTTGTTCAACTTTTGAAATAGTGATCGGATGTCGATTAGCACGATCAAGTTTTCGAGAAAGTGGCTGAGAAAGGCCTTAGAGGAATCTTTTGTCCAACAGCTCTCCGAGTTGACGGGAGTTAGTTTAAATTTGGGGGCTACGCGGGAGATATTCCTAGCGCCTTAAAAATCCTTGTGCTTGAAATAAACCACTCGGCAGCAAAAAAATATAAATGAGGAAACATAAATCACCATAGTATCATATGTAATTGTCAAGTGTATAAGAATTGCTACTTGAAACAGTTTTTAGCTTATGCTGTTTTCTTTGTTTAAATTTATATTACTGAAAAATATTGTCAATCGACAGAACATTAATATATTTTTTAAACACTAGAAATCTGTTTCTGTAAGAAATCATTACGTTCATATTTTTGCTTGTTTATTGTTTGAAATAAAATAATCAATAAAATGATTTAATGAGATATCCAATATCTCATTGCGCAAGAATGGTACTTAAAAGGATTTTACTTAAATGACTTGTGATTTTCTGAAATTATATAAATAGAAGATACGATATGAAACATGTATGCTACGTGGTAACATTTCATCGTTGAGGATTAAACTGTTGCGTCGACCCTTCGTCTCGCGACACATGAACTGATTAAACGACCGGCCCTTCCCGTCTTGTATTCTTCCGGTCTAACTGTAGGCTGGTCTCGCATTATGTGGGAGAAAGGGCTGTCTCTACGCATCGCACGACGCAAAAGTTAGTATAAATTAATCCATGAATTCGCGTGCTGCTTAAGTATGTAGAGAAATAACAAAAATATTATTAAAATTTTACCGTGATAAAATAAATTTTTATCACGAAAGCTGTTTGAATATTGCAGCTGAAATAACCCAGACGATTATCGTGCGAACGTTTGTCGATACATCAGTTATTATTTATCGTCCATAACAAATGTTTAAAACTATCCCACGATCCGGAAATTCTACTAACAATTTTTTTCGCTCCACGCATACACATGGTACGCACATGCTTTCTATACTACGTTTCTCAAATTTCGAGATACCTGAGCGGCGTTTGCCGCGCGGAGGTTCGCCCCAATTGCAATTTTCAATGAAACCAGCAAGTTACAGATGTGGTGGTGTTCTACGATAGCGACGGCGATGTCGGCGCGCGGCGCGATAATTCTTTAATTCTTGAACGGTGATCATTATCTCTCCACGGCTCCGACCGTTGGAGAGATCGATTGTTATCGGGGGGAAAAAAAAACGAAAGCAATTTTTGAATGGGCAAATAAATGAACGGGCGACCGCGAGACGTGCGCGTGATTTCACGGCGGCGCATTCGTGACGACAGCGTCTGCATCTTTGCATTTGCGGTCGGAAGATTCGCGAGAATAGGGATATCGGTATCCATATAATGCGAATCCTATGAAAGAGAGAACATGTGTTCCCTTTGATAATCACGATTCGCTGGTTCGGTCTTTTGTGCGCGAATATTTTCTGCCGCGCACGAATGTGACATTTATTGTGATTTCTCGCCGCTGACTTCCGAAAGACTGCGATCCCTTTATGAGATTCATTTCGACGATAATGAGTGCCGCTGTTGCAGAGCGTGAATTAAATCTCTCTCTTTCTCTTTTGGTTTCAGGTAGCTGTGGTTCCTGTCATCGCACGAGCGATCAGACGAGCGAAGGGTGAGCTATTATCTTTTTGCATTATTTACACGGAAAAAAGAATTTTGCTATCGCAGCGAAATCGGCGCCACTGATATAAATTTTGACGATAAAATCAAAATTTTTTATAATAACGATATAATTTGTAGATCCGTAAAATTATTTTCGGTAAATTAAATTGATACTCATAATAAATCTCTTTGCTGTCCATTTAAAATTCTGCTACGATTAGCAAATTTTTTTTCCGCGTATACTAAAATATTATCTGTGCCAACTTTAATTTACGATATATTTGTCGTGAAGCGAAATGATTTCTTTTAATTAAAATATCAATCTCTTGAATATATAATCATAAAATCAATAGAAATAAGAAGACTGAAACATTGAGTACTTAAAACGATGGGTTTTAAAAAAGAGTTTATGACAACGATATTATTTATTGTAAAGTGCAAAAGCTGTTATCACAATTGTCAAAGTTGTTTAAACCGCCGAATCTCCACTCTTTTTCTGACGCGCACGTTCGCTCGTGCTCTCGAAACGCGCCGCGGTATTTGATCAGCTATAAAGTAAAGGGCGTCACACGCGATTAGAAATAGTCGCACGATTATTAATCCGTAGAAACGTGTTCTGTACGGCTCGCCAGTTGCGTGAGAATTGCCGTTCGCTTTTCCACTCGTTACACCATCACCAAGGGCTCCATTCATGCTCTCGGTTCATTCATCGGTTTCACCAAGGTCCTTTCTCTCTTTAGACCGAGTCCTCGTCGGTATCGTCAATGTCCTTGTAATGTAGGAATCCAAATGCTGTAGAAACCCCAGACTTTAGTCCAAGCGCAGATCCGAGCCGTTAGATCTCGTTTTCGAGGCCTCTCTGCCCGCCCATCTTCCTCTCACTCGCTCTCGCCATCCTCTCTGTCTGCCCATCTTTCTCTCACTCGCTTTCGCCAACCTCTCTGTCTCGTCCTTTTTTTAATCCGAGATCGGGCGGGAAATGACATGCGCTTGTCGGTAAGCCTTTACGCCACCCACGCTTCTTCCTGTCGATGTTTACGCTTTCGCGTTATAAAAAGGAAAATATTCCGTTTTATTCGAGCTATTTGACACTATTGCAAGCGTATTTTTAAACAAAACATGCTTGACGGCGGAACTTATTTATTTGAATTATTAGACTTTTCAAGTTTTTTTGCTCTTCTTTTTGTAATTTAAATCGTTGTCATTGTCAGTGCTTTAGAACACAATTTTTGCCATCATGCGATCCTGCAGCTTTAAGTACACGTATTAGATCCTATCGCACTAGAGATATTCGAGGCGCTGCACAAAAGAACCGGATATGCTTTGAGAATCACTACACCTACGCCTTTTGTTCTTCGTGCAATCGTGATTTATGGAATAACAATGCAGATTGCTATCATTTAATATATGTGCGCATTATTAATTACTATACTTTATATTGCACAGCGAGACATAAAAACGCGGCAAATATTAATTTGTTTGTCAAATTTAGCGACATGTCTACGTAAAACGTACATTAAAGTTAACTTAATATTTATCGCGACAGCGAAGATGAAGAAGATAATTAATAAAGTAGAAAAGCAGGTTTTCTTTGTTCGTAGGCGAAGAATTTATTTCCTTTCGGTATGCCGCGTTTCTTTAAGGGTCTTTCTTGATGACTATAACCACAGCCTTCCAACCCCCGCCGCACGACCCGCCCTCCTTCTCTTTAACGCTCTTCCTCGCCTCTATTTATCTTCGTATGAAGAGAAGTATACGACTGAAGAAGAAGTATACGACAGAGTCTACTCACGTAGAATGTAGTAGAACTTGTTCTACTACGACGCAATATTTCGAATGGATACAATCTAACGGTCGGAATTCTCAGTTCTCTAATAGTCGAATGCTGGAGTCTGGGATGATTACGTTATCTATTGTCCAATTTCTTTTTCAACTCGCGCAACCTGTTAATATAAATTACATGCATCTCATGTTAATTTACTCTAAAAATAAAATGTGTATTGCAATATAAATTTTTGTATAGAAAGAGAGCTTTAGCTTTTCTTCATTGAAATTTTCTACGCACGATTATATTTGGTTTTATCATTAATATTTAACCAAGCCATCAATTTTCATCACCAATCGGAAATATTTGCGTTAATTTACTCTAAAAATAAAATGTGTATTGCAATATAAATTTTTGTATAGAAAGAGAGCTTTAGCTTTTCTTCATTGAAATTTTCTACGCACGATTATATTTGGTTTTATCATTAATATTTAACCAAGCCATCAATTTTCATCACCAATCGGAAATATTTGCGTTAATTTACTCTAAAAATAAAATGTGTATTGCAATATAAATTTTTGTATAGAAAGAGAGCTTTAGCTTTTCTTCATTGAAATTTTCTACGCACGATTATACTTGGTTTTATCATTAATATTTAACCAAGCTATCAATTTTCATCACCAACCGGAAATATTTGCGTAAATAATCACACTGAAGACAGATAGTACGGCAAAATAATTATCTAGAACTAGCAAGAACAATTTCAAGCGAAACCTGTTATTAAAAGGCGGAAATAAAAACTAACAAATTATTTTAGTAAAGTTAAATTCGCTATTTGCTACAAATAGAAATTATTTTTTATTCTTCTTTTTTGTATATCACTTGCGTCAATTATCGGATGTCAGTACACGGGGAAAAAGATGAGCAGTACAGACATGAATTTTAGGTCGACAGCGCTTTTTTATCGGACAATACCGTGTATTGTACTGCGTATTTCCGGTTGAATCGCGAGGACGCAGCTGATTCTACGAGTATCATGCTTGTCGCCCGCATTAAAGACGCCGCACGGAGGCGAACTTTAAATTTAATCTTGGTATTACGATAACTGTAATGTTTGAACTGCGCCTTTCTCAGGAGGTTCTATCGTGAAAACGCATCACACCGAGCGCCGATAACGATGTTTGCGCGTGCAAGCTAATCGGAGAAATACGAGATCGGCATGCTGTAAGCGCCATGTATATGACTCGTTGGTTTATTAAAGAGAGAAAAAAAAGAAGATTAACTTACGAACGAACTGAAGCGTCGTGAATGGCACAGATCCAAGCTGCGAAAAGCAAAATAAATAATTTGCATTAATAATTTGCTCACAAATATATAAATTACAGAGCAGGAGGATGTAAATTCTAGATTTGGCAAGTTTTTTTGATATTTTTTCGTTCATTGATTCATCTACTCTTTTGTTTCGTCGTCCCTATCTCTGCGAGAAACAGTTGCTTGAAAAATATGTGGGAGGATTAGCGTTGCCTTGTAATTCTACGATAAACCCGTATAGGTCACTAAATTGAATTCCTCAAAAAGTCCCTCGTGACATTAATACTTGGTTACGCTCCGACTCTCAGAAGAGCGGAGAGACATTGATAAGACACGAGCGGAGACAAGAAGTCGCGGCTGAAAACCGCAACGCGATAGCGGAACGTCGTGTTTTGTATGTACTCGCATAGCCGACTGAAGCACGCCCGAGGAAACTTACGCGCGTATCTCGCGGTGAATGCAAATGCTCTCTTCTACCGGCTCCTCTCGTTCCCAGAAGCGTTGTTGAAGCTTCGCCGAACGGCATTCCGAGCGGCGGGTACGCATTGGCCGCCGTTTCCCGCCAAGACGTTCCCGCGACGGGGAACCAGTTTCGGCACGTCGTGTCGCGCCGAAGCCGAGGGAATTCTCCTCAGCTGATCGACGGTGCGAAGCGCCGACACGTTCCTGCTCCTTTTCTGCTTCCTCTGATAAGTTTAAAAGTTTCTTCTGTACTTTCGATAGCGTTAATTATCTTCCGATAGCTTTAGATATTTTTTTCAACCTTCCATTCAACGCCAACGAGTAATCTTTTACGTTTATTAGTATTCTTTCGGCGCTTGCTTTCTTTCGAGCCCGACTTATCTCAATTGAATAATCTCATGATTAAAATGTTCCACTCGTATTATATTCGTGCTATACATTGTTTACACCGGAGTTTCGGTTATTTAGTACAAATTGCGTACGAATATGGTCTTTGACACACTAATAAAACAATCGATCTTTAATTTTAAGCTTGTTAAATATAAATAATTTCTAGTCGTTTATTTTATGATAAAATATTAAACATTACAAATGGTCGAAAATGATCAGAATATAAGAAATTTAATTAACAGATAGATGAATTGAATAAAATTTGCTTATTATTTTTTTAATATAACTTTATTTCGCAAAATTGAGAGAAGTTCGATATTTTTACACTTTATTGAGATATGATGGCTTCTATCACAGCTCTGATTAGCTTTATCGTTGATAGAATTCTAAGAAGCATGTAGTGCAATTCGTAAATCGTTCGATTGATACGTTTACGCGGGAAAAAGAGCGAGATAGAATTCAGGCGCCGTCTTTGCTGATCGCTTGTGACAGCTAGCACGCACACAAACGCGCACGCTCGACAATATCCTCGTTTCGCGTGTCACATTCCGATGCTCGATTTTATTGTACTTTTCCCCTATTAGGATTGCTTTTATCAACAACAACCGCCCGAGGATACCAGAGGAGAAATCTCTGAAAGAGGCATTTTTTCGCAGCACGTTCCCGCGGGGCGTTATACATTGAATAGGGGCGCATCAACGTATTGTTGCAACATGATGCACCGTAGATCGCCAAAGTTGCCGCGCGTTTCTCCGCCGCTTCGACAGAAGGAGCGGCACTCCTCCCCCTCTGTCCTCCCTTTAATCATTCGCCGTTCTTTCGCGGAGAATCCAGGCTCTTTTCTCGACCGGGATGACCGATCTCGGAGATTGAAGAGAGTCGATGTCGGTTCTCAGGTTGGTGTGGGAAGGTGGTGGCCACCTTGTGTGGTACCTGCGCATTCGTAGTGTTGGTATTATACGACGGGGACTTACCTGGCTCAATCCGCCGCGAAGGACAGCAATCGAGCGAGAGAAAGAGGGGGAGAGAGAGAGAGAGTGAGTGAGGCCGTCGAGGGAGGAACCTGCCTACCTGGCATCCCTTTCCGTCCTTTCTCGTGTGTGGTACCTGTTGCTATTAGTTCTGTACGTTTATTGGTTATACGCGTTTATTGGCGCTTCCTTCACTGACAGCCGATTCGCCTTCCATGCGCTTTTCGGAAATCATAAGAATCTAGATTTCTTTGAAAGTAGCCTAATTAAGAGATAAGAAAAACATCTCTCGATCGCTAGATTTACAAAGTCATTTGAGCTCCTCGCGCATGCGCTGTGTGACTCGCATTTACTTATTTTTGGCGACTTAGACTTGTCTTCCAGTATTTCTTAATGAAACTAGTGTTTCTAACAGAAGATCGAATTACGCGCGATATTGGGAGGAAATATATATATTTTTTTTAATTGTATTTTTTAAATGGAAGTTTTCAAGCGACAAGACTGCAAAGGAATCTTCCCGCGTAAAAGAAGCTATTTCCCGCGCAAAAGAAAAATAGGCGGGAATACTCAGTTCTGGAATACGGTCAGTCTTTCAGCGAGAGAGTCTTGTTACGCGTGAACAAACAGGTTGACATCTGCCTACAATATTTATTAGTGAACGTTCGAAACGTCTGGAAACGTCTGGAACGCTCATCTCTTTTAGGATCAAATAACCGAATGTCTTAAGCTTGCGGATATGTTTAAGCGTTTTTTTAAATTACTTCAAGTTTTCATTTTGCAATACACAAAAATTAAATTATCGAAATTTAATCCAATAAAAAGATTTTGTCTATATTATTTGTATAGTAAGTAATTTTTAAGTAAAAATTAAATTTCTATCAAATTTTTAATGACTAATAATTTATATTTTAATCGTTATGCATGCAATTATGCATTTCATGCATCCATATTTACTTGGAAGTTTTTGCAATAGCTACGTGATTCAAATGTACGTGCTGATCAAAAATAGAATATTTAAATGTCTTTTTTTAATTCACGCCGGAAGATGCTCGGGACAATATTTGAATCACTTCGAAACGCACGATAAAGATTTTCGTGTATTCCCGTTCGCAAAATGACACTTCTCGTGAGACCGATTCCACACCACAACGAGGTTGATACTTAAGGGGGGGGGGGCGGTTTTTATATAGAAATACCGAGAATTTGCCGTGCTGTCGAAAACTTGAGAAAGTCCGAAATTGAATATGCCGATTTCTAGGCCTCTCCCTGTTCCCGGGACCGGGTCGGTCTTTTTGCCATGCCATTTATATATCAAGATACACAAAATGGAATGAGGTTTTTACGAGAGAGATTCCCAAGTCTTAACCGTGGCGCGTTTCGTTCCTCTTAAACCGCGGTCTCGGGGGTTGGGGAGAGGAAGAGAAGGCGCACTCAACGGAAGATGAACCGTGAGACGACGAGTCGGGACCGGCGTCTATAGTCCTTTTCGCGTCCATGTGTGCGCGTTTCACATGGGATCCTTGCGTCTAGACGCTGTGCGTGCGCGTGTGCGCGCATGTGTACGCGCCTCTCTGAGGGAGAAAGAAAGCCGGCAAAAAGAAGAAGGGATCAAGGGTGGAGATGGGAGGCCGTCGTCGCATACCTGAAAGCGGGCTTTTAAATCGTTCCGTAGGAGAGTTTTAAAAATGGCTGAGTTTCGACTCACAGTTGGGCATCCCGTCAGCTGTGCGTCCTGCGAGGAATATCAGCTGATTAGGTTTTGGCGGGAAAACGGCGCGCCGGGCAGTATATAACACCGTTCTAGTTGTTCGCTAAGTAAATCATTTTGACGAGCGCGTTATCTCTCGCCCAGAGAAGTTTTATCGACGGCGATTAGACGCTGATTAGAGGGGCGCGCGGATACGCCCTACGGGTCGTCCGGACCCGTGATCTTTTTCACGGTGCTCAAGTAACTAATTATACCGGTTATCGTGGCTCTCAGGCGGCTTCTCAGCCTTGCGAATTTCATCTGATGCAGTTTATGCATTTATACCGAATCGACATTAAATTTTCGACGAGTTATGTGCAGAATTTTGAATCTAATTAATAAGCGACTTAGAAATTAGGACATTGTAGAAAATGAGCTGATTTACGGATTTAATTTGCTGTAAATTTAGATCTTCAACGATTTAGTTACGAAGTCTGCAAAATGAAGCAATATATATTTGTAGAATTATTTACATTTCAAAGTTTATAAAAATAGATAAATAGCGAGTTTTAAAAAAAATGTTTCAAAAATTTCTCGCAACTTTTCTGCAGAATTTAAAAACAAACTTATAAATGATTTTTATGTTTAATGACGAGCCGGGCAAATCTTAAGATTATCTCACCACTTGTCAGTGGTGTCGTAAGGATCATGCGAGGATCAGTGTAAGAGCAATTTAGCAGTCCGATATACAATAACATTGTGGACTCTATTTTTTAACGGATTTTTTTCTGACTCTAAGCGTGTAGATGAAAGCACATCTTTGTCCACATGCCGTCACGAGTAATTTTATTCATAAGTTGATCCCAGACAAGTTTGCTCGGCGCATATTCACCATATCGTGAGAACGCGGATCGCCGCAGTAATTTTATATGATGTTACAGCGAAATTTGTTACATAAATATAACGTATGCTGCTGCTGAGCAAGTTTTGTTTTTCTATAAATTCTTGATGATAAAATTATTCCAGTTCAATGCGATCTCGCGAGTACAACTGCGTTTAGGCTTTTATTAGCTTTTAAATTGAAAATGAAAGCTGTGATGATTTTATCGTAGCTTTACGATCTTCGAAATTTCAAGATATTCGGCAAATTTCGGAAATGCCAGGAAATATCGTAAAACGCTGAGAAAATAGAAAAAACTGCTAGGATATTTCTTTGAACAGCATTATTTATCCTTGATCCTTTCTGCCGGCGCTCTACTTTAAGGGTCGACGGTTTTTGAAGGGCTCTCTTATACAAAATCAGAGGATTTCTATGGTTCAAGTGAACATAAATTCTTTCTTTTAAAGTTAAGTATCTCCGAAACAAAGCGTATTTTTCTATTGTGATTTTTTATTCCTTTTTTCTTAATAAAATATAGCACTTTAACTGAATATTCTTATAAAGTACCTAAACATTATATAATTAAATTCCTCTCGATTACATTTGAAAAGTTTATTTAATAAAGTTAACATCTCAAGAAATAGATTACATAAAATTATTTTTGCAAAGTATACACTTTGATTATTTGATTTTATCTATTAAGAAAACTGATGGTTTTAAAAATCTCAATTATATATCCCTAAAAATCATTGCTGTTATGTAATATAGAAGAAAGAAAACACAATAAGGCATTTTTATGGTAATATAAATAACTGACATTTCAAATTTAAGTCAGTTAATCTTTTTTTGTTTTGCTTTTTAATCATTTTAAACGCAAATGACAGGGACGGAAGGACGAACGGAAGGACGAACGAAAGAATAGTATGGGCTTTGTGGCATTTGAAAAGAATTTAATATGGAACTAATTTAACGCAAACTTACGATTTGTTTAGAGCATTTTCGATCGTTTTTCGCTGATGGTTTCTGGATAGATAAAGTTTTCGCAAAAATTTTTCAAATTTAAACGAGAGGAAAATTTCCAAGATGAAAAAAGAATGTTGGCGCGTTTGATGTTTTTGCAGTACCAAAGTAACATGGCTATTTCGATGGCAAGTTTAAATGCACTTTTGTGTAATGGTAGACTTTTTACGAATTTATTAAAACACAATTAAATAATGAAAGCTTAAACGTTAATGTTTGTTTAAATTAAAAATTTTTTATTTCACATGTATTAAATTATTCATGCATATGTTAAATCATTCAAAAATTTTAAATCATTCAAAAAATGAAAGTTTAGCTTTTTATTGTAAAAATATGGAAGAAAATACAGTAAACAGTTACCGTCATGAATATTGAAAGAAAACAGAAACCAGATGACTCTCAAGATTTAAAAGTGGGGTCTATATTTTCAGAAGGTTCCCATGGATGATATTTCATGCTATTACAAAAATGAGTTACATTATGTAAAAATGGTACACCGTTCTGTTATATTAGCAAAATGAATATATATATATATATATATATATATATATATATATATATATATATATATATATGTTTTTTTAATTTACTCAAACAAACCAAAATTCGCTTGCGCATTAATTATCTATTATTCGCCGTGTAGAATTAAAATATTTTTGTTTCTTTCCTTTTATATTCTGTCAAACTGAAGAAGGCTCGAAATTGTGGCCAAAACATATTTTTTATATTTTAGCTTGTAATAATTAATAGTTCGTGCGCTCCAATAACCGCCCTTTTGATTCTTATTGCTTTATGCATCGCTGTAGAATAGTTGTTCACTTACGGACTAAATAAACGCTGGTTTAGATTTTAGTAACGTCTTGATCGAGAAGAAATTTTGAAGTTCTATAAAATGTTTTGTATTGGCCTCTAAGACTGATAAACAAAGGGTTGAGGAACGGATGTAAGAATGAAAAAAAAAACCTTATACCGGATATTTCAAGCATATTGAATACATTCGTGAGATTCACCGACATGTTCCGATTCCGTCGAGTCGAAATAATAGAACCTGTGCGCATTTGCGTGAATTCCGCTTTGTGAGTCGAGAGCGCGAAAACACATGAGAGCAGCGAAGCCACCCCCCGCGCGCACTTCCGGCAAAGCAGGTACGCACGTGTATTCGTATGTTCGTGGACCCGTTGTATTGCCCAGATCTCAGTTTCCATTGGGCAGGTTGGATAGAAAACACACGCTACGTGCATACATTCACATATGCGCGCGCACGAATGCATACATATGGTCTTTCACGAAACAAAGCCGACGAATTTTTCCTATGCGATATTTAAATGTCGCTCATAGTTTCCAGAATGTTTATTCGACTCGATAACGAGAACGGATAATAGCTCTATCATACAGATGATTGTAATACTATCGTTAAGATGATTGGAATTTCCTTTTTTAAGATATTTCTTCTTCTTTGTTCATCTGGTTTCTGTTATTTTGATAAAATAAATCGCTCTTCTCCTTTTCAACGATAAGCGAAACGACTTATCACCATTAACTACAGTATTGGTCGTCAATTTTTGCACACTAGTAATAAAGAAATTACGAAATTTTTAAATAGGAGATAATTTGCATAAACCGGTTCTTTGTATATTAAATGACTTTTTATTTAAAAATAAATGTTGATTTGTGTCTGAAAAATTTACTAATTTACATATGAGATAATCGGTAGATTATTCTATTAATTTTTTTTTTTTTAAATATCATGAATAATAATATACGAAAATATCATTGAAAAATAGCATGAATTAGCGATTGATACCGCTTGATCATATTGTTCGCACATATATAAGCAGTGAAAATTCTAAAAATATTATTTCTTTAAATAAATAAGTATAAAAAAATTGAATCTGAATTAATCACGTAAGATCTTAAAGCGATCGGGAATTTTATAGTATTTTTATGATATTTTTAGAGATACACGATATGCGGCTAGAAAATAGAAAAAGCAAATGTGCGAAAAATAATAAGTAATTTATTATCTTGCAACTGTTAATAAATAATTTATGAAACATCTAATAAAATTATTTAAAAAACAATTTTATTAGACATTCCGACGTAGCTGCACAGCGTTGTTAATATATTTGGAAACTAATGCGGCTTATGAAAGGTTTCATTCAGAACTAGTAATATAATCCGTTGTTAAGGATTATCGATACTTATATGTATCGATCATCTAAGCTCCACTTAACATGTTTATTCCCCGGAGCGGTTTTCCACGCAGCAAACTTTTTCAACGATAAAGCAGTAATTCTCGATTCTTATCAGTGGAAATATTTATCATAATGCCGAGAGTAATTGTGAAATAAAAGTTGAGTTTAATCATTTTGATGCATGCTGATGAGATTTTATTTGGTATGAAATTGTAAATATGCGTTATTGAAATGTGGCTTCTGCGATGTTAATTATCACTCGATAATCTCTACTATTAGATTTTTAACGCTATCGTGCAAGTGCATATTTTATCGGTCAATTTTTCGGTGCATCCACCACGTCACGTGAATAAACAAGTATGCAGGCTAAATAAGCCGCGGCATCTAAGCCGAGTCCAATTAGTACGCTCTCCGAGATATTATAATACGTGCCTCGGGCTCGGGCACGGCATTTCTCGCTGAAGTCCGCCACCCGATGACGGTTAAAAATTACGCAATATTGTCCCTCTCACTCTCGTTCCTTCGTGTCTTCTCTTCGCGTCTCTCTCGCCGTCGCTCCGGTATGCTGTCAGAGGAAAAGAGCGTGCGTGTTCTCTTTCTCTCTCTCTCTTTCTCTTTCGACTCGACTAGCGACGTGGTGGGCCTCTCGGGGGCCCCAGCAACAACGACGGGTCTCTCAGAGTTGGATCGGAGTTTCTGTACGCGCGGGAAACACCAAGAAGAAGAAGCGATCATCCATCTCGCTTTATCCACCGGCCGTTCGCGCGGGAACTGATCGCTGAGCGCTAAATCTGCTATCTCGCGTCTAGCAACGCGAGCACGAGGGATGAGCTCCTCTTTCCTTCATTAGCTCACCGATCGCCTTATGTTATCCGATCTTATGAAATCTACGTTACTCGGCTCAGATTACCTGTTTGCGACAACTTATACGTTCTTCGCGGTACAATATATCTGGAGCGTTGCTCCGCGCGAGATTTTTTTCTTAAAATGCAGAGAAGACAATAGACAGACGGATGAAAAATGAAATAGATTATTGCTAATGAGCAATAAAGCAATTTCTAGAAGCGAAGGGGGAAAAGACAAAACGCACGAGCAATCCACGTCTACAATTAAACGGAGATTAATTAATCAATTAACATTGATTGATATTTCTTTCTGAGGATTCTCTTACCTTCGTACTTTTTTTGCAACGATAAATATTTGTAATTTACTATACTTTTTTGTAGTTTAACTCTTCTTCTGACTTTTTGCTAATCGAAATTTACGTTGCGCGATAAAGCTTCGATTAAAATAACATAATATTGGCATTTTCAGAAAAATGTCAAAAAATCGGAGATAAATTTCTATCAAAATATTTGGGATACTCTTTAAGCCTTCGAACATGTAATCCTTTAAACAGTTGACATTCGGTGTCAAGAGCCATGCAGTAATCGGAGCGACTCAATCCTCCACGGGCGGCTATCGAAGCGTGAACTTCCGTAGGTTTTCCAAACGATTACACCTGTAGCTGCGAGGAAGCCCAACGCGGGCGCACGCACCCTTATCGTCCTTCCACGCGTTCCACATGCTGACGCGAGTTTCCTCCGCTTCCTTCGCCTGCTACTTCAACCGCGATTCCTCCTTCCTTCTGCACGCACGTCATACTTTACGCCGGTTTCTTGTTTTTTACCATTGCATCGGCGAAAGACCGTCCGATCGCGATATACTTCGAATACTCGAAAATGTTTCAGGCATCTTAAACTTGTTGAAAAACTTCTTCCAGTTTTCGCAATTTTGATAGAAAAAAATTACAAAATTCTGACAACCGAATATATGTCTAATGCGTAACACATATTCCTCCATTATAATATCTCGCAGCTCTTTGAAAATTTAATTTTGTGGAAAAAAACCTTTTTCCACAAAAGCTTTAATGCAGTAACTGCAGTTTCCTTGAGAACAAAGGAAAGCCAAAAGCAGTTTCTGTGGAAAGCAACGGTTACAATCGAAACCATCGAATACCTGTTCAGTTTTTGCATGATATTTGCTCTGCCTCCGGCTACATGAAAATCCCTTTGTTCTTATAGATACTTAAATGGCCATTATTACTTAAATACGAGCCCCATCTCGGCGTAGAGCCACGTTCGCACGTTCGCCGAAATCATCACACGAAAGTGCGGCGTGCAAGTCCCCATTAAACTCCCGACACTCCCGGTCGCTATCAATCGCAAAAGGATCGGCGGTAGCGGTACATTAACCGTCTTTGCTTTCCACCCCTACTCATCCGTTCTCCCTTCGTCGCCCCCCCGCGACCGGCCTTCGCGTCCTCTCCTTTTACCGTTCTTCTTTTTGCCGCGCGCTCTCCTTCCTCTCCTTCCTCTTTCGTCCCCCTTTTCTTCCTTTTCCCTCCTTCATTGCTCCTTTTTCTTCTGTTTTCTCCTCTTCCTCCTTCGTATCATGCCCGTTGGCTCTTCTACCTCCCCCGGATCAGACGTGCAGAGAGAGGAATGCAATTCCGCAGAGACGCAACACCGCCATTTCGCCGATGATGGAGCAACGGCCCTTTCCGTTGACGTTCTCACAGCCGTTGGGCATCGGCTCGGCTGTACGTGTATATTATGTGCCTCCGATTTCTCTTAGCAGCTTGAAAAAAGTTATCCGAAGCCGCATTTAAACAAACCGCTTCTCTAAATTCGTGCACGCTCTCGTTTCTTCGTTTTATTACGAGTCTTTTTTTTTCTTTTGCTTTGTTAGAATATAATCGTAGTATTGCATAAGCTAATTTCTTTCCCCGCAGTGATAAAGCTTAATGTATTAAATGAAATTCTCAACACGATTAAGAGAGACTTTATTATTGTTTTTATATAAGCGCGGTATAAATATGCCAAAGTTTTTCACCGCTTCCGGCACATTCTTCGACATTCTGGGCGGATCCTTATATTCACTGTTATAAAACTAGATCTAATTCCGAGCAGCTATATATTATCAGATAAAAATGTATCATTACGAAACTCGTCCGAATATTCCGCCCACAATCTGATCCCGCCCTGCCATTAGATAGCCTTCCAGATAGAATTTTAATCTCTTAGTCTCTTGCAAAATTTCAAATAAAGCAACGAGACTGTTGCTTATAGAAAGGAATTTAATTTTCTACAAAAACTTGTCATAAATTTTTTAATATTAATTGGCGTCACTTATTTCTAAATAGCTTTTCTCAGTAGATGAAGAAATCAGAATAAAGAATTGAATATTAACGTTAACCAATGTCTGCGTGCGTGCGATGATGCAAATCGCGGCTGTTCTTCTTATCAATAATAGAAATATCATTCGAAAATAAAGAGTCGAGTTATCAGTTAGGCTGGAAGCGACATTGGCGTGGCCGTGGCAACGGCTTTCGTCCCGACGAAGCTGATTCGGTGGGTGGATCCCTCTGCTCAAGTTTTGGACTTATTATACAACCAAGGCGGCTTCTACAGAGACTCTTTTCGAAGTGCATGTTCGAACGATCGGTCGCCCATCCGGTTTCGCGCCTCTCCCGACCGCTTTGTTACCGAAAGGAGCGATAATTTGCAAGAAAAGGAAGCGTACTGCGGGTTAACGCTCCTTCACGAGAGCCTGTTCCAACATAACAAATCTTGATAAAATTTGTGATAAGTCAGGAAACGCTGAATAATTCGATAGATTTAAACGATGCGATAATTTTAGTGTAAATGCAGCGTATCGAAACTTACTCCAATATGCAAATGAAGCTGTTGCGTGCAGAATACAGATGAGAAATATTCGATATTTACGAAACCACAGTGCTGATAAAAAGTCCAAGATCGCGGCCACGCATTAGATACTAAAAAAATACGTAATACATATGAATTTTTTTTATATTTAAATAATACCAAATTGAATTTTTGTGATTTAATTTTGTCCCTGAATTAAAATAATTAAATTAAATGGTTTGATTAACGATAAATGTTTTCAATAATCAACCCGGACATTACAGATACGCCTTTGATCGGCTTCCGCGTGTTGGTTGACGCGACTCTGAAAGTATTGCGTAATCTCTGTTGCACGTTCTGATAACACGCGGCGATGTAAAGATAAGCGATTATGTTGTGCAGTTCAAAATTGTTATACGTAACATAATTTTCATCAAAGAATTATTTGTCTGCTATGCGGCTTAAAATTGCATCGTATTTTCAGGTTTCAACAGCGACTGACTTTTTTTGGAAATGTTTTTTTTTTTGGAAATTTATGGTCACGGTCAAACAACACGTCGAAAAATGTGTCTATAATAAAATACTGAGGCCGTAAAGAAATGGATAACGATCTGGGGAGCACCAAGTAGTCGAGATCCGTGCGAGTAGTAGAGACAGGTAGATGTATAGACGAGATCTTCTATTTTTAATACATCAAGCTGATCTCTTCAAAATTTTTTCAATTTATCTTTTTTAAGAAATTAGTAAGATGCGAACAGTTTCTTCTGCTTTTTGACTCGCTGTCCTCGGTACACCGTGAAAAATTAGTGAGAAAACATAGAAAGTCAAGAATGAAAGACTGTATTGTGCTCCAGTTTATCGATGATCGATTTGCAAGAGTGATTTATGATCTTGCTTTGGCAAGATCTTTTCTTTGGTTCTTTGGTTCTATAACTTTGGCGGGCATAAAAGAGAACCGACCGGTTCATTACGCATTTTTGCGAATATTTGTATGTGCGAAAAGTAGCGCGTTACGAAAAGAGAAACCGATATTATCATTCGCAATCAAATCGTGTCTGCATACTGCCGCGAAGCTAAGAGAGTTGAAGGAACGCGAAGAGAGCAAGAACCGAGGAAGACGTTCAGTGACGGTTATGCGTCCACTCGGGCATTTTTCTCGTGGTTTGTTGACGGTTGTCCGGCGTGTTGCTATGCCAGGGCACGGCACCGTGTTGGTCCAAGGGCGAGGAGAGGGCGAAGGAGTTAGATGCCGTTGCGGGATTATGCGGGGCGTGTAAAGGGCGGAGGAGGATGAGAGAGTTCGCCGTAGAAGCGTCATCGGCGGCGGCAGCGGCGGCGGCGGCGGCGGCGGCGGCGGCGGCGGCGGCGGCGGCGGCGGCGTCGACGCCGAGAGTTCTGTCGATGGCGGTTGAAACGTCGGTGGATAGAAAAGGAGGGAAAGGTTCGGAACGACGAAGAAAGATGACGTGAAGAGAAGAGCGAGGAGAAAGGAGGAAAAGAGGAAGCGAGAGAGAAACCGGGAGTGGGAAACCGAAGCGTCGCCCTCCCGCCGGACAAACCGCCAAGGGATCGTCCACGAAGAAAGACCCATGCGTTTTTACGGACATCCACCGACGCTCGAGAGAATGCAACCGTTCGCCAAAGTGCAGACGAAGATGCGAGCGTACGAGATGAGATAAAACTATTCCGGTCCAACGGCGATCCTCGGCTTAGAAGAAGTATAATAATCTTTAAATGACCGTGAAATAATCGTGCTATTTTAAAGTTTTCACATTTCTTCCAGTTTTGTTCTCGTAGAAAATGCTCGGAAACTTTCCCAAAATTTAATACATTGTTTGCTAATATTTATATCTTCTTTTCCGACTGACGGCACTGAACGTACGTGTGTATTCGTTTACAATAATAATCGATGAAAGTAGAGGATGTATGGCGCTACATATGGTGGTCTCCGACGCGACACAGACATCCAAGACTAATAACGAGAAGAAGATGCTAATGGACTGAGCCGGAAACCGCCTGATAGGAATTTGTGATTCGTTCATTTCTAGACGCGGCAACCGTTGCATTCCAAATTCTTCAGCAGGGACGAAATTTAATCCGCAATTCGCGAATCTCACGGTGTCGCGGCGACACGTGAACGCTGGTCCAAACTGATCCAGCCTCCCGTATCTGAGATCCGGGAAGTGTGATCGTCGACTAAGTAAGCCGGTGCTGAAATCGAGGGCAATTACACGTCGATATCGCGGTCCGAGTTTCGAATTTATTTATCCGCCGCGTTATCGGCGCGAAAGGATATGCGATACCATTGACGAGGAGGGTCGTTTCGCATGGACGCGCGGCCCGCCTCTCTGTTTACAAACAAGAGGTCTCTTTCTCTCTCTCGTCCTCGCGGTTTCCACTTCCCTTCGCATTTCCTTCGGTCTCCCCGCGCCTCTTTCCGCTTCTCCGCCGTGCCTTTTCTCCGACCGTTCCTCTCCTTTCCGCTTCTCGTTCCTCTCCGCACGCCCTCGCCTCCCTGGCGTGAGCGAAAAGAGGCCGCGAGTCTCCACGTCGCTTCTCCCCACCGTCGTTCGTAACCGGCGCGACCGTTGAGATTTAAATCCCCCTCTGTGGTGGCGGAGAGGACGTGAACTTTACACGGCATGGGAACGCGAGCGCGGGAAGGCGCGGGAAGGCGATGCCCAACCGCGAAGCGGAATGGCCTTGTATCGGCTGGATTCGTTCGGAAATCGCTGGAGAATATTAGCGGCGAGGATTCAATCTCCTCCATTTGTTTCTTCTAATCGATCGAATTTCTACGGTTTTACGATTTTTCTTATTTTTACATTAAGTATAATTATTGTCTCGGTGAAGTTTCGTCTTGTCTACCGTTAAATTGCGTCACGTAGATAAATCGAATTGGTTGAAAGACGATGCCGTGGGCAATTTCGATCAGTTCGATAAAAAAACCTTGACGAATGCCAGGGTTTCTAACGAATTTTCGATAAGCGAGGAGACCGCCTTCTTCTCGTCTTCAGGTGGGCGGCAGACCTCGGCGCGATTCTTCCATCTTTTATCTAGCTTTCTTCTTGGAATTCCTGTCCGCCTCCGCTCTTCGTGGTGTCCCGTCTCGCTTCATGCGCGCGGCCCTTGTACCCTCCGCCTTTCGATTCACGCATTGTCATTCATAAGCCGAATGGCTTTGCGGCGCGTTGATCGAAAAAGATTATCTTGAATATTATGTATCCCGAGATCGAGATATGCATTTACTTATCTAACACACTTTGAACGCGCATTACGTAACACAATTCTGACATACGTGTATACGTTAGTACGCCGACAATATAAGTTTCGGAAAGTTTCCGCGATCGTGAAGGAAAATGCGCGTTACTTTACGCATTCATTTCTCAGCGCGTTTATTTCAATAGGCTGATAATAAATAAAGTAGAAGTAAAAATGTTTATACGAGGGTCAATTGAAAAGTTCCCGTCCTAACCAAGAAAACACGTGTTTTTGGGTGGAAAAAAATTCATTTCTCAACGTAGTCTCCTTTCAACTCAATACATTTGGTCCTAATCTTTTATTTCAACCACTCAAGCCATAAAAAAAAATTATTTGTCCAAAACCCGCGCGCTGGTTGCCGCGTTTGCTGACAATTGATCAAAAGCGCGTGCGGCTGGAGCATGAATTAAGATTCAAATCCGCTCCCGCATCCCTCCTACTTTCCAGATATGGCTTCCAGCGACTTCTTTCTCTTTCCAAATCTGAAAAAATGCTTGGTGGAAAAAATTTGGGTCAAATGCTGCCGCGGAACACGCTGTGAACGAGTATTTTTCGGATTTGGACAATTTTTTTTTATGGCTTGAGATAAAAGGTGGGCCAAATGTGTTGAGTTGAAAGGGGAGACTACGTTGAGAGATAAATTTTTTTCCACCCAAAAATGTGTGTTTTTCTTGATTAGGCCGGGAAAACTTTTCGATTGACCCTCGTAGCAATCGAACGGAAGTGCATCGGTCGGAATAGCAAGCTCGGAACTTTCTCGCGACATATGCGTATACTTCGCGCGTGCATTATCGTTATCACTCACCGATTTCGCGTGCAACTCGTACGCACGATCGATCGGCCGAGGCCGACTGTTGTCACGAACGTTCATTCTCTCGGTACTTTGGTACCCTATTCCGTCATGTACCCACGTACGCCCCCATGAACTTTGTTCCCCCCCTGCATAAGAGCTCTGACGTATGGTAGCGTGACAGAGTATACGGGTGCAGCTGTTACGGGACTGAGTTTTGCAGTTAATCAATAACGGAGCACGAGCCGATGAATAGTAATGATTCATCAGCGTCTCACCGGCTTATCATCAATGAACATCTGGCTGTCCCCAAAGATAATTCGTTCATGCCGAGACGATGCATACAGTAATCGTGAAGTGTGACGCTTAATTATTGCTGGTACTTTTATTCGGATATAACACATTTAAAAGCTTCGAAAAGCTTCTAAAATAATAGTCTACAAAAAATAAACATGATACAGATATTTTCGTTGCTCAATGATTCTTTCATGTATTTATTAATTTGACATATAGAATTATAGAGAGAGCTTTGCTACAAATGCTATTTAGTTTGCGTGATTTCGATTACGAAATGCACCAGAAAAGTTAGAGAAAATTTATCCAAGAATAAATAATAGTTTACATATTCATGTATAAATTATTTTACAACATAGTTTTACCGCTGCAATCTTATAAATCGCCGAATAAGCAACGTTGTTCCGAACTTATTGTCCGAAAATGACAGATTCGGATCAAAGATATCGGAATTTTTTTGATCTACGATGAACCGAACAGGTAACCGACGCCTATAATGCTCCACGAGCCAGCTGGTATCTACTTTTCTACCTTTAACAGCAGTTCGCAGAAAAATCCGTACAAATGCTTTGCTATTGTGTGAGGGAGGTCGGGTGCAAATGTGCAGCGTACAAGTTGGAGGTGCTTTGAGAAGGGTATAATCGCGTCGAGGAATCTTAAAATGGCCTTCAATGGCCGAATTCCTTGAGGGCGAAGAGTCGTTCGATACACCTGATCTTTGTATCATGTGGACTGCGAGAGTGTGCCGGATCACACAGACGCACCTTCTCCTTAATTAATCATTTCGATGAAAAGACTTGTCAGATTTTTCAAGTAAGATCGAAAGCGATTTTGGGACACGACATTTGACAATTAAAATAATTATCACATTTCGCTATTAATTTTTTAGTCACAATTCATTATTTACAGTTACTTTCGTGAAAAATGCATCAAAAACTTTGGAACAGTTTTATCTCGTATTTTTAAGCTGTGCCAACGGTCTATCCGGATTACAGCGACGCTGATTTTGTTCCTGTTTGCTAAATTACGAAATGAGGCAGGCCACCTTTCTTGGTCATAAAATCTTAGAGCATAAAATCAGGCTCTCTTTGTGCGGTATTGACGTTACACATAAATGCCTACTCAACTGCCGAATACCTGTTACTCTCCCGAATAATAATATTGTACCTATCGCGCGCGCGCGTGATTTTCCCGGATGACACACGGTTACAGCTCGCGCGCGTGCATGTGCTGCGTCATACGTGCGCGTCGAACAATGGGCAATCAGGCTTTTTTCAAAGCCAGACGTTTCGAGCAACGTGTTTCGCCGTTCGGTCTACGAAACTGCCTCGTCTCGAATTTGCAATACAGTCGCCTTTAACCCACCGCCGGACGCGGAGTTGCATGGGGTGCAACATTTTCGACGATCAAAAAGCCAGGGTGGAAGAAACCGGGCGATCGCTCCTTCGCTTCATATTCGGACGGCGTATCGAAAGAGCGCCTGAGAAAAATTATTGCAAGCGTATTTTTCAGCAAAAGCGTTTACTTGATGAAATATTTAATAGTGCAATAATGAAAGACTAATTTTACAGTTATTCTATATTCTCAACTGCTTTCTACATTTTAACAATTTGCAAGTAAACTGCTGCATTATTTATGAGGCATATTTTTCCGTTTATATAATTACTCCGTCGTTACGGATGAACGGAACAAAATGGGGGGAGGGAAAAAAACGCGCCCCCTTACATCGATGCGGCGACGTAACAATTAGCTTCGATCGATTACGGCATCTGCCGCGAATTTACTCGAGACTTCTCACAGGATTCGGCAACCTTTCTTTTTCCCTTCTCTCGTTTCCGTTCGTTCCACCGTTCGCGCTGCCGTTCCTTCGCGTTCCCCGTAGGGGTTGGAGTTTTTTTCCTCGTCGAATGTCTTCTCCGTCGCTCTCGTCGTCTCGCTTCGACGTACGCGCACGTATTGCGAATTCCGCTTACTTATGCGTTACATCTGCGACACACGGCGGCTGCGTACGCCGAAAGAATAGTGTAATCGGCCAGGGTGCCGTCTATAAGGGTGAGAGACACACGTGAAGGAACAGATGATGATCCCGTTTAGGAAGCTGCAGCGACGTTCCGGACGTCTGTAAACTTACGGTTACCGGGTCATCGTCGCCAGTGGTGCTTCGGTATGTTAATTATTTTTCCGCGATCTCTCGTAATTTAGGCGAGTGATCGCGAACATCCGTAGCGATTTGATGTTCGAAAATTATTTGTCGAGTATCGCAAGACTCGACGTTTAATATACACGCGAAGTAGAATTATTGCAAAATTCAATAACGCAGCCTTTTAAATTTTATTTTTTCATTACACTTAATCGTAATTTCTCGCTTGAGTTGCTCATCAATTTTACAACTTCAAAATAATCATCTTTGTCGTAGTTATTTTAATTGAAATTATATTTATCTTCGCTTGTACTCGCCTAACGATATTAAATCTTATCTCGTATTATTTCGCGCGTTCTGTTTCCGGTCGCAAGTATCGCGAAATCCTCCGTTTGAGAACCTCGTGACAGGTATTACGTAAGTGGCTTCCCGCCGGCGGACCGTGCATCGATCGGAAGCCGCGCCGCGTGTACATGTGCGCGATGCTGTGATACAGGACGCGTAGCGCGAACGGTGCGAAGGACCATACCTGTCGGCACGGCACACGCATATGCGAACATATCCTGGCGCGGCCACGTGTGTGCGTACACGCGGGAACGTGTGACGGTCGTGCACTTAGCAGTGCCGGTCGTCGCGTACACACACACACACACACACAGAAGTTTTCGTGATACAGCGAGAGAGAGAGAGAGAGAGGGAGGGGGGCCGCGTGTCTCGTGCGGTACACCGTCGATACCCTTGGCACGCGCCAACCCTCACAATGGATACGGCCATCTGCACTCTTTCTCACAGAAAAATCAAAGTCGATGGGCAGCTCTGCCGCCGCCGCCGCCGCCGACCGGTATTTACCGATATTGGCCGGTACTTCGCCACCCCGCATATGTGTACTTGTACGCACACTTGTACGCCCGTACGAATGTTTCAGGAATAAGAGATGTGTACACATTTCTTTTGAGTTGCAGGGATCAATAGTTCGAACAGTAGTTCGAATATCGCCACTCGAAACAGCTGGATAGTTGATAAAGAGCGCGCCAATAGCGTTGCGGAAAACGGCTGCGGATCGTCAGTGCGCGTTTAGCGAGAAACGTAGTTTTCAATATCTGATCTTAATTTGTAACTCATCCGAATTCGTTGTATTTTAATTTCTTCGCTCGACATGAGGTATTAATCAGAAATCAATATAAAAAAGGGGGAAAAGCGCGAAGAAGGGGAGAGATTGGGCAATTGGATAATTGAAACTGTACAAATTTAATTGTTTAAGACCGAATACTCGCTGAGTCGCCGACGCGACTTCGTTTAAACACATAATCTGGAATCCGAATAAGGAAGAGAGGATGATCGTGAAAGCTGGGCGCGGCGATATCAGCACTCTCGAGGATCGCTAAAAAGCTGTTACTCCGCGCGCAATAAATTGCGCGAAGGGTGGGGTACCGCGACGGGGGTAACGACTGGGTGAAGCACTTATAGGGGAAGCGCAAACGTCGAAGGTGTACGATCCCGGCACAGCTGTCCGCAAGGGGGTCTGCGACCCCCGATTCGCCGGTTTTACGGCAGAAAGCAGCTGAGCTACCCCCATGCGCCGTCGCCGGCGTGCACGTTCCTTGCTTTTTGGCGAATCTCGCGCGACGCATGTACCGTCATGACGTTACGGGTCGGTGTACCCGTGTCCACCAGCGGGTTGCGATGAGGGGGGGGGGGGGGGGGGGGCCCCCTCGGGGCCGATTCGGCATTGTAGGAGTAGGAGTTCGATTCTCTCTCTCTCTTCCTTTTGCGACTGGAACAATCGTATGTGCGAAGAAACCACCCTTCGTGCTCACCTCAAAGGAATTCACGTAGGGCTACGATAAAGTCAGGCGACAGCTGATTCCGACCTGAGGATATAAGTCAATAAGTACGTTGAATTCGTCGGCGCCAACATCAAGCGACGGGGAGGGAGGCGAATCGAGAAACGATCGGCGAAGTTTGTATCGCTCGCGTGTCCTATCGGACCTTTCAATCGCGTCCCCCCCTTAAACCCGTATTAGCGATCGATATTCGGTTGCGCTATCACTAGCACGCGATGTTCGTGAACCTAGCATATCATTTTCCAGCAGATCAAAAATAAAAGAGAGTTCTTGTCGCATGCAGTCGAGTTCTATAGTTCCTTATAGTTTTTAGTAATAGTTCTGGTGATTTTATCCAAAAAAACACCAATCGAAAAAATGATTTGCTAACTTCCCGTAGCAGATCATTTTCTAGCAGATCAAAAATAAGAGAGAGTTCTTGTCGCATGCAGTCGAGTTCTATAGTTCCTGATAGTTTTTAATGATAGTTCTGGTGATTTTATAAAAAAAAACACCGATCGAAAAAAATGATCTGCTACGGAAAGTTAGCAGATAAAAAATAGAGGACACTGAACATATATGTGATATGCTGGCCGTATATTGATAGTTCTGTTGATAATTAAAGAGTTTTCGTGTAGTTCTGAGCCAGTACATTGCTTTTCCAAAGAGTTCTGACGACTAAAATAATTAGAAAATTTTTTAACAATTATTTTACCCGAAAAACACGCATTTTTGTACATATATGTGATATGCTGGCCGCATATTGATAGTTCTGCTAAAAATTAGACAGTTCTCTTCTAGTTCTGGGCGAGTACATTGCTTTTCCAAAGAGTTCTGACGACTAAAATAATTAGAAAATTTTTTAAACAATTATTTTACCCGAAAAACACGCATTTTTGAGCATATGTGTGATATGCTGGCCGTATATTGATAGTTCTGTTAATAATTAAAGAGTTTTCGTGTAGTTCTGGGCAAGTACATTGCTTTTCCAAAAAGTTCTGACGACTAAAATAATTAGAAAATTTTTTAAACAATTATTTTACCCGAAAAACACGCATTTTTGTACATATATGTGATATGCTGGCCGCATATTGATAGTTCTGCTAAAAATTAGACAGTTCTCTTCTAGTTCTGGGCGAGTACATTGCTTTTCCAAAGAGTTCTGACGACTAAAATAATTAGAAAATTTTTTAAACAATTATTTTACCCGAAAAACACGCATTTTTGAGTATATGTGTGATATGCTGGCCGTATATTGATAGTTCTGTTAATAATTAAAGAGTTTTCGTGTAGTTCTGGGCAAGTACATTGCTTTTCCAAAAAGTTCTGATGACTAAAATAATTAGAAAATTTTTTAAACAATTATTTTACCCGAAAAACACGCATTTTTGTACATATATGTGATATGCTGGCCGCATATTGATAGTTCTGCTAAAAATTAGACAGTTCTCTTCTAGTTCTGGGCGAGTACATTGCTTTTCCAAAGAGTTCTGACGACTAAAATAATTAGAAAATTTTTTAAACAATTATTTTACCCGAAAAACACGCATTTTTGAGTATATGTGTGATATGCTGGCCGTATATTGATAGTTCTTTTAATAATTAAAGAGTTTTCGTGTAGTTCTGGGCAAGTACATTGCTTTTCCAAAAAGTTCTGATGACTAAAATAATTAGAAAATTTTTTAAACAATTATTTTACCCGAAAAACACGCATTTTTGAGCATATGTGTGATATGCTGGCCGTATATTGATAGTTCTGTTAATAATTAAAGAGTTTTCGTGTAGTTCTGGGCAAGTACATTGCTTTTCCAAAAAGTTCTGACGACTAAAATAATTAGAAAATTTTTTAAACAATTATTTTACCCGAAAAACACGCATTTTTGAGCATATGTGTGATATGCTGGCCGTATATTGATAGTTCTGTTAATAATTAAAGAGTTTTCGTGTAGTTCTGGGCAAGTACATTGCTTTTCCAAAGAGTTCTGACGACTAAAATAATTAGAAAATTTTTTAAACAATTAATTTACCCGAAAAACACGCATTTTTGAGCATATGTGTGATATGCTGGCCGCATATTGATAGTTCTGCTAAAAATTAGACAGTTCTCTTCTAGTTCTGGGCGAGTACATTGCTTTTCCAAAGAGTTCTGACGACTAAAATAATTAGAAAATTTTTTAAACAATTATTTTACCCGAAAAACACGCATTTTTGAGCATATGTGTGATATGCTGGCCGTATATTGATAGTTCTGTTAATAATTAAAGAGTTTTCGTGTAGTTCTGGGCAAGTACATTGCTTTTCCAAAAAGTTCTGACGACTAAAATAATTAGAAAATTTTTTAAACAATTATTTTACCCGAAAAACACGCATTTTTGTACATATATGTGATATGCTGGCCGCATATTGATAGTTCTGCTAAAAATTAGACAGTTCTCTTCTAGTTCTGGGCGAGTACATTGCTTTTCCAAAAAGTTCTGACGACTAAAATAATTAGAAAATTTTTAAACAATTATTTTACCCGAAAAACACGCATTTTTTAGTATATGTGTGATATGCTGGCCGTATATTGATAGTTCTGTTAATAATTAAAGAGTTTTCGTGTAGTTCTGGGCAAGTACATTGCTTTTCCAAAGAGTTCTGACGACTAAAATAATTAGAAAATTTTTTAAACAATTAATTTACCCGAAAAACACGCATTTTTGAGCATATGTGTGATATGCTGGCCGCATATTGATAGTTCTGCTAAAAATTAGACAGTTCTCTTCTAGTTCTGGGCGAGTACATTGCTTTTCCAAAGAGTTCTGACGACTAAAATAATTAGAAAATTTTTTAAACAATTATTTTACCCGAAAAACACGCATTTTTGAGCATATGTGTGATATGCTGGCCGTATATTGATAGTTCTGTTAATAATTAAAGAGTTTTCGTGTAGTTCTGGGCAAGTACATTGCTTTTCCAAAAAGTTCTGACGACTAAAATAATTAGAAAATTTTATAAACAATTATTTTACCCGAAAAACACGCATTTTTGTACATATATGTGATATGCTGGCCGCATATTGATAGTTCTGCTAAAAATTAGACAGTTCTCTTCTAGTTCTGGGCGAGTACATTGCTTTTCCAAAAAGTTCTGACGACTAAAATAATTAGAAAATTTTTTAAACAATTATTTTACCCGAAAAACACGCATTTTTGAGCATATGTGTGATATGCTGGCCGTATATTGATAGTTCTGTTAATAATTAAAGAGTTTTCGTGTAGTTCTGGGCAAGTACATTGCTTTTCCAAAAAGTTCTGACGACTAAAATAATTAGAAAATTTTTTAAACAATTATTTTACCCGAAAAACACGCATTTTTGTACATATATGTGATATGCTGGCCGCATATTGATAGTTCTGCTAAAAATTAGACAGTTCTCTTCTAGTTCTGGGCGAGTACATTGCTTTTCCAAAAAGTTCTGACGACTAAAATAATTAGAAAATTTTTTAAACAATTATTTTACCCGAAAAACACGCATTTTTTAGTATATGTGTGATATGCTGGCCGTATATTGATAGTTCTGTTAATAATTAAAGAGTTTTCGTGTAGTTCTGGGCAAGTACATTGCTTTTCCAAAGAGTTCTGACGACTAAAATAATTAGAAAATTTTTTAAACAATTAATTTACCCGAAAAAACACGCATTTTTGAGCATATGTGTGATATGCTGGCCGCATATTGATAGTTCTGCTAAAAATTAGACAGTTCTCTTCTAGTTCTGGGCGAGTACATTGCTTTTCCAAAGAGTTCTGACGACTAAAATAATTAGAAAATTTTTTAAACAATTATTTTACCCGAAAAACACGCATTTTTGAGCATATGTGTGATATGCTGGCCGTATATTGATAGTTCTGTTAATAATTAAAGAGTTTTCGTGTAGTTCTGGGCAAGTACATTGCTTTTCCAAAAAGTTCTGACGACTAAAATAATTAGAAAATTTTTTAAATAATTATTTTACCCGAAAAACACGCATTTTTGAGCATATGTGTGATATGCTGGCCGTATATTGATAGTTCTGTTAATAATTAAAGAGTTTTCGTGTAGTTCTGGGCAAGTACATTGCTTTTCCAAAAAGTTCTGACGACTAAAATAATTAGAAAATTTTTTAAACAATTATTTTACCCGAAAAACACGCATTTTTGTACATATATGTGATATGCTGGCCGCATATTGATAGTTCTGCTAAAAATTAGACAGTTCTCTTCTAGTTCTGGGCGAGTACATTGCTTTTCCAAAAAGTTCTGACGACTAAAATAATTAGAAAATTTTTTAAACAATTATTTTACCCGAAAAACACGCATTTTTTAGTATATGTGTGATATGCTGGCCGTATATTGATAGTTCTGTTAATAATTAAAGAGTTTTCGTGTAGTTCTGGGCAAGTACATTGCTTTTCCAAAAAGTTCTGACGACTAAAATAATTAGAAAATTTTTTAAACAATTAATTTACCCGAAAAACACGCATTTTTGAGCATATGTGTGATATGCTGGCCGCATATTGATAGTTCTGCTAAAAATTAGACAGTTCTCTTCTAGTTCTGGGCGAGTACATTGCTTTTCCAAAGAGTTCTGACGACTAAAATAATTAGAAAATTTTTTAAACAATTATTTTACCCGAAAAACACGCATTTTTGAGCATATGTGTGATATGCTGGCCGTATATTGATAGTTCTGTTAATAATTAAAGAGTTTTCGTGTAGTTCTGGGCAAGTACATTGCTTTTCCAAAAAGTTCTGACGACTAAAATAATTAGAAAATTTTTTAAACAATTATTTTACCCGAAAAACACGCATTTTTGAGCATATGTGTGATATGCTGGCCGTATATTGATAGTTCTGTTAATAATTAAAGAGTTTTCGTGTAGTTCTGGGCAAGTACATTGCTTTTCCAAAAAGTTCTGACGACTAAAATAATTAGAAAATTTTTTAAACAATTATTTTACCCGAAAAACACGCATTTTTGTACATATATGTGATATGCTGGCCGCATATTGATAGTTCTGCTAAAAATTAGACAGTTCTCTTCTAGTTCTGGGCGAGTACATTGCTTTTCCAAAAAGTTCTGACGACTAAAATAATTAGAAAATTTTTTTAAACAATTATTTTACCCGAAAAACACGCATTTTTTAGTATATGTGTGATATGCTGGCCGTATATTGATAGTTCTGTTAATAATTAAAGAGTTTTCGTGTAGTTCTGGGCAAGTACATTGCTTTTCCAAAGAGTTCTGACGACTAAAATAATTAGAAAATTTTTTAAACAATTAATTTACCCGAAAAACACGCATTTTTGAGCATATGTGTGATATGCTGGCCGCATATTGATAGTTCTGCTAAAAATTAAACAGTTCTCTTCTAGTTCTGGGCGAGTACATTGCTTTTCCAAAGAGTTCTGACGACTAAAATAATTAGAAAATTTTTTAAACAATTATTTTACCCGAAAAACACGCATTTTTGAGCATATGTGTGATATGCTGGCCGTATATTGATAGTTCTGTTAATAATTAAAGAGTTTTCGTGTAGTTCTGGGCAAGTACATTGCTTTTCCAAAAAGTTCTGACGACTAAAATAATTAGAAAATTTTTTAAACAATTATTTTACCCGAAAAACACGCATTTTTGTACATATATGTGATATGCTGGCCGCATATTGATAGTTCTGCTAAAAAAATTAGACAGTTCTCTTCTAGTTCTGGGCGAGTACATTGCTTTTCCAAAAAGTTCTGACGACTAAAATAATTAGAAAATTTTTTAAACAATTATTTTACCCGAAAAACACGCATTTTTTAGTATATGTGTGATATGCTGGCCGTATATTGATAGTTCTGTTAATAATTAAAGAGTTTTCGTGTAGTTCTGGGCAAGTACATTGCTTTTCCAAAAGAGTTCTGACGACTAAAATAATTAGAAAATTTTTTAAACAATTAATTTACCCGAAAAACACGCATTTTTTGAGCATATGTGTGATATGCTGGCCGCATATTGATAGTTCTGCTAAAAATTAGACAGTTCTCTTCTAGTTCTGGGCGAGTACATTGCTTTTCCAAAGAGTTCTGACGACTAAAATAATTAGAAAATTTTTTAAACAATTATTTTTACCCGAAAAACACGCATTTTTGAGCATATGTGTGATATGCTGGCCGTATATTGATAGTTCTGTTAATAATTAAAGAGTTTTCGTGTAGTTCTGGGCAAGTACATTGCTTTTCCAAAAAGTTCTGACGACTAAAATAATTAGAAAATTTTTTAAACAATTATTTTACCCGAAAAACACGCATTTTTGAGCATATGTGTGATATGCTGGCCGTATATTGATAGTTCTGTTAATAATTAAAGAGTTTTCGTGTAGTTCTGGGCAAGTACATTGCTTTTCCAAAAAAGTTCTGACGACTAAAATAATTAGAAAATTTTTTAAACAATTATTTTACCCGAAAAACACGCATTTTTGTACATATATGTGATATGCTGGCCGCATATTGATAGTTCTGCTAAAAATTAGACAGTTCTCTTCTAGTTCTGGGCGAGTACATTGCTTTTCCAAAAAGTTCTGACGACTAAAATAATTAGAAAATTTTTTAAACAATTATTTTACCCGAAAAACACGCATTTTTGAGCATATGTGTGATATGCTGGCCGTATATTGATAGTTCTGTTAATAATTAAAGAGTTTTCGTGTAGTTCTGGGCAAGTACATTGCTTTTCCAAAAAGTTCTGACGACTAAAATAATTAGAAAATTTTTTAAACAATTATTTTACCCGAAAAACACGCATTTTTGTACATATATGTGATATGCTGGCCGCATATTGATAGTTCTGCTAAAAATTAGACAGTTCTCTTCTAGTTCTGGGCGAGTACATTGCTTTTCCAAAAAGTTCTGACGACTAAAATAATTAGAAAATTTTTTAAACAATTATTTTACCCGAAAAACACGCATTTTTTAGTATATGTGTGATATGCTGGCCGTATATTGATAGTTCTGTTAATAATTAAAGAGTTTTCGTGTAGTTCTGGGCAAGTACATTGCTTTTCCAAAGAGTTCTGACGACTAAAATAATTAGAAAATTTTTTAAACAATTAATTTACCCGAAAAACACGCATTTTTGAGCATATGTGTGATATGCTGGCCGCATATTGATAGTTCTGCTAAAAATTAGACAGTTCTCTTCTAGTTCTGGGCGAGTACATTGCTTTTCCAAAAAGTTCTGACGACTAAAATAATTAGAAAATTTTTTAAACAATTATTTTACCCGAAAAACACGCATTTTTGAGCATATGTGTGATATGCTGGCCGTATATTGATAGTTCTGTTAATAATTAAAGAGTTTTCGTGTAGTTCTGGGCAAGTACATTGCTTTTCCAAAAAGTTCTGACGACTAAAATAATTAGAAAATTTTTTAAACAATTATTTTACCCGAAAAACACGCATTTTTGTACATATATGTGATATGCTGGCCGCATATTGATAGTTCTGCTAAAAATTAGACAGTTCTCTTCTAGTTCTGGGCGAGTACATTGCTTTTCCAAAAAGTTCTGACGACTAAAATAATTAGAAAATTTTTTAAACAATTATTTTACCCGAAAAACACGCATTTTTTAGTATATGTGTGATATGCTGGCCGTATATTGATAGTTCTGTTAATAATTAAAGAGTTTTCGTGTAGTTCTGGGCAAGTACATTGCTTTTCCAAAGAGTTCTGACGACTAAAATAATTAGAAAATTTTTTAAACAATTAATTTACCCGAAAAACACGCATTTTTGAGCATATGTGTGATATGCTGGCCGCATATTGATAGTTCTGCTAAAAATTAGACAGTTCTCTTCTAGTTCTGGGCGAGTACATTGCTTTTCCAAAGAGTTCTGACGACTAAAATAATTAGAAAATTTTTTAAACAATTATTTTACCCGAAAAACACGCATTTTTGAGCATATGTGTGATATGCTGGCCGTATATTGATAGTTCTGTTAATAATTAAAGAGTTTTCGTGTAGTTCTGGGCAAGTACATTGCTTTTCCAAAAAGTTCTGACGACTAAAATAATTAGAAAATTTTTTAAACAATTATTTTACCCGAAAAACACGCATTTTTGAGCATATGTGTGATATGCTGGCCGTATATTGATAGTTCTGTTAATAATTAAAGAGTTTTCGTGTAGTTCTGGGCAAGTACATTGCTTTTCCAAAAAGTTCTGACGACTAAAATAATTAGAAAATTTTTTAAACAATTATTTTACCCGAAAAACACGCATTTTTGTACATATATGTGATATGCTGGCCGCATATTGATAGTTCTGCTAAAAATTAGACAGTTCTCTTCTAGTTCTGGGCGAGTACATTGCTTTTCCAAAAAGTTCTGACGACTAAAATAATTAGAAAATTTTTTAAACAATTATTTTACCCGAAAAACACGCATTTTTTAGTATATGTGTGATATGCTGGCCGTATATTGATAGTTCTGTTAATAATTAAAGAGTTTTCGTGTAGTTCTGGGCAAGTACATTGCTTTTCCAAAGAGTTCTGACGACTAAAATAATTAGAAAATTTTTTAAACAATTAATTTACCCGAAAAACACGCATTTTTGAGCATATGTGTGATATGCTGGCCGCATATTGATAGTTCTGCTAAAAATTAGACAGTTCTCTTCTAGTTCTGGGCGAGTACATTGCTTTTCCAAAGAGTTCTGACGACTAAAATAATTAGAAAATTTTTTAAACAATTATTTTACCCGAAAAACACGCATTTTTGAGCATATGTGTGATATGCTGGCCGTATATTGATAGTTCTGTTAATAATTAAAGAGTTTTCGTGTAGTTCTGGGCAAGTACATTGCTTTTCCAAAAAGTTCTGACGACTAAAATAATTAGAAAATTTTTTAAACAATTATTTTACCCGAAAAACACGCATTTTTGTACATATATGTGATATGCTGGCCGCATATTGATAGTTCTGCTAAAAATTAGACAGTTCTCTTCTAGTTCTGGGCGAGTACATTGCTTTTCCAAAAAGTTCTGACGACTAAAATAATTAGAAAATTTTTTAAACAATTATTTTACCCGAAAAACACGCATTTTTTAGTATATGTGTGATATGCTGGCCGTATATTGATAGTTCTGTTAATAATTAAAGAGTTTTCGTGTAGTTCTGGGCAAGTACATTGCTTTTCCAAAGAGTTCTGACGACTAAAATAATTGGAAAATTTTTTAAACAATTAATTTACCCGAAAAACACGCATTTTTGAGCATATGTGTGATATGCTGGCCGCATATTGATAGTTCTGCTAAAAATTAGACAGTTCTCTTCTAGTTCTGGGCGAGTACATTGCTTTTCCAAAGAGTTCTGACGACTAAAATAATTAGAAAATTTTTTAAACAATTATTTTACCCGAAAAACACGCATTTTTGAGCATATGTGTGATATGCTGGCCGTATATTGATAGTTCTGTTAATAATTAAAGAGTTTTCGTGTAGTTCTGGGCAAGTACATTGCTTTTCCAAAAAGTTCTGACGACTAAAATAATTAGAAAAATTTTTTAAACAATTATTTTACCCGAAAAACACGCATTTTTGAGCATATGTGTGATATGCTGGCCGTATATTGATAGTTCTGTTAATAATTAAAGAGTTTTCGTGTAGTTCTGGGCAAGTACATTGCTTTTCCAAAAAGTTCTGACGACTAAAATAATTAGAAAATTTTTTAAACAATTATTTTACCCGAAAAACACGCATTTTTGTACATATATGTGATATGCTGGCCGCATATTGATAGTTCTGGCTAAAAATTAGACAGTTCTCTTCTAGTTCTGGGCGAGTACATTGCTTTTCCAAAAAGTTCTGACGACTAAAATAATTAGAAAATTTTTTAAACAATTATTTTACCCGAAAAACACGCATTTTTTAGTATATGTGTGATATGCTGGCCGTATATTGATAGTTCTGTTAATAATTAAAGAGTTTTCGTGTAGTTCTGGGCAAGTACATTGCTTTTCCAAAGAGTTCTGACGACTAAAATAATTAGAAAATTTTTTAAACAATTAATTTACCCGAAAAACACGCATTTTTGAGCATATGTGTGATATGCTGGCCGCATATTGATAGTTCTGCTAAAAATTAGACAGTTCTCTTCTAGTTCTGGGCGAGTACATTGCTTTTCCAAAGAGTTCTGACGACTAAAATAATTAGAAAATTTTTTAAACAATTATTTTACCCGAAAAACACGCATTTTTGAGCATATGTGTGATATGCTGGCCGTATATTGATAGTTCTGTTAATAATTAAAGAGTTTTCGTGTAGTTCTGGGCAAGTACATTGCTTTTCCAAAAAGTTCTGACGACTAAAATAATTAGAAAACTTTTTAAACAATTATTTTACCCGAAAAACACGCATTTTTGTACATATATGTGATATGCTGGCCGCATATTGATAGTTCTGCTAAAAATTAGACAGTTCTCTCTAGTTCTGGGCGAGTACATTGCTTTTCCAAAGAGTTCTGACGACTAAAATAATTAGAAAATTTTTTAAACAATTATTTTACCCGAAAAACACGCATTTTTGAGTATATGTGTGATATGCTGGCCGTATATTGATAGTTCTGTTAATAATTAAAGAGTTTTCGTGTAGTTCTGGGCAAGTACATTGCTTTTCCAAAAAGTTCTGATGACTAAAATAATTAGAAAATTTTTTAAACAATTATTTTACCCGAAAAACACGCATTTTTGTACATATATGTGATATGCTGGCCGCATATTGATAGTTCTGCTAAAAATTAGACAGTTCTCTTCTAGTTCTGGGCGAGTACATTGCTTTTCCAAAAAGTTCTGACGACTAAAATAATTAGAAAATTTTTTAAACAATTATTTTACCCGAAAAACACGCATTTTTGAGCATATGTGTGATATGCTGGCCGTATATTGATAGTTCTGTTAATAATTAAAGAGTTTTCGTGTAGTTCTGGGCAAGTACATTGCTTTTCCAAAAAGTTCTGACGACTAAAATAATTAGAAAATTTTTTAAACAATTATTTTACCCGAAAAACACGCATTTTTGAGCATATGTGTGATATGCTGGCCGTATATTGATAGTTCTGTTAATAATTAAAGAGTTTTCGTGTAGTTCTGGGCAAGTACATTGCTTTTCCAAAAGTTCTGACGACTAAAATAATTAGAAAATTTTTTAAACAATTATTTTACCCGAAAAACACGCATTTTTGAGCATATGTGTGATATGCTGGCCGTATATTGATAGTTCTGTTAATAATTAAAGAGTTTTCGTGTAGTTCTGGGCAAGTACATTGCTTTTCCAAAAAGTTCTGACGACTAAAATAATTAGAAAATTTTTTAAACAATTATTTTACCCGAAAAACACGCATTTTTGAGCATATGTGTGATATGCTGGCCGTATATTGATAGTTCTGTTAATAATTAAAGAGTTTTCGTGTAGTTCTGGGCAAGTACATTGCTTTTCCAAAAAGTTCTGACGACTAAAATAATTAGAAAATTTTTTAAACAATTATTTTACCCGAAAAACACGCATTTTTGAGCATATGTGTGATATGCTGGCCGTATATTGATAGTTCTGTTAATAATTAAAGAGTTTTCGTGTAGTTCTGGGCAAGTACATTGCTTTTCCAAAAAGTTCTGACGACTAAAATAATTAGAAAATTTTTTAAACAATTATTTTACCCGAAAAACACGCATTTTTGAGCATATGTGTGATATGCTGGCCGTATATTGATAGTTCTGTTAATAATTAAAGAGTTTTCGTGTAGTTCTGGGCGAGTACATTGAAAAGCAATGTACTTGCGACAAGAACTCTCTTTTATTTTTGATCTGCTAGAAAATGATCTGCTACGGGAAGTTAGCAGATCATTTTTTCGATTGGTGTTTTTTTGGATAAAATCACCAGAACTATTATTAAAAACTATAAGGAACTATAGAACTCGACTGCATGCGACAAGAACTCTCTTTTATTTTTGATCTGCTGGAAAATGATATGCTAGGTTCACGAACATTAGCACGCGCCTCTTCGCGCGCCTTTACGCGCAAATTTTCTGCAGTTCAGACCGAAATTTTCAATACTGCAAAGTGTGGCTTTTCAAAGTTAAAACAGAGAATCGCGATTGTAGGAGCACAAGAACTATATAATTATTATAAATTAGTGCACGTAAGATGTTTCGGCCGCTATTTCGGATTCTCTTCAGTTTGATAAGATATAAGGAAGAAAGGAAAAAATTTATGCGTAAAGAATATTAACAAATTATATATAAATTTTTATATGTTTAAACTTTAACGTCTATTTTAACACTCAAAGTAACTTTTTTCAATTCTACTTAACCTATAATTTCTATTTTGAACGTGTCGGTGAAAAATTGTTCAGGTACAAAGTAGGTTTATTCTTATGTTAATGAAAAAAACCTATTGCAATTCTCTAAAGTAGCTGAATATAGAAAGATTGAAATCGAAAGTAGCAGCAAAATTTCGACTCGAAAAATATTTTAGATTCAGATACTGGCTACACGCATTTGTGGAAAATTTCTGAACTCATATTCTAGAAATATCTCAAACACGTGTTTGAGGTACCCGTTTTTCCGGAACAAAATTTTTTATTTACCTTGTTTCACCAACTTAACGATCGAGAAACCAATTTTCCAAAAAAATAGATAACATTGAGAATCTCAGCTTTTTTTCTCTATTTTTTTTATTGGAAAATGAATAACACTTTTCACTAGGCATCACTACATTTACATAGCAAAAACCATCCCTTACACAGACATCCCTTTGCACCGAACACAACTGCTTCACGTATGCAGCGGAAGTTCGTGTCGTCTGTGTTTATACCTGGACTTACAGTTTCTCGCATTTAGTGGAAAAAATTGACCAATCAGTCTTACTGTTCGCACGAAATACTTACGTAGTGAAAACTGATTGGCTTCTTTCTGTATGCGTAGAAACCACATGTATTTTTTTTTCTTTTTGCTTTTTCTCGTACACAAAGGTTACAGATTTAGAAAGATTAATTTCTTGCGGGATAATAAAAATTGCAACGTATCCAAATAAAGTGAAGAAAATGCAGGTAGATGATTATTTTTCTTGCTAGTAACTCAGTTGGTGAAATCAGTTAAAGGTGTGCTTACAAATTTATCCACAGAAATTGGGAAGAAAGACTTTTACCTGCACTTTTGTTCGCATTTTATTGGATTTTACAGGTTAACAGAAATGCAGTTGAGCAAAATAGGATCGCACAAGACGTGCATATAACACTTTTGATAAAATGCTGTAAAATAATGATAATTAGCTAATGATCATGAAATAATAAGATAAGAAGCATTTGATAATCTGCTTTTTAGATTCTTAACAAGCAGAACGGCACACGTTTATGATGTACTATATATTGCAACACGTCACAAAATAGTATATAAATAAATATTCTTAAACGCAAAATTACGGTCGTCGTAGAACTTTGTCTGATTGAGATTAATAAGTGTTTAGAAAATAAAGTTTTTTAACAATATTTTTTATGACAATTAAATAGTGTACATCTTATAAAACGAGTTACAATAATTGAAAATAATTATTAACAAGCATACAGAATTAATACCTCGGCGCCTTTCGCGTGGAATTTAGCGTAAAACATATGTGGGCGATAAAGTTCCTACTATACATTCGAGAAACTGTTTCCACTCCCATTTAAGGAGCAGATAAGATAAGAAGGCATTGTCAGCAAACCGCGTCAAAACAGGGATCTGTGTGTCCGGTCCGCAAACGATGGCTAAGCGAAGATACGAAAATCGGTTTCCGCTCCTCCAAGGTGTTAATGAATATAGCGTGTCCGAAAGAAATATATTACAACATTACTGATTAAAGACGGCGAGGATCGAGTCGGTGCTCTTTCGCGCGAGGGGGAAAAAAGACCGACGCGAAAGCCACTAGAGGAAACGAGGGCGCGCGATCAACGAGGCTCGAGTCCCCAACGTACACGTGTAGATAATCTGCACATATGTGCACTTGCGCACGGAAGTTCCAGTGCATACGAGCGGCCCCCCATAGCGGTCGTCCCTCTAAATAGGTTGCCCACCACACTCTGCCCTTAAATTCAAGCGAGCCCTTTCACTCCTGCCATTGGCCGAGTGTAACCCTCACCAACGCACCGCGTTCCCACTATCGTCCTGCATCCCTACTGCCGTCCGACTACGATCCGTATAAGATCCACGTTAGCAGGCGACTCAAGCAGTCCGTATTGCGCGTTCGGACGATGTGCTAGTCTGCATGGGAGCCTCGTCGGTCGTTCGTTCGTCGTTGAAAGAAAAAAGAAAATCACTCTTGACTGAAAATATACAAATTCGACTTGTCAGAAGTCATTGGCGATCATGGACGTTGTTCGTGCTAAGTTGACAAAGTCGATCCTCGAGTACCCTAAGACACCTTTGAAAAGTAACATTGAAGAATCTATGATAAGGTATGCCCGATGGGCTATCCAGTGATGTGTATTAGTTATAATTGGCTGAATTGTAACTGGCCACTCGATCGAACACTTGCTTGTATCGAAATCATATAGAGTTTATGATTGCATTATTAATTCTGAACAATTGTGTTCGAACGAATTAGTGAAAAAATATTAAAGTGAATGCTGCAGTCTTACAAGCATTGCAGATAAATGATTTGAAAATGAATAAATTAACGATGCTATGAACTGCTTGTAGCGTATCGTAGACTATTAGCAGCTTAACTGAAGCGTGTTTAATTAAAAAGTGCTTAACTGAGAGTGTTGAATTGAGAAGTGATTGATTAGCGTGACTGATCTAAAAGTTATAAAGAAATAGCGTACTTAAAGACGAGTAATCACTTGGTTTTATTGATATAAATTTGCGCGCCAAACGCATGCTTTCACGCTATATTGATTGGCTGGCTTACACGTGCCGTCTACGTTGAAAGTACACGCTCCGTTTCTGCTGAACGTTATTGACGTTTACGCGCCAAAATTCCTGAGAACAACAAATGATGTTGAGTGATAAATTGAATTTGACAAATCAACATTTGTCTCACAATTTCGAATGGATTGTAATTGATTACAAATTATTCAAAAAAAAAAAAAAAAAAAAAAAAAGAAGAAAAAGAAATGTCCATTTGCAATTATATTAGTGCAATTTTATTAGTTCTTGAAAATGTATTTATGTGATTTTTCCAAAGAAAATCGAGACGATTTTTTTATTCATGATTCGTGGACAGAATCATTGTTAATATTCTTTTTACTTGTGAGACTTCCCATTAATGAAATGAGGAAACATTTTAGAAGGTTAAATCAAATGTGTATATATTTTTATTTTTTTCAATATCCGATGCTATTAATTTTATTACTTTATAGAGATCTAATTCGCTTATTTATTTGCTTGCAGTTTCGCAGATGCTGCTTTAAAGGCTACTTGTGCACTCGATATGACGGAAGTTGACATTACTATGCCAAAAGAGAATTTTTCAAATATACGCATCTTCAACAAGGAATTAAACCATAATGTACTGCGAAACTCCTTACTCGGAGAATATGAACACGACAAAGAGAATGACGGTGCAACCAACGACTTGTATATTCCTACTCCGAAGGTAAAAATACATTTCTCACTATTTTAAAGAAATTTATTTACAACAAGATAATAATTTCCATTTTATTGTGAAGTAAACTTTCAAATGTTGCACACAACTTTTTTTTAAAGCCCTATTAAGATTAGAGAAAAATAAGATAATATATAATATATTTGTTCTTCGATAAAATATACAGGCATTATATTTTTTAAAAATAAGCAAGCTTAGTTGCAATTTTTTTTCAATGTAAAGCATAGAAAATCTAACAACAAAAAACAGATTTAAAAAATTACAAAAATTAACTCGTGATATCAAACGATCGATATCTAGCTTCAATATTTCTTCCTTGATTACGGACATCCGTGACTGCGTGATCGGGCGAGATTTCTACGCGTTCCATACATATTCAATTCCGGATATTGTACGCGCATTTCGAGCCAGATAACGTCTTTTCCGCGATTAGGCCAAACAACAGATCCGGCACGCGTGTGCAGCTGTCGCTTATCACGACAAGATACATTGATTTTAACGGCGACGATTTACATTAAATATTCGATCGCAGATAGCGGTTTGCGGTGCATTTTATTACGAGAAAAAATTTATCTCCCCTCGCAAAGATCTTTGATTTTTTCACAATACATGCGACACCTTGTGTGTGTCCGATTGTGTTACCGGTGACCCGATCGGCTACCTGCTGTGCGACTTCATTGTTCTCCTTTTCATTATTTTACGATACGTGCAAAATTGTAAATTTTTGCTGTCTGGAATTTTCTGTCGTTTCTTATGTGCGGAATTCGACGTCAAAAATGCCATTTAAAATTTTTGAGAAAATAAAAGAGAAATGTGCTAAAAGTAATAATTTAAAGCCACATCTAGTTAAATGTTATTCCGAAAGAAAATAAAATGTTGTCTTTAGTAAGCGTCGTGTTATTTTAAAGCGTTAATTATACTTAAAAAAATAAACGAAAACTATTAGAAAAAAGAATTAATGTAATGACACAATTATTTCTACGTGACACACTCCGGATACTCGAATGGAATTAATGTCACTCTCCATTATACATTATAATTAATAAAACAAAGTTGCGAAATTTTGAAATAATAGAAAATACTCCCTTTCAGACACGATGTAAGAAGGTACGCTGTCCTTTGGAGAACTGCGAGCTCAACATCTATGACAATAGCCACGGAACAAGTCCGATCCTTAACAAGCGGCGCGCATTTCGCGTCGGTGCCGCGATCCAACGTATGTCCACGGATTCGCAACACAATTCCGAACTAGTGATGCGACCTCTTACTTCCCCTGCTGCCTTCCCCTCCGGTCTAAAGTCCCAGAAAATAAACTTCATGCGCAGCCTGTCATCGGGATATGAAAGTATGGACGATGTGAACGACTTGATGAACGAGCTCATCGACATGGAATCCGTAGACGACAAACCGCAGCTGCCGACCGACATCTCCAAGCTGCTGTCCGGCGACATCGTCGCGCCGGAGACGTCGATGGACTGCGACGTCTCGACGACCCCCAGTTACTCCCGATCGGACTTTCAGGCTAAAGTCAAGTGGCTGAACAACACGCCGTCGCTGTCGAAGATCCGCACCTGTCTGTTTCGCTCGCCGACGACGACCTGCTCGCCGAGGACAATAACGAGGAGGTACAGTTACGACGAGAAATCGCCGATGGGCTACCGCCTCGAGGCGGATATCTCGCCGCAGACGACTAGAGCCTACAAACGGACGTCGGACGAGATGCCAGCGGACGAGTCGATACTGAAGAAGTCGCGCAACAATTTCTATTTGAACGCGTTGGCGCGCACGTCGCCGACGTCGGCGAACACGAACGCGTTGGCGCGCTCGAAGATCGTTTTGCAGCGAAGCCTGTCGGAAACTGAGACGCACGCGAACATCAAGTGGGCGATTCACCGCAGCGCAACGGACTCCGATCTCATCGGCGACTTCAGCAAGCCGTGCTCGCTGCCGATCACGATCGGTCACCATCCGGACCTCAAGGTCATAACGTCCGACACGCTCGCGGCGTTGTTGCGCGGCGAGTTCGACGACCGCGTCCACTCTTACAGGATCATCGACTGCCGATATCCGTACGAGTACGAGGGCGGTCACATCGCGGGGGCGCTGAATCTCTACAACATGGATCTCATCGAGCGGACCCTACTCGAGCCGCTGACCACCGCTGTCCCGAAAATCCTGCCGGACGTCACCAAACGCAACGTGCTCGTGTTCCACTGCGAGTTCTCTTGGGAGCGCGGTCCGAGTCTGTCGCGGTTCCTGCGCAGACTCGATCGCGAGCGCAACAAAGAGTATTACCCGGCGCTGCACTATCCGGAGATCTACCTGCTGCACGGCGGCTACGAGAAGTTTTACAGCGAGCAGAAGGACTTCTGCTTGCCGCAGAATTACAAGCCGATGAGGCATCCCGATCACGAGGACGAGTTCAAGTTCTTCCGCAGCAAGAGCAAGAGCTGGCAGGGAGACAAGGCCAAGGGGATCGGTCAGACAGTGGTGCGAACGAATCTCAAGCGTTTGGGCCTCTAAACGGACACTGGTCGTTCTTCATCTACGTTTGATCTACCGCCTAAGGGTTTATCTGCTCGTGTCAACATTGTCATACTAGTCTTATTATACAAGAAATAAAACGTTGAACGTTCGCGAATGATCGATAATTAAAATACGCGCGCCACGCGCGTCGGTTAGGTGCAAACGACGTAAAGAAACTACTCTTCTTTTATTTTTTTTCGGTCGCTCTTCGCGCTACCGGTGTGACTGACTCGGGGACTTCTCCATGAGTATCTTGTACATGATGTAAATGTTTCTGAATATTTAGATTCTAGTCGATCTTAATACAAGAGTATTATACTTATTTTATAGGTTTAGAAACGCTTAGTGTGGTCACTAAGATCGATTAGAATCTATGTCATAATTTCGATGATGATCAGCGATAGGCTATGATATTTCGTCGGCCTGCTACGCAGTCAGATCGAGAATTTTGTATATAAATATCACAAATCAGGCAGATCATATAATTTAGGCCGTTTCTTTAATTAAGTACAATAAAACATTGCAATTTCTCCGCGTGTCGACCCAAGAAATAGCAGGCTAATCGAATGGGCGTACTGTCGTGAGGATGGACATGTTACAAATTTTTTTCCCACATGTTTTTATGACACCTCGAACGGTCATTGTGTACATACGACATTCGCCAAGACTTCAACGGCTCAACTACGTCGATCTGTCTCTCCGCGTTGCTTTGTCAATTTCTTTAAAGCAAGCGCTTAGGATCGACGCTGTGAATAGCACAAAGTGTTGTCAATTTATCGTTGCAATTATTATTGATTAATTGGTACAAAATGTATTATTAATGTGAAAGATCAATCCTTAAATACTTGTGTGGTATCAAATGTGACTCGATTGGTATTTTATTTAGTTTTTTGTTTTCTTGTGAAGAAGATTGTTGATAGAGCTAGTCTCGTGTGATCCGAAGAGAATTTTTAAGAAAATTCTTCAATTTTTACCTGATAAGAAACCTGTCTCTCTCGGACTTGAAAGAGAGAATTACTCGCCACATGAGTGCTTAAGAATTAATCGATAACACGTATTAGTGATTTCACGGTCAAAGTAGAAATAATGCAGATACTGCTAAATGTGCAAATTTTTTGTTGTTACATTGTAAAAATTATTTTTACGTTACATAGATAAATATATACGTCATGCAATATATAAATACAATGCATTTTCTACATTTTAATGAATTTTTATTTATAAGTTAATTTAGTTCAATCAAAAGCATTGCCGATCGCAGAAAAAAAATCGCATTTATATTATATATACATATTTTACTTCTCGAAGACAAAACAGGATCTATGCAATTTATCCCTGATATCAGTTTCTACCAAGATTTTTTATTCATCTGTGATATCTCTCGTCGGATTTTCTATTCAATTCTAAAGACAAATATAACGGAAAATATAACGGCGATGGACGACAAGTGTATCCCTTCGGCTGAAGAAATGCTTGTCGCCACGAACGATTCGCCTCGATATTCAGAGTCGCCAAATAGCAAAATTCTCAAATGTTACTCGGAAAAATGCAGTAATGTGCAAAACGAAGAAAGTGTACAAAACCTGATCGATCATGAGAATATATCCATGATTTGCATCCAGACGTCGGATGAGGACGACGCATCTAGACGTCTGGAAAACCAATTTCAACTTGTGACAGATCTAGACTCGTCCATCGATCGTGAAAAAGAGTCTGCGTATTGTATTTCTGCTATAAAAATTTAAATATCGGAAAGAATATTTTCGATTTTTTTTATAAATTACAATCGACTTTTTCTTAGCTAAAGTCGCGTTTTGTCAATATGGAAAAAAACTTGCGGACTAAAAATATTTAAGCGAAAATGCAAAATGCGATACCGGAATTTTAGTTGTTAAACTTTCTTCGCAATTTTCATGTAAAATTATTATTTCACAGAGCTATTCTTCACGAACGCGCTCGGAAACTCTGCTCAGAGATGACGGGTCTTCGGGAAAAACTGAACAAAGAGTTGGCTCTTTGGAAAAAAGAGAAGGAGGAGTTTCAGCTTTTACGTGAAAGAAACGATGTCCTCGCATTCGAGGAGGCAACTGCAGCGGCGAGAGCTGCAGCCGCAGCTTATGCCATCGAGTCACCGCTTTCAAATGATTTAAGTAATAATCATTAATGTGTCAGTTTCTTAATTAGTAACGCTTTTACATTTGTCGATTTATACTTTCGCCCGGTTTCGCAAAACATCGGCGAATCAGACTTCGTTTTGGGAAATTCCAAATCGTTATCAATTGAAGTAAATTTTAGAAAGTTATAAGAATTTAAAGGATTGAAAGAATATGCAATCACTCGTGGCGAACTCGCGTAGGTAGCATTGTGGACATTACATCGGAGCATAACATCACGGATCTCGCGATACTCGAGTACGAGAAAAATCTCGCCAAGTATCAAGATCCGCATTCTTTGGAGCAAGCCGAGCAACGTTACAATTTGTACAAGCGTGCACTCGCCGACGCTTACAAGCAGAAATTGTCGGAGGTCGAACGTCTCTGCAACGAGGAAATGGAAAATATACGCCGAAGCGCGAACTGCTTGCAGCCGTTTAAAGAGATCGCGTCGCAATGGTCCAGCGATGAGAACGATCACGGTGACATGCAACGCGGCTGCAATGAACAATTCAACGTGGAACAATTTAAAGTCGTCGAAACAAATTTCAGCAACGATTGGTGTGCGTATGGAAAAATCGACAACGAAGTCAACATGGCTCCAGAAATTTTATCCTCTCGATTTAAGCGAGAGGAGACGAAAACGTAAACAATTTCTGTAGGCACAATCGTATTCAGATTCGTATAAATTTTGGCTCGCTGTCCGGAGTTTTTCTACAAACGTGTATTTTGCAATACTCGTTCAATAGTGTGCAATATAAATAATTGTTATATACTTTTTTACTTTTTATCTTTGCAAAATAAAAACAAAATCTGGATGTAGTAAACGCAAAATAATTTGATTGTACAATTAATATAATTTAATTATATGTGAGACTTGTAGTAAAATATTATTTTGCGATTGAATTATTTGATCTTCCAGTTAATTAATTCTTCACAGTGTTATCAGATTTCACATTTTTCACGGAAATAGAAATATCATCATGCGTTTCAGACGACAGTCGGATGCAGTCTTGCTTAGCACGAAGATGTATGTCTTTGGCACGAGACTTGGCTTCTTCTAATAAAACTTTGTTCGATTCAATACGCTTCGCTACTGCGGCTAGTTGTATCTAAACCAGCGGATAATTAAAAATAAATTTGTTGAAATTGATAAGCCTAAACACATAATGTTACGTGTGAAATTTTATTTAAAAACTCGATTCTATATATGATTTTCAATAAGTCTGATCACTTACGTCGATTTCTGTAGGCTTTTTTGCATTTATCGATGAGCGATTGTCATTAGCGAATTCTTTGGAGATATTCGCTAGAAATGAGAACGGCTGCTGCGTGTTTTCTGTGATTCTACGTAGAAAAGTTTGTAGTTTCTCGGAAGATATTCCATCCATGTCGGTATAAAGGCGTCCATTTTTTTAAATCACTCTTCGTGATTCCTTCTTGAATCAATTTATCGGCAACATTTTGTTTCGCACTTTCGTCAATGCATAATTGACCGATCATACGAGGCAAAGCTTTGACGGGATCATTTTTCTCATCGCGAATAAACTCATTTTTGCTATCAATTCGGCGCCTCGCCGATTGTAGCGGCGGTAAAAACGCCGATGTAGATTTCGCTTGTGACGAACAGAATTTATTTTATAAATCAATTTTTTCGTGTATATTTTTATCTTATACTATTTGCTTTTATTTTTTTAATCAAAATAAACTGACAAAAATATATAGCAGCTTACCTGTAGAATTGCTCATGTTACCAAAGATTCTATTTATTAAAGTTATATTTGAAAAACTATACGTAAATTATGTAACTTTTTTACAATAAAAAAACAAGGAGCCGGAAATATTTTCTCCACGTTTCTCCAATCCGAGTTCAGTAAACAAATAAAGTTCCCGAAGTCGAATGAATGATATGGTTATCGTCTCGTCACTGTAATGCGCATTCTCGTACTTTTGTTTGATCGATTTTAATCATTACATGCATGGAGGTACTAATTAATTAAAAATTTCCTCTTTTTCTACTTCTTTCAAATTTCAATTAATTATTACACAGGATTTCAATATCACTTTTTATTTTTATTTTAATATATTTTTTCTCTCTTTCTATATTTTTTCATCAGAATTGTCAAATATCATAAATTTTAATGTTAGGAAATATGAAATAGATGTATAGAAACATATACATATATATATAAAATGATCATTTATCTTATATAATCAAGCTAGTACATATAATTAAAATAAACAAGGAAATATACGAAGTTCTTGTAACAAACATGTTAGGTGTGTTACGCGTACAGATTCATGGCTCCCAAGTTGTCACTCAAGCATACAACAAAGCTGAAGTCATTAATAAATCTAGGGTAAATATATAAATCGTCTACTAACTATATAACTTCATAATTACAACTATCCCAAAAACAATAAAGCTATCACAGTTCCTTTATTTTTTTTTTTAATTTTAAAAGTTGGGACCAATTAAGAAAAGAAAGAATTGTATTTGGAGGATTTGTGACCAAATTCGGAATAGAATTCTATTTATAATTTTATATGTACTTCCCCTCTGTAATACGGACATTTGAAAAATTAGAATATATATATATTTAAATTATATATTAATATACATATATTTTAATTTTCCAATTTTTCAATTTTCAATTTTCCGTCACGTAAAATTATAAGTAGATTTTATTTAGAATTCTGGCGTGAATTACAAATCTGAGACGAGCTTTAAAGTGATGCAATTAACAATTTTAAATGTAACTTGTTAAAAACAACGTAATAAACAAAAATATTATTGCACAATCAAATTCTTGACGACAAATGTGTAATATGAATTTTGACAATTCTTCGATCATTGCATATAATTATGTGTATTATTCTTTTCCATTCAATATAATCCATTACAAAGAAACTGCAAAACTAATTTTCTTATTTTCTTACATGTGTATAATTTCTATACACACATATATATATATGTATATATTACTATATGCGTACGTGATATATCACAGCTTAAAAGTAAATAAGTCTTGCATCTTCGGGATTCTGTTCCACTGGACAGTAAGGGCATTTCAACCTGGAAACAAATTGATTTCTTTTAAAAAGTGACTTTAGTGCTGGTGTACCTTAACTCCGCCGCACATGAAAGACTTACTTATTCGCGCTAGTGAGTTTGTTCAATGCGTCTCGGGAAATGACGTGACCACAAACTAACTTCATCGGCGGATTGTTCTCTGTGCTTTGTTGCCTAAGAATGGGACAAGCAAAGACTGAATGATAACGACTTTGCTTTCCCAAGTCAATTTCGATCTGCGGAAGATGTATACAATTTTTTTTAAATACCTTAATTAGTGTATGTATGCTTGTGCATAATTTCTATATGATTATGTGTTTCTTGATCTAGTATCAAGGATAGCAATTGCCAATGTTTACAAACAATGCTTTACATCTAATGTACATCGAAATTTTATCACAAGAACAAAGTATGAACGTAGAGCGCGATGAAAAAAATTAGAGAGAATGATCAAGCTGTGAATAAAGTTTTTACTAAAAGCATTAATACCAGATCAATCTATCACTAAAATTCAGATCGCAAAGTGCAAAAATGTATATCCAACTTACAGGTAATTCATCTTTACCATTCCAGATGCCAGTTACTTGTCTCTGTTGCATGACTTGTTTAATGTTTAACAGCGCAGGGAGCGCGGTGCATCCTGCATTGATACTGCAATTGAACAAATTCAATTGAGTATTTGTGAATTGCGTTTCAGTTAACTTCTTTTTTATTCCAAGCAAACGAAAAACACAAGTACCAAACAGAAAGGGGGCTGTCAACGCTTAAGCCCAATAACGTGCATGCTTCCTTGGTGAAAACGTCATGTATTTCGAGCCATAAAGTTGGATCTAATAAGTGACTGTAAGGGGACGATTGAATTCCATGTGGCAAGTAAAGCAACGTTCCCATTAAAGATTGTACTTCTTTCTCGTAACGTCCGACAAACTGTGTGAGATTTTGACGAGCATATAGTATCGCTTCCCTTTGTTTGCTAGGACCTTGTTGAACTAATCTTATAAAATGTAATCTGTGTAATTTAAACTCGAGAGAAGAATTCTAGAAAAAAATTAGGTATATAATATTGCATATATGTGAATAATATGAAATAACTTGCACATTTTTATGAGTTAAGAATACCTGTGCCAAAAGTGCTTCTCTATGTTTTTTAGCCCACTCTAACGCTGGTTCGAGATTTTTCTGTTTTAAACAATCTAGTATATAGTTTAATTCTGTGAAAGGTTCTTTTCTACCCTCGTCAGTTTTAATTCCTGCTTCCTGAAAATGATTATAGTACGATGGGCATAATAGTTCAGTTTGTAATAGTACATTGTATATGTTAAGTTATAAATTGCACTTAAATATATAACAACTTTGTATTCGGTAGATTTTATGAAATACAAAAATTTTGTAGGAGAAACTTACTGCTGCTAATTCATCAGCAATGTCTAACATTCCTTGACGATAAAAATGTTGACAAATTACTTGATTCAGAAGATGAGATTTCTCGGGTCCAGAAAATACATCTTCTCTGCTAGTACTTGCAAAATCGGCAATGAAATTTCTATCTATTGCCTTACCCACTTTGGATACTGTACTATGCAAATCACGATGATCCGTTGCCAATCTTTGTACAGTATCACGTACTTTTGTCATCGCTTGTTTTAACACTTGAACTTGACTAGTTGTTAATTCCTGATTAGATGGTGCTAATAAAAGGAAAACGAATGAGTTTTTTTAGAATACATATCCAAATACTTGTATTGTGCGCCAATAGCTTTGTGTATTGGTTAGAATACTTCCAAAATAACTACACACTATAAACACATATATTAATAAATAAAGATCTATCTATCAAAAAGTTAATTTAATCAATTATAAATATAAAAAAATATAAGCCCTCTGACTCACGAAATTTGTCTACTAAACATTTCAAAGATCAAGATCAAAGACGGACGTCTCGAACAAGTTTTACAATTCCGTTAATCCATCTTGTTTACCTTCTTCTAGATCTTTTTTCAAGGATTGAATATGATTTATTAAATCACGTAACACTGTCTCAGCATGTTCATTTATAGCACCAAATTTCGATAAAACTTTGTCCACTTCACGTTCAACAGCATTACAGGCCTCCATTATTATTGTGTTATTTCTGATGATTGACATTTCCACAGATTGCGATTTTAGCGACTGTGGCGGTTCATAGCGGATTAATTGAAACTAAAAGAATTGTCTGAGTAGATATTGAGATGCACTACTAGAAACGCCTAATCGCGTCAAAATGAAAGAGCATAATACTCTAACATATATTATATATATAACATATTATATGTATAATAAATATAAGGACGTCTAAAAAGACGTCCAAAAAACATCCTAAATAAGATATCTTAGGACGTCCTAAAAATGAAATCCTAAGCTCCTATGAAATAAAATAATTCCAAAAATTGCTTTTCCTAATATTTAATATTTATTTTTATTCCCAATATTTTCTATTATGCGTTTTTGTTACAAAATTCAAAATGTTAGCCAATTGTTAAAGAAATTTAAAAAATGTCTTTTTTAAGACGTTTTCAGGACGACCTAAAAAAATTTGCTAAAATTGAGCAAGTAATACGAGTCAACAATAACGATTTGATGCAAAATTATACTACGGAAAAGATGGTTAATATATTTAATTTTAATTATTTCTTTTTTTTTGGAACATCAATGAAAGACTTACTTTATAACAGAATTGAGATGTTTTTTAATTACAATAATACCATTAGATAAACAGTATTAATACACATACTTTAATGGTATGCATCTATCATACAGACAGTTATAAATATATATGGAAATTTTTACATTTTGAGTAATAATAAGATATTTTACATAAAATTTTCAATAATTACAACTGAATTATAATCATACATTCATAACATTATATTTAAAGTAATTATATTTTACACTATTTTTATAATTATACATCTGTAGAAATTATATACGTCACTGAACAGATGTATTTAAAATTAAAAGTTTCCATTCAGTATTCATACATATATTAGAATGTTCAGCAAATTATCCGGTAAGAAGATTGCCCTGAAAAAAAGTAACACATGAATTTAATTTCTAAACAATATATACGATGTATAACTATTCTTTAAGTTTTTTAATGTGGTTTCTTTATGATAATAATAAATTAATTTAGTTGATCAAATTATAACGTAATAATAACTATTTTCATTTCCAATATTAATCACTTACCCATTCTCGAGCCATAACTGCCACTGTTACATTATCTAACTTTGGTCCAATCAATGGATTCATCTGTGCCATGTAGCAACATAACCAGCTATTAACAAATTTACATTATATTAATATACAAATTAAGATATTAGAGTGTTGAATATGTGTAGAATAAAGAAGATTATATACTTACAACAACCAACACGTGAAACCCGTCAGTATCAACAAAACTTGCATTATCCTGTGAAAATATATTCATACACTTAAAACAAGATCACAAATAGCTTTAGCAAATACTGTTTTGTCTCAAGCGTCCTAAAATTTATTGAAATATTCTATTTTATTCTATTCTACTTAAAAAATATCATACTTTTGTTATTGTCAAATTAGGAGGATTCCAACATCACAAGACATTTATGTAAATCATAATTGATAATTTAAGAAAATTTATCAATAAAACTGCAGCGATACAAAACAGATAAAGACATTAAAACCTACATACCCACGGTTTGGTCCCTTGGGAACGAAAAGTGGTAAGGCTATTCCTAAGAACAATACAACACCCCAGAGGAGCGTGAAAGCTATTACAGGTAATGCAGATGCGCCCATTTTTTTATTTTTATTATATTCTCTCTTCAAATTCACAAATAAACACAAAACTAAGGAACCATTCACGTTATCGCGCACGAATTGCTGTGAGCCGTCGAAAAACTGGGAGGATCACATGAGAGTACCTTCGCCTGATTCACGTGACATATCGATTCGACTCAACCTCTTCTAAAAGAACCGCTGGCCGGTTCTCATATAATTATCCTTCCTGCAATGGATCACGTGAGAAATGTACCGTACATTTGCAAACTGGACGTAAAATCTGCAGGGAATTTCTTTTTTCATATTGGTAATTCTGAATCCAAAGCTTGTTCGATTTTCCCCACGAGATCTTCAATGTCCACGTCGAACTCTACGACGTATATAGATATTTTTATGTTTAAAGATGTAAGAAAGAATAACGTTTATCATAAATGATCTGAAAGGTCAAACAGCACTTATGATGCCAACTTACGTTTTTCAAAGTTTTATGATCTTGGTGAAAATTAAATAACGCGTATTGCCGCATATTAATCGTACGAAATGTTTTTCATTTATTTTTCGCACTTGATTATATCGAATAACCTCGAAATGGGATATGACATTTGACCACATTACATGTTTTGATGTGACAATTGGTGAGTAATAAGTGTAGCGGGTTGAGTGTACTGCCGTGCTAGGGCGGAACAACTGATAAGCCATTACGCAGCCAGCGTATCGAGATATTTTACAGGAATTGTTGAATGAAACATTAGTCAAGATGAAGAAAAAGGTAGAAAGCATTTTTCTTTGTTGAGAAAATACAGCGAAGATATATTAATTTTACACTAGTTTTTATACGAATAAAAATATTTCTTTGTTATATGCATCTCAAACTATGTGATTAATACATTCTTATATTTTTTTCAGGTATTGTTGATGGGAAAAAGTGGGTCTGGAAAGACTAGTATGCGCAGCATTATTTTTGCGAATTATATAGCCCGAGATACTCATCGTCTAGGAGCAACAAGTAAACTACATATATATTACATTAAATAATTATATTTTTTGTAGATGATTTACTAATATAATGAATTTATCATAGTTGATGTTGAACATTCCCATGTTCGCTTTCTGGGCAACTTGGTACTAAATTTATGGGATTGTGGAGGCCAAGAAGCATTTATGGAGAACTATTTTGCATCGCAGCGTGATAACATATTTAGGAATGTAGAGGTGTTGATTTATGTCTTTGATGTGGAATCAAGAGAATTGGACAAGGATATGCATTATTACCAAAGCTGTTTAGAAGCAATACTGCAGAATAGCCCAGAGGCCAAGATATTTTGCTTAGTTCACAAAATGGATCTTGTACAAGAGGACCAACGAGATTACATATTTAGGGAAAGGGAGGAAGATCTGAAAAGACTGAGTTTACCTCTAGAATGCACTTGTTTTAGAACCAGCATATGGGACGAGACATTATATAGGTATATATTGCACGAGAGAATATTTCAAATGTTAGAAAGAATACTAAATTATTATCATTGTAGGGCGTGGTCATCCATTGTATATATGTTGATTCCCAATGTGAAAGAACTTGAACAAAGCTTGAATCAGTTTGCAAATATTATTGATGCTGATGAAGTTCTTCTGTTTGAAAGAGCCACCTTTTTAGTAATAAGTCATTGTCAGCGGCAGTTTCATAGAGATGTGCATCGTTTCGAAAAAGTTTCCAATATAATAAAGCAATTTAAATTGAGTTGCAGGTAGGCATAAAATAGTGCGTAGAGTTTAATTTAAAAAAAAAAAAAAACAAGAATGAGATTGAGGTTGCATTAATCTTTCAGTAAACTAGCTGCGCAGTTTCAAAGCATGGAAGTTAGAAATACTAATTTTGCGGCCTTTATCGATATATTCACATCGAATACGTACGTAATGGTCATCATGTCTGATCCAACTATACGTAAGTACTTAAAATTTATACGAGTTTAATTGATAAATATGATATTTATGTACCTAAAACTAAATGCTAAAATATATGTGTTCTTTTTAGCATCTGCAGCAACATTAATCAATATACGTAATGCGCGAAAGCACTTTGAAAAATTGGAGCGCGCAAGCCAGAGTTCGGCATTAAGTAGATAGAAGTCGGCGCGACCCAGGCGCCTCGTCACCCGGGTCCAACCTATTAATAACTGTTGAAATTTATATTGAAGTTCGAGTTAAAAAAATTATAAGTAAATTTGGTGGAAATTTACATATAGAAAAATCGAAACTCTGCTTTATATCGTTAGGATAATATGTGACTGCGACGATACGATTGTTTATTGATGACATTTAGTCACAAAGTACTCTAATATACGACTTTCATCATGAGCGTTTATGACAAAATAAATGTATAATTGACGTATCCGAGAGAGGCTGACGATCATCGATATTTCAGATCATTTATTAGGTTCATCATAAATTTGTCATTCATAATGTACGTGTATGTAACATGATCGTAATGCGTTTGCAATTTATTAATAGAATACCTCTTGTACATGCGCTATTCTTTTGCTTTATTTCGAATTGTATTTTCGATTGAAGGATTGTTCGTAATCCGAATTAGTTGCAATAATATCCAACGAATGTTAGTAATAAATAAATCATTTGCAGCCCTAATCTTTTCTTGTATTTGTATAGATTACTATAAAATATACATTAGAATATAATATAATGTAAGACTGAATGTTTACTCGAGAATTACATATAATAAGTCTACGGTCATTCTAGATTCATTTCCATAGTCGTACTTAATTTATCAATTAGGCATGCAGAATTTGGATATATGAGAAACTAAATTTGTTAACATAAAAAATTACTGATAGAAAAATAAGTCAATTTAATATTTTAATTAAACACAAATTTTGTAATAATATAACGTTTTATTACACAAATAATAGGTTTGGATTGCTATGTACTTGTATGTGGGTATATAATTATTTTTAATAATAGGTACAAATCTATGGATTAAAAATTAAACTTTACATTTTGAAAATTGTGTTCTATATGACGCATTAGATATTACATCAGCTGCTTATATATCCAACATTGATTAATAATATAAGAAGGCACAATGTGGCATATATTTCTAAGATACGTATATCTAAAATAAAGATGTGTCTATACTCACTAATGAGTTTAATTAATAATAACCATATTAAGCAATTAAAAATTTTTGTTGATTCTAATGACGCACATTGCTAGTATTTTTAGAAGAAATATTAATTCTTTGGAGAAATACTATTTCTTCTCTTTGTTCTTTTCCAATCATCTGTACATATTTAGCACTTATTTATTAATACTAAATATACGAATTAGATATATGTATCCAATAAAATATGTTTTGTAAATTTTCTTATAAATTTATCCATCATATTTGTACATAATTAGAAAGATCTTTTAGTTCTTTATATATATATGTATATATATATTGTTTAGAAATATTTCTAAGGATATTTCTGTAGATTTTTCTATAATTGATAATAGTCGAACTGTTATTGGCTTTCAAAAATATCATTCCGTAACATTATCGTGTTGTGTTGTAATGTAGTTATCTTCATCGGACGAGTGGAGAATAAAATTTAGGCTGTAAAAAAAAAAATTAGACATTTTAATTTTATATTATATATAAAAATAGCAATTATGTTATAACACATGAAAAAATAGTTTATTATGGTTTAATTATTATTGATTTGCAGATAAGTCCGACATGTGCATGGATAAACTATATATTTGAATTGGGTATCAATTTTTGTCAAAAAAAGGAATTACCAAATTAATTACCTCGTCATGATTTTCCTCCTTATTTGCTTCATCATCATCTCCAGAGCTGTCGCCTCCTGAACTATCGGCAGAATTACGTTGCTGATCTTTATTATTTAAGCTATTCACACCAGGTACGGGAATAGCTTTAACTTTACTAGCAGCATCATAGCATTGTAAACACACCCTGACGGCCTTTCCATTGCCCTGTCCAGGCAGCAATAATTTTTTATTACTGCAAGGACCGCAGACTACCGCTCCGCATTGCCTACAGTGATGCTAGAATGTAGAATAATTATTTTAGTTTCCAACAATTATTTAAATTAATTAAACTGTATAAAATAAAAGATTGATAAAATATAATATCTTAATTACCCGTCTGTTCAATACTGTGAATTGTGTTTTATTACAATGCATGCAAATTGTAGCTTCATTATCTGGTACCCAAACTGCTGCGTGGACTTCAACAGGTTTTTTGCCACCTATAAAACATAAGAATAGATTACAATGAGAGAAATTAGTCGTACATCTATAGAATTACAAAATTTATAATTTTGCACTTTACGTATATTTATAACACTTTTCTTACTTACTTTTTCTTAATAAATCTTCAATACACTTTGTGATATGTGCCATCCATTCTTGTTTTTCTGTTGCGGTAGCAGCATAAACAGCAAACGACTTTGTTACTGTCTTAATGAGCCATCCATTACGATATTCTATAAATAATGATCCAATACTATACTAACATTTTCTAGGTATGGTCTCATTTGAATAGTAATCCATACACTATGTAATAATGAAAAATGCTCTGCTTATAATGTAGCAAGTGCAAGAATTTAACCTTCAAAGAGGATTATGAAATGTTATAACATTTTGAAATCAGCATTATGAAATAAGTTGTGCGAAAAACATATATTAGATTATTTGGAAGCCTTTTGAGATTTTTAACTTCAAAAAACTTTTCAAAATAATTTAACATTTTCTTCGAAAGTGAATTCTTTTAAAAAAGTCCTGTAGTCTTCCAAAGGTTAATAAATAGCTTGCATACATGACAAAAATAATAAAATAATAATTAAACAATAAATTATATTTAAAATATATTACACAATATACTTTGTAATCAATTTCTCTCTTTCTGTGTGCTTGTGTGTGTCCGTGTGTATACATATACATCATTTGAAAACTTGGTGTTAAAAGCAAAAATGATGATAAGCTAATGATGATATAATTGGTTTTTTACATATACTTAACATGTTGACTGCTCAGTAAATTTCATATGTTTTACCATAAAATTTTCATTATCACAAGCATATAATGATAAAATATCCTTATCCATAGTGTTTATCTCACTGGTGGTCACCGGTGACCACCAAGGCATTCGATTTAAAGCAAAATAATCAACATGTTAAGGTTCTTGAAACTTCAAAATACTCCGTATAACAGTGATGTAAATAGCTGATAAATAAACTTATATATAAATATATTAAAATAATATACTTACGACCCTCATCGGCTAGAGACTCTAATTTTACCTCCTCCAACGGTATTATATGTTGTTTGTTGTACTATAAACAAATTACTAATATTACTATTAATAGTACCACCACTATCACTTTATTTAAACTTTATCTATAATTTTTCTTACACGAACTATATTATCAGCTTTGCGCGAAATAAAAATTTCTCCTTTACATACCTTTTTCTTATTAATCATGATATTCCCATAGACCAATATATCATTGAACAGAAAGAATTGTCTGGGTTTGGGCTTTTTCCTGCACATTTTTGTCAAGACACCTTCTCCCACCAAAACTCTGCCTGGCACAGCGAGCGGCTATCAAGATGAGAATATTCATAAGTGAGTCATCAATATTACTATAGTTAGATACAAATGTTCACTAGTCGGCAAACACTAAATCGTGTGATGATCTACAGAAAAATTTGCATACACAACTTATCTCGCGTCAATCTCGCTTACCTGACCCGACCCGCCAAAGCAATTCTCAACCATCGCGATACGCCTGGCATTGGCCTCGCTGTTTACTGCAACAAATCAAATCACGGAGAGATTAATACGAATATGCAATTGTCACTCGCAACACACCCACATCTTCGAGCGAGGACGATGTATGCCAAGGATCGTCCTACCGAAGCGTTCTCCCGAGTTACACTTTTCGTACTTTTTTTTTATTCTCTCTTTTTTTTTGTAAGCAACGCTTGAACGCATATATACGCACACATCTCATTTTTAGTATGGAAAGTGTAATTGTAGTGCAGCTAAATAGAGCGGATCTATCGTCGGCGCTTCGGAACTGTCAAAAACAGTCCACTTAGTTCATGGACCGTTATATCTGCGCGCAAATTGCACGAATGCGTGGAACAAACGGCCGCGCGATACATATTTATTCGTTACGATCGCGAAACGCGTGTGCTTCTTCGAATCACTCACAGCTTCTAGCAGCTTCGTTTTTTTTTTTAAATACACAATATTAATTAAATGCTAATAAGTGGAGCACGAACTAACCCAATCGGTCGACCATGATCCAATGAATCAGGGCTGACAACAGCAGGAAGCATGAATCATATCTATGCCACGCTCGCTCACTCTGCCATTTATCCGTGCGACTCGCGCTTATCATTCGCTGCGCTGATGTCCGAAGTTAGCGCCCGCTGGCGTTAGATAGCAGTAGTTCATTCACCTGTTTACAATGAAACGCCCATTTTTGGGCGTTATTTTCATGTGCGTATGCACTGAGCATTGAAACGCGACCTATCAATAGCACTCAACGTCACATGATTACAAATTATTCTGCTGTGTCTCCGTTGCAGATGATCGGATTGTCAAGGGTGTTGCAGCCGCATTACCTAGGACACCTGTTTGTGCTTGCAGCTGATTTACGAGTATTCACGCGAGCAGCGGATGAGTCGCAGTTAGGTTAAATTTCATTACTCTGTGCGGACGATTTTATCATTGAAGATGAAAATCTGTGGACCCAAGTACGCCTTGTGCGGTTTAGTGTTGTCCGTTTGGGGCATATTTCAACTGGTAAGAAAGATTATTCTGTCACTTTGTTTTAAGTAAGAAAAGCTCTCAGGCATCTAAGCTAATTCTTTCTTGCTTTTAGCTTCTCATGGGGATATTTTTCTATGTCCGGAGTGTAGCCCTAGTGGAGGATCTTCCATTGGGAGAGAAAAACTTCACTTCATTCGATCAGTTCTACGATCTAGTAGACCGTGGTTATACACAAAATGCGTACAACTGCTGGATCGCTGCATGCATTTATGTTCTAACCTTCCTCTTCTCGGGTCATCAGTTCTATCTCAATTCCAGATCGTCTCTTAGCGTATAAGCAAACGTGATAAATTTAGAGATGCTGTATTAACATCTTTATAATTCCATACAGCTGCAAAATGTTAGAATTTTAACTGTATGGCTGTATCATATAACTACTGTATAATTGTATTATATAATTTTCTCCAAGCGCAATATTTGCTTACAAGTATTTAGGTACAAGATACATAGGTCCCAAATGTTCTTACATAATGGCAAAAGATATATTTCATTACATTAATGTCCATTATTTTATTTTTTAGCTATATTGTTATATCCATAATTTATTCTATCGATATATAATACATGTGCATTATAATATAGCTAAGAAATAGAATAAAGTCAACAAAAATTGTGCAACTAATTATGAAACTGATTTCATTGCGATATTGTGATTTGTTTTATTCGTTCACATGCAGTAGTGATATATTTCAGTCCTCAAATTTTAATTCCACTTATATTGTTACATATATTAAAATTATTTAATAAATTAATCATAGATAACAACAATGTTTATTTATAGCCTTTCAATTGTCAAATCATATGCATATAACAAATATTTATTTAATATTCAGAGTAAGGATATTATTTTTGATTTGTTGTCTTGTCTTTCTTTACTTTGTCTTTTTTCTTCATTTTTCAAAAAATAAATTATTTAATTTGAAACATAATTGAAAGAGTAGATACAATGAAAGAAATAAAGAACTACACATAGTAATTAGAAACAAAGACTCAAGTAGAATATGTAATGTCTTTGTTTCTAATTTCTATATATAATTTATTTTTTTTATTGTAATCTGTTTCTAAAATTGTGTGCATTTATTTTAATGCACTTGTCGGCAGCTGATTGGCAGTATAGATTCTATATAACATTATACATATATTATATATATAATAAATATAAGGGCGTCTAAAAACGACCTAAAAATGTCCTTAAAACGTCTTAAAAAGACATCTTTAAGACGTCTTAAAAGCGTCCTAAAAATGACGTTTTTTAATTTTTTTAACAATTTTAAATGTTTTAAATTTGTATTTTAAATTTTGTAACAAAAAACTTTCCAAAAATTTTACAAAAAACGTTTTAATTGTTAAGTATTTTACAAGCATCCTAACACTGTCAAAAGTAGCTCAGAAGCACATAGAAAAATTTAAATTACCCGCTGAAACAGCCAGAAATGCTCTATTTAAAATGGATTTTAATAAATTGTTAACAGAAATGGCGGCGTAAGAAAGGAGACAGAAATAGTATTTCTGCTCTTTTCTAGTGTTCGAACTAGCCGTAATAGCCGTAGCGCGGAGCTCACATGTGGCTTGCGCATGTGTGCGATATTCCCTTTCTCATGCTACTTGCGTCTCAAATCTGGCGTCACTGGCATAGAAGGTGCATATCAAAATGACAGAATGACACGTGATAACGTCCACGATAATGAGACAAGCAGACAGCAGTAGACCGTGGATATGGGGCAGGCAAGTGATACATAATACACCCATTCGGCGCTGGTCATTTTAAAGAAGAAGACACGACGTGTCATACGAAGAAGTGGTTGACAGATTGACAGGTTAGAATAGATGTGTGTTTCTCCTTCCATTCTGGATTTGGACTTATTCTTTAAGACAAACGATGTAATTTAATGACAGATGAAAGGATATTTCGTTGATGAATCATAAGTGAGTCAGAGAAAGAAAGCAGAGTGATGGTTGACTTTATTTCATCATTCCATAGGATGATCTGTACATGATCGGTACATGTTTGTATCACTAATGTCATAGTGTAACACTTGTTTTACATATCAATTTCATCTTTCGCGAGAGGAGTTTATGCATAGTGAAGATTCTTTTCACGATGGAGCCCGGTGTGAGCAGATCGGACGATTATACGGAGATAATACGGAAATTACCTGTTTACTTGAAGCTGGCCTACGGCACCGGCCATGTGCTTAATGACATATGTGCTTCTATGTGGTTCACGTATCTGCTAGTATTCTTTCACTTGGTGCTTGGATTTGATCCAACTTTGGCTGGTGTTGTGTTGCTCATCGGTCAAGTAGCAGATGGTTTGGTCACTCCATTCGTTGGTTTGCAATCTGACAGAAGTGATAATTTCTGGCTATGTAGATATGGCAGGAGGAAAACTTGGCATTTATTAGGTATTACTTACTGAAATGTGAAGTATCGTTCAAAGCTTTCGTGTTGTGATCACTATGTTTGCTTTGCAGGCACTGTTTGCGTACTACTAGGATTTCCATTTATATTTTCACAATGTATTGGCTGTGAAAATGCGCATCAGTGGGCACAATTAGTTTATTATGCTGCTTTCGTAATAATTTTCCAATTCGGTTGGGCAGCGGTGCAAATATCGCATTTAGCTTTGGTTCCAGAGCTTACACCTGCTGAACATGAAAGGACTGAGCTTATTGCTATAAGGTAATTATGAAAAAAGTGATTAAAGCGATGGCACATTTGTTTAATAAATATTGAACAAGTGTGTATGAATAAAATTGAGTCTTTATTTCTATCATATTCTTTGATAGATTTACATTTACCGTCTTTTCCAATATTCTTGTCTACTGCATCATGTGGGGTATACTACATATAACGAGCGATCAATATGACGCTCAGATTGGACCTGATGACATTCACAAATTTCAGAAAGTTGTTCTAATTGGAGTGTTAACTGGACTTGTAGCATCTATTATATTTCACATTGTTGTTAAAGAAGGAAGCAATAGTGCTGCAGGTAATGGAATCATATGAATTTTTCAATCTTGCAACATTTATATTATTCAGCTTTATAAGTTGTCACATTTTGTAACAATTTTTTTTTAGGTAATCTCTCGGATAGAAACGCCAGGACAACATTTATGTTATTGAAAGATGCCAAATTGTATCAAGTAGCTTGTGTGTACATGGTTACACGGTTATTCATCAATTTGTGTCAGATTTATATGCCTCTATACTTACATCAGTCGTTGAAAATGCCTGCAACTTCCCTGGCTTACATACCATTGACAATATATATTAGTAGCTTCTTGATGTCTTTAATCATAGAAAGACTTAATACGAAATGGGGTCGAAAAATTGCGTATTCCATTGGTGCTTTGTTCGCGATATGCGCTTGTATATGGATAAAATTTGGCAAAGATGATGTATATATCAAATATGAAATCTATGCAGTAGCCATTTTGTTAGGTAAGGTATGATTTTGATTTAATAAACATAACACAATGGAAAATCTTATAAATTTAGGCAACAAAAATAATTTGCTAAATTAAAGTTTATTTTACACAATTTATAATTTGCAATAGAATTTGAATTTGACATAATAGAAGTTTATAGATTAATAAATATAGTTGCAAATTTTTATTCACTATCATAACAAATCATCACGATTTTTTTCTGGAAATATAGAATGTATGTAAATCGATTAATTATATTCATATTTATTAATGCAATATTTTAAGAACTGGAATTTTATTAATATTTCTCTTTAATGTCATTATTTATCATAATCGTGAGAAAGCAGGAGTCTTAATTTGCAATATTCCAGGTTTTGCTGGTGCAATAATGTTAGTGACTAGTCTCGGTGTCACTTCAGATTTAATAGGGAAAAATACTGAGAGCGGTGCTTTTGCCTATGGAGTTATGAGTTTTACAGATAAACTTAGTAATGGTTTAGTGGTTATGCTCATTCAATATCTGGCAAAGTGAGTAGAAATATTTTATATACACATTTTATATATATATATATATATATATATATAAATAATTGGAATTGAATTCTTTCGGCTTTATGTTATTTGGGAAATGATAAGATAAGAAAGAAGTCTTGCTGTGACTGTACTTGTTTTTCAGATACTTTTCATCCGATTATGGTAATTACTACAGAGACATTCTTACATATGTTTGTGGCGCATCTGCGGTATCTGGCTTATTAATGATTTTGTACATCAAACCGTTCTCTCGAGATATGGGTACGTTTAAAATGTATTTATTATTAGTAACACGTATAACGATAATTACAAAACAATGTTTTATTATGTAAACAATTATTTTAGTATTTGATACTTTATCCAACTATGAGGACGATGGTTTACTAGAATCTTCAAACGAGAATCAGAATTTTACAAATCAAGATCAACTACAAGCTAACGTACATTGATAGATATATATATATATTCAAATATATATATTTATATTTGTGAAACATTTTTATAAATATTTATTTTAGCACAAAAAGTGTAGAAAATACAAAGATAATATTTATTAAAAGAATATAAGCATCGTCTATTACACATAGTATATAAGTAAACTACTATTTTTTTACTTGAGATCTGTAATAAATATTATTGTTGATATTAATAATATAGTTTAATATATTTTAATAATATTATTGTATTTTTTTAGTTACATTACTAGCGCACATTAAAATGTAAGATCGATGTAGATGACTTTTAATTAAATATATTAGATTTTTAATTTAAGCGTTGTATTTCAAAATCTTAATAACGTTAAAAATATATGATACATCAATGTTCATTATCCAATATATCCGATCCAATCCTAATGCAATTATATCTACATATATTATGCTTCAAATGGTAAGTTCATTTATTATTTGTATGTTCATGCATTGCATCTCATTTGACAAATGCACAAAAGTAATTCAAAGCTATTCTTACGCAATTACAACAGAGCTATTTATAAATTTGATAATTAATACTTTAGATCTTAGAAGCTTGATAGAAAAATAATATAATATTCTTTCAGCAGAAATTTTATTGAACGAAATTGTGCATTTTTCTCGTCGTCATCGCGCACTGTTTGATCATTCTGTTTCCATAGAAATCCTGTGGGACGCGGAAAATGTCAGGAGGCGATAGCGCCGGCATCCGCCCATCGTCGCTACCGAAGGTATGCCTTCAGCTATTAAATCACGAAAGGTACATGCCGGCGATGGTACGCGAGCGGTACGATGCCTACCTGTTCTTTTCCCCGCCTGAGAGGAGATCGAATGGTACCATCGCACGCGATCCACCACCAGGCTCCTCCGGTTACAATGTGGAAACGCCGATTCGATTTTCTTCGTCGACTTCGCCCGTCCGGGAGGAGCGTATCATCGATTGGCCGGCCGGCCGACCAAGCCGCTCGTTCTTAGAGGGTGAAGTGAAGAGTCGATGGTAGAGGGTTGCGGTAGAACGCGCCCAGAATGTTGGCGACGAACAGTGCTTATGGTTGCCGCGGCTACTGCCCTTTTGCAACTGGTAGTTCGACGAGCGTAGCGACTATCGGCAACCAGGCCGCGACACGCCCGAAATTCTTTCCAAGGACCGCTGTCAGACTGAAAACATCGCCTGGTATAAGTAGCTGTACAGACCCGTTGTGCGTCGCGCGGATGAAGCGATTGAAGAATAGGTGAAATTTGGTCTTTCTCAAGTCGAGACAAGTGAAAAGAAGAGCGGAAGAGCGAAATTCGCATGTAGATGCGTTAAAAGAATTATAATATGAAATAAACATGGAAAATAAATCATAAAATTTATGAAACGCTTGTGAAACATTGTTAAATGTATTAAACGGCGTAATGATAAATTTTTATGATATATTTTTTCTATGTACATTTGATATTATAATTTTTTAACGCACCTACATTATTGATCATTTGAAGTGACTTTTGTATTTGACTAATAGAGACATTTTTTTGCAGGAAAGGAAATGGGACTTCAAAGTTGGACCTGAGCAAGAAGAAGCCGGCAGATTACATGGAATTGGCATATAGAGAAGCTATCTCGAAACTGAAATATCTGTTGGCCGAATCGTACGCGCCGTCAAGAATGTCTGGAACGTGAGTTCCAAAATCGTTATCTTAATTTGAACGTATCATACTTTTCTTATTTATAATTTAATTATCGTATAATCTTTTTTTACTCATCTTTGTGTATTCTAATTGCATTTCGTAAGTATATAGATAACAACGTATGATAAAACGGGAAACAATTTCTGTACAGAAAGCCGCAAAGCATTCGGAGCATATATAAAAGCAGCAACCCGCGAATTAGTGAATCTGGAGACGATACGGACGATCAGAGTATGATCAGCGATAGTTTTCGGAGGAAGAATTTCGCCGGAAACGCAATTTCAGATTTCTCCCCGCTTTCGAAAAGTATTCAGCCGTCGAAGGCGTACAGTAATATAGCATTGTCAAGGGCCGATCTCCAATCCGTTCCACCAGAGTTAACATCTTTTATCGAACGACAAGAGGATTACATCGAGCAACTGGAACGCGAGTCTCAGTACTGTAGAGACGAATTGATCAATCTGCTGAGTAAAGTTCGAGAGGTACAGCTTTGCCGCGAATTATTTGACACAATTAGAATGGCAATTTTATCGTGTTCTAATTATACGGTGATTTTTCGCAGGTCGTAGCCGAAAACGAAGCGTTGCATACCAGGAATCAGACTGCGTTGCCCAAATGCGCTTTGCAGGATCACAATAATCACTGCGCAGAGGCGGTTCACGAGTGTCGCAAGCAACACGCGAGCGATCATGCTGATAGCTTAGAAAGTAAGCCAGAGAAGTTTTTGACAGGGCCCAGTATAATGTTTGAGTCGAGAATCAGCGAGTTGGAGGCACAGTTGACGCAGGCCAAGTTGGAGTTGCGAAAAGCGCAGGAAGAGAATCAAGCAAACTTGAAACGTTTGTCCGAGAGTAGCTCGAATGAGAGCAATGTCGAGTTGAAGGCCGAATTGGACAAGGCACAGCGTGCTAAGTACGAGGCCGAGATAAAGCTGGAGGAAGTGCAGAAGCTGTTGTCGGTCGCGAAAGACAAGGAGACCGAGGCGACGCAGAGAGCAAGGCGGTCCGTAGATGACAGGCAACAGGTCGAGTTCGAAAGGAGCCAGAGCGACATGGAGATTCGGAGATTGAAAGACGAACTGGAGAGGCAACACGAGAAGCTGCGGGAGGCGGCTCAGGAGGCAAACAGACGTATAAACGAGGAGAGGCAGCAAGTCGAGCGTCGATACAATCAGCAAATCGAGCAGCTCAGCACCGATATCGCGTCCCATTGGGAGACTGCGAACAAATCGCAACTGGAGTCCGAGAAACAGCGGCGAGAGATAAACGAGCTCAGACGGGAGTTATCTCAGAAACAGACAGCTATTGATAATTTGAAGAAAGAGTTGCAAAATAAGATATGTAAGTTGTACAGAATTTTAACGAGTTAAGGGGATCTTAATCGGGTTGATTTGAAAGGATTTTTCAAGCCACGCAGCCAAAAAAAACGAATTTTACGAAAAATAGAAGGTAAAACAGAGACTGTATCTGTTGACAGTATCTGTTTTACCTTCTATTTTTCGTAAAATTCGTTTTTTTTGGTTGCGTGGCTTAAAAAATCCTTTCAAATCGATCATCCGTAGTGTATTAGCATATGTACTTTACTTAGAAAAAAGGACTTTTTATTCTACACAGCCAAAAAAAGTTAAGTGTATTTGAAAAAAATAGGTAAAACAGACCACTTTAGGATCCCCTTAATGAGAAAACGTTGCAAGATCTAATTATTTATATTACACGATATTCTCATTTTGTTTAGCCACTTTGCAGAGCGATCTTAATCAGGCGTTAAGCGAGAAAGATGCGGCGGAACAAGAAGTCTTGACCGGCAAATTGGCAGCCGAGCGAAGTGAGAGACAAGCTCGTCAAGAGCAGAATAGATTGCAGGCGGAGATAAATTCGTACAAACAACGTTTGGAAAGAGGGGATGCCGATCTGGTGCATTGCAGAAGAGAAAATTTGAGATTGTCGGAACAAATAGCGTCCTTGGAGAAAGAGGTGAATATCTTGGATATCATTTCTAAATTGGATGACCAATATTATCGAATAGTGACAAAAATGGGAGAATTTCTCTCAATTTTCTCTCACGCGTACTTGAAAATAAGTATATTTTCAGATCAGCATGAGTAAAATCACACACCCCGAAGAGAAGCGCAGTCAAAACGCGCCTAGATTGGAAAACGAGAAGGACTTGACTTCCATGATAATGAACATGGAGACTAAGCATGGTAAGATATCGTTCTAAATATGCCTATGTTAGGTATATTGTCCGTGTTATCGTTACACAAGTTTCGATTCGAGAGCAAAATCTCTGTGTGTGAGAAATCGGCATGCTGACACTATGCCTAGCATAGGCGGAGGTTGAGATTAGTCAATTAACATCGCAACAGGCTCACCAGGCAACCAAATTTCGCAGCTGCCACCGTGGCGGGCCTAGGAGACGCCTTGAATAATCAGGCCACGCTCGTCTCGAGACTGACTGCCGAATGCCAATCTCTCACACAACGTTTGGAAGCTAACAATCTTAAACACAAGTATATTCGTAGTTCGACTTGCAGAACCAAATAAAAAAAAAAAAATATGACACACGCACCTAGCTTCAATTATCAAATGACCTTACTTAGTTCAATTCAGTTTCAGTTAGATCAAAATTTGAAAAAAGTACTGAAGAACTATGAAGAAGTATAGCTTGATTTATAGCGTATTAACATGTACATTACATAAACAGTGTGTGGCTAACAGGTTCCGAGAGTGAATCAATGAAAAAATATTAAAAATTTATAAGATTAAATGCTCATACTTTGCATCATCTCTACGACGTTTAACACACTCGATAAAATGACGGTGAAGTGTCTGGAAAACATTTTGGAAATGTTCTTTGGACAATCTTTTTCAATTTGTCGATCACGAATATCTTTCTGAACAGCTAGAATTAAATCTGGCGAATAACTTTTTGTTCCCCAAATTTAAATTGTGCAAGAGAGAAGCGATTTGAAAATGTTGAAGATATTTAAATCGAACACGTTAAACATCGTAAGAATTACATAGACCATTAAGAGGAATAAAATCTTGTAAACTTTTCATACTTTTTTATTAATTTAATCTCGGAATCTTTTAGCGACATTTATGCTAATTAGTAGATAAGGATGTATCACTTCCCTCACACGATATATATCTGGGGCTATTCTGTGTTGACAGAGGGGGTCGTTGAGAAAGATGTGACAACTGTTGGGCAAACCGCTTCCCCTTCGAGCAAGAAACGTACCGTTAAGGTTGATCTAAAAGTAAAAGTAATTCCGAAAAAGAAGTCAGACACCTCCAAAACGTCTCTATCAGCACAGTAATAGCGACGTGTGTGTCCTAATACGAATGAGACTCACGCTCGACGTTGATTTTCCGCTGATTAAACGTAATTTCTAATATTGTATTTGTCAATCTGTTTTCATGTGTATCGCAGAGAAGAAATGGCCGACTTACAAAGCAACATAAAACACTTATCGAATAAAATACAAGGAACTCTTGGAAGTCAAGAAGGTACTGATTTTTCTTTCATTCACTCGTTTAACGGTTCAAACAGTGCGAATATATTGAATAACGACTTTTCACTTTTCCAGGAGGAACTCTTATGGAAACTGACGATGGTACTGGAGCTTTTCATTATAACACTACGATGGATGCAGTAGCCTTGCCGCACGCGAACGAGCTACCGGCCGATGCTCAAGCGTCGCAAATGATTAATCAAAGATACGACACCGTGAGCGGTCAAGTAACAGACGAGGAATCAGCAATGTACTCGAACGTTGCATTGAAGAGAAACGATCAGGGCGACTTATCGAGCGAGCAGATGTACGCAGAGAACAATTCTATACCGAATACGATGGAAACTAGAGAGATGTATCAGGAACAAACAGATATTCGCAATAGTGAAGAAGAATATATAGCAAACGATCCAAATATGGACGCATACATGATGGAGCAAGAGCATAATCAGTATAGTGAATATAATCCTTCGCAGTACCAGGAAGCACAATATGTTAATGGCGAACAGTTTAATCCAATAGCGGAAGATAATCAGATTATTTCAGATCCAACCAGATCCAATACTGAAACTTTGCACTAATTTGATATTAATAATATATATACGCATATATAATATAAATGTTCATATATCAAGAGAACACGAGAAATATAGAATAATGTATAATCAAAGCGTATAGTAATTGAACTTTTGCAATTATTTTCAAGCTTTTCCCCTCGAAACTTACAATGCACATTTTTTATAACACATTTAAGATTGTAATAATTTGTAGTAGTTTGCTCTCTTCTTGGAGAACAGCAAATATTGCTTATTAGGATTATTTAATTTTAACTAGTAAATAATTCGCTTGAATATTCTTATATTAAGACACCTCAATATCTCTCTCTCAGAATAAAAAATAATAGAAAATCTTCTCATATCACATATTTATTTGAGAAATCTTTGGTACTTATTCTTAAGATATTGCATTAGTTTTATAACATCGATGCTGACGTCACTTGGCAGCGATTTTATACTTGGCTTACACACGGGTATCGTTTATTTTCGTGGAAATCGTTAAGCGCTGCATCAACATCGGTAAATTGTTACACATTAGTGAGGCTGTGCCAAGGAAATGTGCGAAATATGAAAATACAAGATATGTACGAATGCGTGATTTTTCATACGGTCGTGAGATTGACTTCAGTGACTTCCTATTATCGTTGAAAGACATTATCTTTGAATTCAACACCAACTAACACATTTGATCCACATACGGCTACAGGAACGCCAATCTAATTACGTAAAAAACATCGATCGATTTTAATTACATATATATTAATATAAAGAACATTTCTCTACGTCTTCGTAGAGTGGTCATATTTTGTTGTGCTGTAAAGCGTAACGTGCTGTGCTTGCTGCATTTTTCAATTAGCCATTAGTCCTCATCCTTGAAGCGACGGTAAATAGATTGAACATATGTAAAGACGCATTTCCAATCCGGTCGTTGCATCATTACCATGTCTTCGACATCAAGTAACGGCGCGATTCCAGCAATTTCACTATAAAAGAGAGAAAATTTTAGTACACAAAGGATAAAAATTAAATCATTTAAAAGTTATCGATATCGATATAAAATCGAAAATTTGAAACTCTCTTACTCAGCCTTTGTGAAAGCAAGTTCGAAGTTTTTCCTGCGATTTTCCGGACGTAGAGAATTATAATCGAAAGCGTCCGGTCTAAAATGATGAAGTAACGCGCAGAACGCTAAACCGTTATTCCAGCTTGTCGAGAAGTTGTCAAGTTGTACATTCTGGAATGAAAAAGAAGAAAGAAATTATAAAGAAAAATGTCGAGAGTCACATACATAAATTGTATGTATAATATTACCTCGTATTCTTTGGTTTTTGACCGACACCACGCCAATAATCGCTCTTTAATTTGCGCAGCATTGTCTCGTACAGTTGGTTCCGTAAATTTAAAGCGAAATTCGGTTGCCGGTGATTTTACAGGACTAAACAAAAAAATAATTAAACTCCTTTTACAGATGATCTCTATTACATTTGATCATTCATGCGCAATTGTTATTTGTCTAAAACACTGTGTTACTTATGTTTCACTCTTTGCATAATTACCTTGGCGATAAAGTGGCGCTATTTTGCCTATCAAGTTGACGAAATTTGGCGAAAGGCGACAGCGGCTTCTTTGGGACTGAAAAATGAGAGCGGTGTAAAGCTACGATTGTTTGTTTAGGTGTGCACGATATATTAGATTTGCCGAAGATGCATACTAAGACTCAACCGAGATGTTAATATCTATATCTATTTTAATTATCTATATAATCGAACCCTGGAATCCACATCAGAGGCGTAGGTGTGAAAATGATTAGAAAATTGGATCTAGCGGAATCTTTCATTTCGCACTCTCTCGTCGCATGCCTGCAGCGACATGCATTAGTTGTCTTACAAACGAGTCAAATAAAAGTTTAGTATAAACAAAGAATAGATATGATAATAACTATGTACAAGTGTACAAATGTATAAATATCAATTCTCTAAGTGTATCTCTCTGAGTAACTTTGGCTAATTGTAAGATGACAGTCTGTGTAAGAAAAGGACTGTGTTTCGTCTACTTGTAAAGTGAATGAGTACCGATTTGTTGCTCGCCGGTATCAATCGACGCCACCACATGCACGAGCGTTGAGTAGGTATCCGTGCGCGTATACACGCGGCGAACACACGACGCACTTGTACCTAAGAGGACGTTCACGAGGTGTGGCGGCAAGTACAGGCAAATTTAAACCAAGAAAACAAAGTGTTTAGAGAGTTTGAGTTTTGCTGTTTCCTTTCCTCTTTCTCTCCCTCTCTTTCTTCTTGCATAACATAGAAATGTTAATGTTTTCAGGCTGTAATATCGATCTTAGAGAACTCTTTTGACTTGTAAAATCTGTTGTTATAATTTATATATAGATTTAATTATGCTGTTCATGTATCTATGCGTAATTTCGTTTGCAAACACGTATAATAAGATTAACTGTTTTCATTCAAGAATTATTGAAATGATAAATACAATATATTACTGTGTATTGTTATCACACAATGCTCCGTAATGCAAAGTATTTTAGAAATTTTCAAAATTTCTTTTGTTAAATATCTAAAACTCGTAATAAAGATGAATGTAACATATTGTGTTACACACAAATGTCGCGAAATGTGCAGCTGTAATCGCAATATTGCACGTTGTCGAGTATATTACGAGTAAAGCAAAGAAATTGTTTAGATTTCATTCAAGGATCTCTATTCGGGGGATGCTTTTCGAGAAATTGAGCGAGCCACCACAGCTTCGTTCTGCTCTGCTATGTACCAGCGCGCGTCTCACGTATACTATGATGCACTCTTTTACACACTCGCAGCAGAGCAACCTGCACGCTACTGCGTAACAAAAGGATCAACAAAAATAAGGGCTGTGACTCACTGCTTTATTCGGGGATTGGCATGGTCCTCTAGCGACTCTCAAAGTCCGTCCATGAGACATACACACCGCGCTAACAACTTGAGTTTAGAAAAAAAAGAAAAGTAGATAGAAAAAAAAAAATTACATTGCGCGCATTGCGTGTAGCGCGTTTAGCCTGTTAATATGCAGGTTTTATGACTAAATAATGCGGCGTTAAGCGCGTTAATGACGGAATCGTCGGCCGATGTTGTCTATTTCTTGCTAGTTCAAGCAGATTTCGCGAAACGGTTTCATTCACTCGACGCACTGATTTTTTTTTCTGCACACACGTGCCAAGAACGAAATAATTTCGGTAGGAAAAAACAAAGAGCGATAAACACCAGTCGTTGATGATGCAGTCGTTGCATCCATTTGCACTACCTTGTCTCTTGTGTAATGAACGAAGATCATATAGGCGTCAGTTCTGTGTGATGAAATAATATTTCTTCCGTGGAGAGCTGGCTAACTTTGTGTTTCGGTGCATCACGAAACATTTCTGTACTTCAAAAATGCGGTTTCTAATCAGACCTGTTGAAATGTAAGATTGTTCGAAGAAAATTTTAATATAAATTTCAAATCACTTCTGCGATCGTAAATCCGAATCTCACTAAGCGCATATAAGCGCGCATTAACTACCGTCAATTCTTTTCAATCTACAAAAATCTATAAAAAATAACCAATAACTTTTCTAAATAAAATACATGACATTTTACATGCAAAATGTAATGAGATAATATTGGATTCATATTTATACGAAAAAAATATTCTACTACACATTAATCAAAGTTAAATTTGAAAGAAAACAGAGGAATAATAAATTTTAGCATTAACCAAAATAAATAAAAATAGTAACCAACAATAATTATATACAAACTTTTAAAATATAAACAGTCTGATTAGAATAAACCGACCGATGAGAATGGCGTATCATCCAAGATTACAACTGCAGGCCACGCTGTCGAGTAAAATCACACTTTATCGTAATAAAGCATTTTTATCACAATGTTCAACACGGCGCAGAGCATCGCGTCATCGGCTTACACAAGAAGTACTTTTGGCAGTCTCAGACAAACCATCACTTTATTGCATTCAGTGCCTCGTGTTGGTATATCGCGCTCGGACTTATGACACTTGAGAGGAAAATTGGCTGGTTAGAAGTGATGATCATCGGCTTTAGTGGCCTCCTCGAAGATGTCGTCGAACACCTTATCCACGTCGGCGGTGTTGAGACTTGACACAGAAATTTGCGGCGCTGTCGGGATCACCAGACGCAGCGTGCTCTCGTCGCATATCCCCGGCATAGTGCGACTTCTGGATAGACCGATGAGACCGTGATTCTTGAGCGAGTCGCGCGACGAGAAACGCCTGCCCTTGGAATCCCTCGCTTCCGCGGCGCCGTCGTTTGTCGGATTGTCAAAGTACCTGCGAATCTTGCTCTCCATTTTCTTTACGCTGTCCGAGGACGAGGACGCCTCGTACTGCTTCTTCATTCTGTAGGGCGACGGTGATTTGGACTTGGGCTTGGGCGGAAGGTAAGATGTGCTTGCGGGCGGAGGCGGTTGCGGAGGTAAAGTGTCCTGCGCGGACAGACGCGGCGAAGAGTGATGATTCCGGGAGAGCGCCAGTTGATGCCACGACTCGGATTTCGACAGGACGATGGATCTGGACGGCTTGTTGGTGCAGGATACTAGATACTCGTCGCTCGAGTCTATCGCGTCACCTGGAATCGGCGAGCGTTCTTTTTGCACGGATTTCGCTTGGCCGTCTGGTTGTTCGTATTGCCCTCTGAGTGCGGTGACGCGGTTCATCCCGGACGCCGAGGACGGCGCTACCGACAATAAACCGGTGACGATCGACGGCGGTTCGAATCTCCTCGGCGATTCCAATTTCCGCGGCTCCAGTCTTTTCGGCGGGGTTTCCGGTGATTGAAACTTCGAGGGTTGATTGAAGCTGCCGGGCTGGCTCGGTATAAGCGCGTCGCGATAATCGTTCAACATCGTACGCTCGTTTTGCAGCCGACGGACGAGACTCTGCTGCAGCATGTTGTGTCGGCGTATTTCATTCTCGGTCGCGCTCGCGTCGCTGCTTGTCGCTCTAGAATACGATCCGAGTTGCGACGGAGACGAGGAGAGCGATTCCCTGGATTCCGGTCTGATTCCTTCCGATCGCGCTTCTGGAATGTCCGCGGACGCGACGGTCGCTATAGCACACGTGTACCGCGTGACAACGCCGGCGTCCGCGCTGATGTCCTGATTTTGAATATTTTGCTCCTCCGGCAATGCGCCGTCATTCGCACGCAGGAAATCTTGCCTGTCGACTTCGCACGACGTGTTTGACATTTCACTCTCGAACGGTTTAATGCCTGAGGAGTAATTCGAATATATTTGCGATCGATTATCGATTGCTGGCTTGTACGAGAAAGAATTTTCATTTTGCGACTTCACTTGGAAAATCTCCCGCTCTTCCGCCGGATGATCGGAAGTCGTTCGAAAAGGAACGACGTTCTCCGTCGGATTTAGCACACAAGCGGCGTCTTCCTTGACGAGGTTGCACGCATTCTTGTTTGCGAAGGGCGAAGTTTCATTCGGAGCGATGTCTATTGTGCTCGCGGGATGATAATTCCGATTGTGATCTAGAATCAAGTGCCCTGGATTCTCAGAGCGATAACTCGATTCCGATGTCGGATTGACGCTGCGCTCATCTCGAGGCATCAGCCACTGTTCGCTGAGTTCTATTTTCGGCACGTTGTTGCGCAGGTCTTTCGAGATTTTAGGAGCCACGCGAAGCACACGCGTCTCTTCCGGATGAGCATCGCCGTTGACAACCGCCGTCTGAACGGACGAGGAGCCACCTCTGAGCGTTGCGTCGAATGCGGCTGCATTCCTCGCGAATGCAACGTCGAACGGGCTCTTGTCACCGCGCGTCTCGGCGGGCTCGAACGTGTCCTTTTTGCTGTGAAGTTTGTCCCGAATTGCTCCCTCGGCTTCGCGGCGCGGCTCATTTGGATAATAGTGTTCGATCCGCGATTCCTGCGCGGGGAATATCTTGAAGGGAGCTCTTCCGTTCGTCGCGCCGAGTTTCTCGCTCGGCGACGCGACATTTTTACAATGCGCGTTCGAGTGCTGGTTGCGTTTGCGGGATTCCTCGATGTTCTGCGATTTCCTCGACTCCGGAGTGGTATTCTTGCCGATGAACGGTGCGAATTGCTTGCAGAACAGCCGATAATCCAATCGTCCGTTCTCGGTGACCATGTTGCTCGATTTACCCTCGTTCTTGTCGTGTTCGAGCCACGGCGGTCGAGGGAAGGCTGACTTTTGCGAATTTTTGCTCACGTTGAACTTGGACGGCGGTTGAGATTGAGCGTTATCTCGATCGAACATAATTCTGGCTTTCTCTCGCAAGGTATTCGTGTTGGCTGGCACGTTCTCCCTTTGCCAGTGATGGATCGGCGGCGACTTGGGAGTCTGCGACTTGTCGATTTTTCGGAATAACGACGAAGGCGCGTGTCTGAAACCCGCGTCCGACTTCGCGACGTTCGCGTTCGCGAACGGGAAGCTGTTGTGCGAGGTGCCGTCAATCTGTGCTCTCTTGTGCGTCGCGCTCGGGGACGTTTGCGGCGCAAAACCCGGAGAACGTTTCGCGGAAGGCTGCGGCTTCGAAGACGCCTTGCTCTCCTCGCTCACGGCGGACGGCTTGTCGAAGGCCGTCTTAATATTCGAGAACCGGCTGTTCCAATTCTCGTGCGCGGATGTGTCCGTCCTCTTCGTGTAGCCGAAGGACTTGACGAAAGCGGGCGCGGTGTTGACCGCCTGCGTCTCGTTGTTCCGGTTGATGAGCGCCAAGAACTTCTTGTCGTTCTCCGTTCTGGGTTGAAACGAGGGCGGCACAGCGGGGTTGGACGTGTTCAAGGTGATCTTGTCGCTCACGTTGATCGGTCGTCGCAGCAGAATGCAGCCGGGATTGTCGTAACCGAGATTCCCGGCCTGCAGCTTGAGATAACTCGGTATGTCGATGGTGTTAGCGCGCTTGATCTTGGACTTCTTCACCGTGAATTTGTTGTTGTTGTTGTTGTTGTTCTTGTTTGCACTGAGAAATTCTGCGCGCTGCCGAAGCGCCGCCGCAAGCTTCGTCACGCGACTTTGCTCCTCGTTCGCTCTTTTCATCGCAGTCTCCTCGTCGTCGCTCTCCTTCTCTTGATAACTGTCGACGCTGCCCCGGCGTCGGCTTCGATGTGTATTCGCATCGTTCACCGTTTCCGCGGCGATCGGCCGGTCCGCGTAATTTGCGACGTCAATTTGCGACGGGGCTAGCAATCGGTACGCGCCGACATCCCCGTGGGAATCTTTGTTCTTGTCGCGCAACGACTGACGCTGATTAATCGCGTCCTTCGTGTACTTGTCATGAATTTCCTCCACATGTCTCTCGTTGCTGTTCGTCGCGTTGTGCGACGCTGGGAGTAACAACTCCCGCCGTTGACCCGAGACTTGGTCGTTCAGTCTCGCCAAGTCCGCGCTGCTCTCCTCCAGCTGCTTCCTCGCGTGAGCGATTTCCTCGGCGGAAACGCCGATGGTGTGCCTGACAGCGCGACGTCTTCTTCCGACGGGCACGCCGCCGCTTTGCACCGCGATGTCGGTCGTCCGGGTCGTCCCGCCTCCGCCCCCCGCTCCCTCCTCCGGCACTTGCAGCCGCGACAACAGACTCGACACCAGACGCAGGAGATGCAGCTTGCTCGTAGGGTCCGACACGCCGCCGTGTTTCGCGAGCGTCGCGACATCCGTACGCTCCAACGTCTCGCGCAGACGGGAGAGCGCGGTCTGGATGTCCGACAGCAGCAGATCCTCCAGGAACTTGAGCTCGTCCTTCTTCGACTCGAGATCATCGTGGTCGCAGCCGCCGGTGAGCAACGCCTGTTCCATGGAATGGCGTGCGCGCGATCGATCGATGTCGACAGGCTCGGTGAGTGACGTCGACGTCGGTTCGTCAACGCCGCCGCCTCCTCGTCGGTGACCCGCTGCCAAAGACAGCTCGACCGCCTCGCGCAGACGTTCTACCAGTACCGGCAATGAATTCCACTCACCAACTGTCGTGCTAGGACCGCTCCTGACGTGACGTTGCTGTGTTGCATCTTCGGCACCGGCCGCGGTCGCCGGCGGTATCCTCGGCTCGTCCGGTTCCACCTGTTTCACGGCGGTCCCCGACATTGACGCTGGCATGCTGTCGTCCGACGACGCGCTCCTCGTGATGGTCGCCAGTTCTGTTAAAGATGTCACACATTAAATCTAATTATATCGTTTGTAGGGAGATTCTGCTATTTGTTGTACCTTGAAATACGCTATTTATCATTTTAACCACAGTGAAAATTCTAAGTTTAGCAGCTGCTGTTTTAGAATCGTGTGTTTGCAACCTGAATAATTACTCTGCGCAGTTGTTTATTTTTAATAAAAAAAAAATTAATTCTACAAGTGCTTTTAACATTGGTATATTTTCCCAAAAAAACAGGAAATAATTTTATAACATTGAAATAAAATTTTGTTTATATATAAATATGAGAATGCATACCTATTGCTTTCTGACTTTCTAGAGAAAATGTACTGGTGTAAAATACTGTTTTGATAGTCGAATAGCAGAGAAAACTCACTACTTTTCTGCTAAAACGATGGCTATTTTTAATCTGTGAAGAGTTCGAACGTAAATCTTGACAAGTGGTGCTTCTCGAAGATCAAAATATAATCCGATTATTCGCATCGATGGTTTCCACACATCCGCATCTGTTTTCTAAAATTACTTTACAACTATTATTTCATGAAAATTCTATATATTATCCAAGTTTTTCAAATGCATAAGATTTATATTCGCAGCATCTTTTATGCCATACGTTTTACGCATCGGATTGTATAATAATCATTGCATCACACTAAAAGATATTGATGTGATCGATAAAAGCCTAGATAGAAAGAATCTTGAAAATAATTGGAAATAATAAAAATTATTCTACACGATATTTATATATGAATAATAATATCAGTGATATAATATTGCCTCGACATCTGCACTAAAAGAAAGCACTATTTTCCTATCGTTAGTTTTAGTTCGCGGTTATCGAGAAATTTTAGTATTGTAATTCTCAAATACCGAGTAGACTAAATTGCAACGCGCAATTTCCATGTGCCGTGTTCCCGAGTTTGCTTATCATTCCACGAAGAGACGTGCGTTATCTAGACTTGGCAAATTTGACTACCCATAATGTTTTATTTTTGCACGTCAAACGGGCAGAAGTTGTGCGCGTTTCAAGACGCGGATCGCGGGATAAGGTGAGTAGTTTGTTAAAAGCATTGTAAAACAACCGGTTTTCGCACGACAATCCGTTTCGCTCGTCGCATTCGTTACGAGTTTGCGTCGCTTTACGACGCGTCCGCTATCCCGATAGCGCGTATCGCTAATCTTTTCCCTAAGTGGATGCGCGATTGATCGATGACGAAAAGAGGCGCGAAAGAGGGACAGCAGTGAGTTTCGATTGCTATTCACGAATCCGTGCACAGTGGAACACAGTATTTTACCCAACACAGAATCCTTTTGTCGCTGTACCACACGAAACACTGCGCGCAGACAGGCGATTTTCACGCGACTCGCGCGAATCGCGAGAAAAGAGAGAGCCGACCGCGAACCGCGCGCGCTGACCGGCTTCGGCTTCGGCTTCGGCTATCACGCGTGTGCTCGCTTTATTTAAAACAACGAACGGGGATTCTCCGCGGGGATTTATTTTCGGTCGCTCGTTCGACGCCTGTGCAGCTGTTCGCGAAGCGAAGCGAGGCGAGGCGAAGGCGTACGCGCGTTCGCTCGCCGCGAAACCGCTCGCGCACAAAGCGAGTCTGCTGAAAATGATCTGCGATTCCCTATCATATGATTGTAACAGCAAGGATCATTTAATAACAGTTTACAGTACGCTGCGTCTTGTTTATAATATTAATTATATCGCGCTGTGCATATTGATTGTTAATTAAAACTTAATTACACTATATTTAATAATCGAGAATACATATTACACATACTTGTATAAAAATGGAATAAATTAACATATCATTAACACGTAGATATGTAACATTGGTTGCACCCCGATTGTTACGTCCTACATTGCCACCGCCCATTTTTCTTTCTCTCTCTTCATAGGAGAAAAACTTTCATAGTGTACATGAACATAACTGGGTCGATGATATACTTTTTGATTTACTTTTTATTTAAATCTGTGAATTTTATCTGGATTTGTAATGTGCACTTTTTATCACTCAGCTAATGGAATTTCAATCAATCTTTTCAACATTGTGACTGCAACATGAATTTTCTTCATATATTCTTAACATGCTACGCTTCATTACTGACGCTTTTCTTGTGCTATCTTGTCTGTGTGCCAATTTTCCTACCCTTTTTTTTCCTTATGCTATTTTATCTTTCTTTCTCCTGTTCATTGTTCTTATTCTGTAAGCTTTATCCGCATTATTCTTATCTTTTTATTTTATTTTTGTCAACAATTTTGTTTTAAAAATACTATTAATTTTTATTATGCATCATAATATTTTATATTGCAAAAATTTATTTTTGGAGAAAAAAATGTACGCCAGGCATCAATAAAAGTGCAAATTTTTTGCTTTAAATTTAGCTTTAGATTGATTAACCAATTTTTCACTCGGCTAACAAGTTATTTATCGAGCATTTCTATTATGGGATCAGGTAATTGTGTGCTGTGTAATCGCCGTGAGAGAGTAAGATTTGTAAATAAACGGCGGAACTTGTACTGTGACCGAAATAGTTCGCGTAAGAAAGTTTAGATTTCCTTGAAACATATCACGAAACGCAGATCGCTGTATATTCGCGTCGAACTATCCGCTGACGTCGCTATTAAAATAAACACGTGAACGTCTATGCGAATAATGGTAGCACAAACATAACGACGGCTTGATGAGCAATGCTGCTTCGTTGCAACGAACTGATGGCGATAGGATAAACACACTTGAAACATATGCGCAAAATTATGCGCACTTTCTTTAAGATTAATAAAATTTCTAGTCTACTTGATGCGAAATGATTTAAGAACATCAGTCTTGATGATGGATTTTCCAGATTTAGGTAAGTTAAAATTAATTTTTTATTAACTAACAAAATAATGAGATATTAATCTTTTGTAAATTGAAAATAAAGAGCTTACACGAATCGAGCTTCTTTCATGTGTCAAGCAATAAATTCTTATTGTTCATTTATTTACAAGTAGATGCCTTTTAATTGCTCTCTGAATTCTTATCTCAAATTTCCGGAAACCACAAAGTACGCCTGCAAATTTTCATGCACTATTTCAGCAACATACTATGCTGCAGCGTTGCTTGAAGTGTTACAAACGCACTACTCTCGAATAATTTTTTCTCTCACGAATTTCTTCAGTTTGTAAATATTCAGAAATTTTACGTTTATTAATTAAAAGAAACGCACGGTAAGTATCGATAGAAATTTAGGATTTTTGCTTTAAATTCAACTTCGTATTGATTAACGCACGCACACATAAGAAATTAAACCTACGAATTTTTGTCTGTATTTTTTAATAATCGAAGTGCGCATTATACACCAACCTGAATTTGGCGTTTCTTCCTTTTGCGACTTTTCGTGACTCGGCGTCTCTTTTTGTTCTTCCTCTTTAATTGATTCTCGTTCCTCCTCTGATTCCGTCTTAGACAACTTTTCCGATAACTCGGAACTATCTGATTCCTCTATCGAGCTCGGTTCTTCATTGTCGATCTCTGCTGTTTCCGCTGTGTCTTCTTGAGTGTCATCCTGTTTCGATGCGTTCTGCAGATCTGCAAAAATAAATTACAAATGTTAGTTCGATAGCAATGTAAATGTATTAAAGAAATGACAAGCGACAATTCGCAGTAAACGTTGGTGTGTTTTTTTTTTGTAAATAAATAAGCATAACAGAGCTTAAAAAATAAAAGCTCTCGAGATGTCTCCGTAATGTGTTAGTTAAACTTTATATATTATAGCGTAGAATGCTAACAGTAAGTTCACATTTTCGAATTATTATAATCCGATTTGTAGCCTTAAAAACAGAAAATTATTAGAGAGTAGTTCAAAATGTGGCGATTTGTTATAATGCTGTATGAATGTTTTAATAATTCGATTTGAAGCTTGTTTTTCGTAAATCGATGTAAAAGTCAAGTAACAGAATATAAATATGTGAAAGCTGAACTAACATCTTTAAATTAGAATTTCAGTTGAAAGGAAAAGAGTACAAATGGTTTTTATTATTTTTAGTCGTTCTGCAGGCCGATAGAGATTTATGAAGATCGATGGCGCAGCTTCGGCGAATGCTTCTTATTAATAGACATCGTCAGTGCAGTGACGAACACAACGGCATTATATCGCGAAGTGCGATGGGATGTAAATTGTTTGCATCCTTGACAAGGCAGCAGACAGAGGTACATTTTAATTTTGCAAGAGCGCAATTGTCCAGATTCTTTGGTTAATACGTTCTGCATTCCGTTACACATTGATTACATTAAACTTTACATTTTTATGCGCATACGCTGAATTACGCTCGTTCCCGTGACTTCTTCCACTGACACTTGTTTATCTATCTACGATGATATTCAAGCAACATGGTCGTGACGGAGCTCGTAAAAAGGCTCTCACCTTCTATTTCTGACATTTCGGTACGCCACTTTGATTGGACACCTAAAAAAATAAACAGAGGTGTTATCATTTTTAATCATTTCAATGTGTATATTTGCTTAAGACAATCTGCTAAATTACTTTTATTACTATCGTCAATATATTACAAAGAGCATATTGATTCGAGATTTTAATTATGTTAGGTTTAAGTCTGACTACATCAGGTTGCGATCACTTATTGCAGTGGTAAAAATTGTAATTAAATCAGTAATAAAGGATTGTAATCGGAGATTAGAAATGAGTCGCGTACAAATCAAATACATACCTTAGCGACGTTTTGAAATCGATCGAAACTAGCGGAAGCAGAAGAAGGAAGTATGACGCGGTAGCGTGATAAAATACGTGGTATTTGGTTTAATGAGGTATCGCGTCGTTGCGGTACTTTCGAGGCTTTGAGGGTCGTTTCGCGCGAAAATAGCTCTCTGACCCGTTTTCGTACGTTCGGAAATTAGGAAGAAGAGAACTAGACAGCGCGCTGATTTGCACGCGGGACCATGATAGGTAGGCGGTAGTGGCAAACGCGAGTGCCACGAGGTCGTGCTTTATAAATATAGGCCGGGCGAATTGCAGCGTAGGTAGACGCCTTGCTCCCTCGAGAAAGTGCTCACGTTTCGCTAGAACTTCCTCAACGAAATATGACACGATTTTGCGCGAGCTTTCAGTTCAATGGAGATGAATAGAATAATTGCAGACCGATCGATCGGAATTTTTAAATAATATCCATTAATATCCAAGCGATGTCTAATTAAATTTAATTTATTTTGGTACCTTCTATTTAATATTTTATTAATTTTTACATTTACATTAATATATGAATCTGAAAGTCTTGTATAACAAACTTAATAAATTTAACAGTAGAAAAGGTTTTCTGAATTCTTACGGTAATTAAACTTGAATTTCTGATTTACTAATCACGTATTTAATTTGCTCTGAGTTCATAATGTTCTCAGTGATTAACCTTTCGTAAGTTAACTCGTATTATTGCTGTATTATTACTCACAACGTGTATTCTCGACTGCAAGTGTTTAACTTCGATTGGATTCATCCCTCCGGCGCGCATAGCTACTGTTACTATTCGATTGCAATCATGACTTTCAGTCATTATTTTAGCGGCAACACACTAACAATCACTTTGTCTTGTTAAAACACGCCTTTTTCTCATTGTTTTTACACTGATTACATTTTAACTTTGTGTATAATTAACTCCAAAGAAACATACAGATTTTTCGCGCCCGGCTTAATCGGCACCGAACAATCAACGAATAATGTACTTTGAGGAAGAACAAATTATTATTAAAAAAATTAAAAATAGGAATTGAAGATTAATTATTAATTTTACAGTATAATAATTTTTAAAATAACTCGAAAACAAGATTAACAAATTATCACAATGTAATCAGCTATCTAATTTCGATTGAATTGATTGTTCACTCGAAAAGGGAACCAGTTTGCGAAAAATTCGAACAAAAGGGACAGATATAAAAGGACCATTTACCTTTAAGGATCGGAGGACCAGCGTCGGGTGGCAGTAGGAGGCTTCGGGAGACTACGACAAGCGGCTGCTACCAAACTCTCGCCGTTCGGATAGTTATTGCTGGACGGCGGCGGCGGTGGTGGTGGCGGCTGCGACGAAGGCGGTGGTGCGCCGCACACAGGATGATGCTCTGCTATCAACGCAGCCATTAAAAGCATAGCGTCACCGGGCCCAAATTAGACGATCCGAAATAGCGAAATTATTGGCGGACGGCGGCGGCAGCGGCGGCAACACTATAGCATAGCTCGCTCGGACTCGCAGCATACCACTGGTTTCTGGTCGCAGAGAACGAGCGGAATACGGTCACGTGTGTGTCACACTTCCGTTACCGGTATACTTCGCCCATTTGGCATCGGTTTTGAGGACATCACGATGTGCAAAATGTTTTCCTGTGCCGTAAACCAAGTGCAAGTGGAGTGAGCAAATCGAGCTATGAGAGAGAGAGAAAAATTGTGAGTGAATTAACTTTTAATATATATTTCGCTTATGTATTAAAGCGATGTGATGTGGCAATGAAATTCGTTTATTATTATGTAGTAAAGCAAAATATCTGCTGTGTTTTGAAAGCAAACCACTTTTACAATTAAGAATTTTTGTAAATTAATCACGATTTTACAATGAATTTTTATAATTTGACTTCTACAATATTAAATCGTTAACTTGCAATATTTCAACGGCAAACAGATTGTTGCAAATATAATTGATTGGAGCTTGGAATGATTGGATATTTTTGTTGAGTTTAGATTGTTTATCTACGTGGAAAAGTTCATGTAAAATGGAACAGTGAAACGGGAAACAATTTATGTGAACGAACGTAAAATCTATCCAACTTTCGTTCGTTTCGCTATCTTCATTGCTACGAAAGTTGTCTTCCTTTGCGGGCATTGATGTCACCCGCATGCTATTTTTCGTACTATCTATTATAATTCGCATACGTAATGATCATTATCGTATATTGTTATAAAATTGTTGACGCAACAAAAACGCACACAGCACAGTGTATTTTAGATTGGTTTTTAATTATTCTACGATTATAAATAGAAATAATTGAAGTTTCTACGTACAATTTTATAAGTTTCATTATCATCTTTGAAAATAAATATTTTCGTAAATTAATATCAAATTTGTTATTTAATTTCAAATAATTTACTTTCACTGAATTTTAATTCCGCATATTTGATAGTGATTGTATGTTGCAAACAATATAAAAGACGAATCAATGCCTATACGAAATAAAAAAACGTCGCTCTTTTTGTCGCACCTGTACTTTTATGAATAAGCGTGTTTAAGTATATATCTGTACAGTATGTAGCGAGAAAGAGAGCTGAATCAGCTGATCCGGCGTACATCTTTCTCGTCTCTCCCACTGCCGATGACCATCCCAATGATGGTTTCACTCTCTCTCTCTTGTCCTCCTCTCTCTCTCTCTTTTTTTTTCTCTCTCCTTCTTCGAGGTAAGGCACGAGGCCGTTGGTGGAAACCACTTTCCAAGCGGTGTCTGTTAGCCTACTCGAGTCTCAGTAGGCTCCAGTACACTCGTCGTCGTCAGGTCTTTACATCATGTGATATGCAAGTTGTATTGCTTCCCACGCATGCTGAACTTTCTGAAAACTTTTCGGCAACTTAGACGCTAGCAGTCGAGCTTGTTGATCGCGGTAAGTAATTTTCTCCAAAATCAATTCTCTCGGCATTGAAAATCGAGCAGCAAAGAGAGCATCCGGGAGAAAGAAATTTTATTAATTTGATCGTAATACGCAACTTATTTTGCGCATCACGTAAACAAATATTGCAATAAAATCTTATATTTGAATAGTTTATAGATTTCCATGAGAGCCGGAATTAATTCAGAAAGATGAAAGGATGGTTCGATGCTTTTCGCAGCGACGGCGGCCCGACTCTTTACAGCTACAGCAATCGCACTCCCGTCACAGGTGACGTTTCCTTGATAATCGTATTCGTGATATTCGGCACTCTGTTCACGGCGTTTCTAGTCATATTTCCGGGTGTCAGAAAGGAGGTGAGTATTTTTCACGTCTCCGTTGAATCGTAGATTGTTTCACAGTCAAGTGAAATATAAATATTGGCTATATAAACCTGGTGTATTTTTTTGTCGCAGCGGTTAACCACATTCCTCACTGTTACCTTGAGCCTCTTCGTGGGTGCGACGATTCAAGGTTCGTGTACTTTGTCTACTTTCCAAGTTAAAAGACCTACATTGCCGATAGTGTAACTAACGAATTCGCAGAGTGAAACTGGTGAAAGAAAAAGGGAAAATAAAAAAAAATTAAGAAATTTGAATTTGTTTTGCAGCGTTGAGTCGTGTTACTTATGTCATCTTTATTTTCTTTACTATAAACGTATAAAATTTTCCATTGAGATTGTTTAAAGGAATAAGCAAAATTGAAATTGCGTTTAGAGTTTCCAAATATTATAGTGTCATTGTTCATTCATAATTTTACTGTTAAATAAAATTACGGATTCTTATCGAGATCATTAATCGTAAGTACAGTGAATGTGTGGAAAAATAATTACTGTGCTTTGTGCGTGCAGTGGCGCAATATGGCTCATCTTGGCATACGAGCTCCGCTACTATTGTTAGCTCCTACAGCGCTTTCTCCAGGCAGAAGGCAACGGCCGATATCGGCGGTTATATTGGGTTAATGCACATCAACATAACGTACAGATGTAAGTTTTTAACTGAAACAGTAGAATATCTTCTATTTCAATTTTTTACATGCGCTTCTAGGATTTAAATTATTAGAAATTGAACTCTACATGGATAAAAAATTAATCACCAAAATCAAAATTGAAACTTTTCGTCTACTTCGTATATCGTATAAATTGTAGTTTTTGGATTAATTTGCATATTGCCAATTTTACTACGTCAGATAAATCTTATTTTTCTAGTATTACCGGGAAGCGAGCAGAATGGTGATGTCGAGTACAATGAACGATTCTGGTGGCGGAATTCCGGCGAAATGACCAATGCATTTAAGCAGGCCCTTTATCAGGGCGCGCCATTCCCTATTGTTTCTTTAGCGGAATACTTTAGCCATCATCAGGAGGGCTTTTCCTGGGGCTCACGATATCGCGAAGCCGGATATTACGCTTCAATAATGCTATGGTATATTACTTGGATGATGAGAAATATTTTAGTAAGAATCATTTTAAAAATCACAGCTCATTTTTCACGATGGAAGGGTATAATCTAGAAAATATAGATACAATCGCAATAAAAATTAAGAAAAATATTTGTCACAAAATTGAGTAGAAACAAATCGCCAAACATGATAATTACCTAAGAAATTAATTAAATATATGCAATATTAAAAGACTTCTACACAATTTTGTAATTGCGTTTGTATTTTTACTTCTTAAACCATCTTCGCACTTCTCATACATCGTCTGACAAAGTAAAAATTTTTTTACAGGACTTCATTCACTTCATGGCTAATGATGAACTTGTTACTGATGGTAGTGCCGCGATATGGAGCGTACAGCATGATTCTTACGGGTTCATTAATGCTTCTGACAAATTTAATCTACACAGCCCTTTTGCCATGTGAACCGCTGATAGCTCACATCGAGGGTTCGATTCTCACCTTTAATCTTGGCTGGAACTATTGGTTGGTGCTATCAGCCGGTTGGTGTTTACCGAGACATTGTCGATTATTTCGTTTGACGCGTGAATAAATTTCTAATTACAACTTTTTTCTCTTTATAGGTGCCGCGTGTCTCTTGGCAGGATTCATCATAACAGCTATAGACATGATCTTCCCTCATCAGTTCTCGACTATACTCGAAGTCGATTACGACACGCCCTACGATAGACATGTCATTATAGAGGAGAGTTTCGATACGCATAACATCAGGCGGAAAGTCCCAAACATTGAGGATTCGTTCGGCGATCGAATAATGAGGTTTGCATTGCTCGGTCTAGTTGACAAAAAAGTATCCTTCTTTCTATAACTTTCCTTCTTTGTTTTGTAAATTTGAAAATATTTCAGTCAATTGTCGTCCAAGCTTCAAAACAGACATACCGCTGAAGAGGATACTGAAGGTGTTATTAATCAGGGATACACATCGCACGAGCCGTCTGACTTTCCGCAGGAAATCGGCGATGAGACGAACAAGAGCAACTGGTCGTATCCGTTCCCGCCGGTCTCGCGCAGAGCCGTTAATGGCTGACGTATTTCCTGAATAGCTACATTTGATAAATTTTTTAAGTATGATTAAATATTTTAATATATTTTATATAGTGTAATTTGATAATAATATTCACATATTTAACGAAGAAAGATTGAGATACTTGACTAGAATTACTGACAAAACATGATCTTAAGAACACATTCGCATTATAATTACAAACGAAAACGCGTGAACTTATTAATTATAACACATATTTAAAATATTTGTCAGTGAAGGATTTTCACACACATAAAATCTAGGAGAATAAAATAGAGAGAGAGAGGAGAATATTTTTTTTATCGTATTCATCAATAAGTAACGCGTAATATTCATGACAATTTATAAATAATAAAAAGAAGCGCTTCTCAGCGCTTAAATATGTACATTTTGCAAATCGTTGCAATTTGCGATAAAGTATTGTCAACCAAGTTGATAGCATTATTTTATATGCGAATAAAAAGTAGTGTAGCCGACTAGCCGAAATATTCAAAGTGATGTATGAAATATGGCAAACGCCGAGTTTTGTTGACTTCATCGCAGGCCGACATAACGCTTTTCGTCAGAGGACGTGGTCCACAGCTAAATACTCCTATTTTGCTAACCTGTAGATCAATAAATAATTAATTCTTAAAATTTCCTTTAAATAGACACGTTGTTATCTTTTTTTTTTTGCGTTAAATAAGTATATCTTTACAAATTAATATTATAAACGCACATAGCTGTGTTTCTTCTGAACAAATTTCAGAAATGACGTCGTGTCCGGCCGACCAAAGTGATTGATGGCTTTGAGTCCGGTAAATATACTTCTTTTCGATAGCCTCTGGAAGTGATTCTCACATATGTACTACATATGTGAAATAAAATGCAATAAATAGACAGCAATTGAAAATGACAGGAATTTCTCGTTTGCATAAAAATAAAAAAGTAATCTTACTTACCAACATAGTAGTGCGCAAATCAAACTTATGAAAAAATTGTGTGATAAATATGTGGATTTCAAGTACATCCGTAACATCTTTTCTCTCGACGTCTCTAAGAACGTCGATAAACCATTCGAAATGTTTATGCGATGGGCAGATCCATAGAAAATAAACCTGTAAAATAAAGAAAGCAACATCATAGGAAAATTTACTCACTAATATTTTGATAAAAGTAAAATTGGCGCTCACCTTCTTACACGCAACGCCCGAATATCTGTTAGTGGACGTTCCAAACACAAGATCGTTGAGAATCGAGGCGTAAGGGGTGACTCCAATCCCACCACCAACCATCACCGCGACTTCAAACTTGTACCAATCTTGATTTCCCGCACCAAACGGGCCTTCTATACGAATTTTCGGACGCTCGACTTCTGGATTGTAATTGCAAGGATCGAAATAGTTGCGGAGCTTCCACGTCCACGGTCCCTGAGCTTTTATATGACAGGAGAGAAAATTCTCGTGCGGCGCTGAGGTCAATGTGAAAGAGTGAAACTCGTTGGATCTGAAGGCGGTGCAGGCGAGACGTACCCATTGACCCGACAAGTACTTCAAATTTGGTGGTCTGTAGAATCTAATCTTTATCACGTCAGATGGTAATAATTCCGTTTCGATGATATCCAGCGCCATATATTTTGTTCGCAGACTCACGACCTGAAATGCAAACGGTCAGATTAATAAATTGCACTGAGTATTAGTTACGAATTTTGTTACTTATAAGAAAAATTTAACCTGATTAAAATGTTCTTCTTTTTCAAATTTGGCAATACACGAATTTTTATAAAAGTAAAACAAGATAAAAATTAAACAACTTAGAAACTAATGAGAGAATTTTGTGTTTAGATTAGGTTAGATTAGGTGTTGCATAAATATTCAGAATAAATAATAAAACAATCTATAAAAGCAGATATTAGAAACATCTTAGATAAAACAAGCGCGTGGGCACAGCACTTGCATTAAACATGTGTAAAATAAAGTAATAATAGTCGGTGCATGTGTAGCTAATTGGATTTTATAATTTTACGCCTCGTGAGAGAATGTGCTATATATGCAGGTGCAAAGACGGTTGAGAAAAAGTATAAATACAAAATTACTTTGTCCAGGGCGTAAATAATCGCCGGGCCAACGAAGAATATCCAAAATCGCGGCGCACCTGTCAAGCGGGCCAAGCCGTGGATCAGGCACAATGCGTACAAGACTACATAGAGACTATGTGTCGACCAAAAGAATTTGTAAGCCTTCTGTCGTATGGTCGGATGTGCGAAGACAAAAATGATCGTCATAACGACGAACAGAAGAATACCGGTTAAACCTGCAGCAAGAAGCAAATTATCATCATTAATATTTATAGTAAACGAAGCTTCGAAGTTTATAAAATTTGTCTACTGTCATTTGTGCAAATAATACCCACCGGTCACCGTTCGAAGCAGCCAAAAGGAAATAGTAGGCCGCGCGTCGCTGGGAAAGCTGATTTCGCTAGTGAGGCAGCGAAGATGCGCTATCGGCTGCGTGGAGACGTGATAAAAGTTGACTATATGGCCAACTGTATGCAGCACGGAGAAAAAGAGCGCTGTACACGCTGCGATCTTGTGAAATTGTATGTGCGAGTCTAGAGGTATGTACTGCTGGATCGAAAATTCCTTCAGCTTTGTCAGTAGATTACGTGACATCGTTAATAGTAAAAGACTGTAGCAAAAGGACAGAGCGGCTGCCGAACCTCTGGTTATGGCAATTCCAACGCCCATTATATGTCTCAGATCCGTATGTTCCGTCATGAAAGAGTAATCTATAGACAAATAAGAGACAAATTTTATGATAAATAGCGACACGCTTTCCTAAATATTCAAATAATGTCTTTAATGTCTTTTTTCTCGAGAACTCCAAAAAAATCGATTATTTTGCATCTCTTTCTAATGTTTAGAATTTCAAAAATAAATTGTAATAGTTAAAAACACTCAAAAATAGATCATTTTCCGGCAATTGATACTCACAAATAAATCTCTCGACAAAGAGAGCTATGGTGATAACGTAAAACAGGAAAAGATAGAATATATTCTGTCTATTCTCTTCGAGAAAGGTCGATATAGCATCCCATTGCTTGCGCGTCCAGCTTTTCGAATCTTCTGGGGGCAATTGATCGATATGAAAGCTGGTCATGCGCGCGACGTTCGTCGACATATCGAGGAAATTCTGTTTAGCACCCTTGCAATCGAGACCAATCGCAACAAAATCTCCTTTGTATTCTTTCATCATTAATTTGAAGTCGTTGTACGTGAGATAGTCCTTCCTCTCGAGCCCAGCATCCTGGTCAGTGAGAAATCCAAAATGTTAGAAATATTAGCAGCGACAATAATATTGAAATGATAATAAAAAAAAAACATACCTGGAACATGCCGTCAATTAATTCTGTGACGTGATCATCCGAAAGGCTCGTGGTACGTGCTATTTCCACCAGCGATCTTAACATTTCTGACAACTCTTCTTTGTCAATCACGCCGTTGCTATCTTTATCGCACATGTCGAAGATGATGCGCAACTTGTCCTCGGTTTTACCACGTGAAAACAGCAGAACCGTGTCCAAGAATTCCTGAAATTTGAATTTGTTAGTGATGCTCGGATAAAGTGGTGAAGGCAGTGGATGAAGCAAATCGCAGATGATTATACTTGAAAGGAAATCCGGCCATCGCCGTCTTTGTCGACAATGTTGAACATTTTCTTCACGAAAACTGCATCAGGCCGCATGCCAAGAGCGCTTGCAAACTCGCTTTTGGAAAGTGACGTACGCATTACCGTAATGACCTCTCCGGTATCACTATCTTCCGATCGCCGTCTCCGTTCGCCGGGCCGTAAACCGAAAGTCAAAGCGTACGCTTCTCTGAAGAACTAAAAATACCCAGGTTTGGCAGTCAAGATCATAAATCTTTCATATATAATAATAAACATTATAAATTTGTAAGCATGAAACTATATTATTTTAATCTATTGCGCTAAAATAAGAAAAAAAGAATAAGGAAGGGAAAGGGAAGGAAATTGGTTCATTTTTCCTTTATTTCTTTACAAAGATTTATTGGTAAATAAATTGAGTCGATACTTTCAGATGTCTAAAAAAAAAAATACAAACCTGTTCAAGCTTCTTTTGTCGGCGCTCTTTAGTTTCCGCTTTTGCTAACATAACATCCCGTGCGACTTGCGTGAGTGTGAAATGCTTTTTTTGCGACGCCAGGAACGCCTCCAATTTCGCAATAAACTTTCTACGTGAAGCCAGCGAATCGAGTTCAAGGACAAGGTCGTAATCGCGTGGTATACGTAATAACACTAGGGCCTTACGATGTCCGGTTTCACTCTCCTGAAAGCGTGATTAATAATTATCGGATGCATGGCGTGACGTTAAAGAATCAGCTATCTATTAATAAAACGTAGAAATTGAGTAATTTTAGAGATGTCTAATGAAGTGTAATTACTTTATTGACACATACAATACTTAATTGTTACATACATTATTCCACAAAAATAGGAAACATTTTTTAGACGCTCAAAATGGAGCAATTTTCAAACTATTGAAAAATCGATAAAAAATTATTGCACACAAAAAATTGAAAAAGCATTTTAAAGCTTCAAGTTTGTAATTTCACATGTTTCAGTCCGTTTACTGAAAAATCTTTATATTTCTAAAAAGAGAACATATTGTTTTGTTCTTAAAATTACGTTCGTTCAACACTTTGCAGCCCGATAAAAAATTTATGACAAGTATTAAAATCTACATTTTACTTACAAAACACGTTTCTTTAAATTTTCCTACGATTTTTTTTGTTACATGACTTTGAAGCTTTGAAGCTAAATCTGAATTTTTAAGCTGGTGCTAGGGTTGGTTTTAAAGTCTCGCAACTTGGTCAAAAAACATCGTAGCAAAATTAAAAAAGATGCATTTTGTAGGTAAAATATTGCAGTTTTTGACACTTGTTATCAATTTTACGAGAAAAATTTTTGTATTGAGCAACAAAACAATGTTGTTTTTCTTTCAAGCTTAGAAGCGTGAAGATAAATTTTTAGAAAATAACCAGCATAACGTGAAAGTACAAGTTTCAAGCTTTAAAATGCTTTTTTAATTTTTGGTCTACGATGATTTTTCACAGAGTTAGTGATTTGAAAATTGCCAAATTTTAAGCGTCTGAATGTCTCGTCGCGAACAGTGTGGCCGACAGGTCGACTGGCTGCGCGCCATTAATACGCACGTATTAATGGCGCGCACTCAGTCAGCTGCACTGCTCTGCCGCATCGGACGTTCTGACGCTAAAATTGACTAATTTTCAAATCGCTGTAACTCGGTGAAAAATCATTGTAAACCAAAAATTAAAAAAGCATTTTAAAGCTTGAAATTTGTACTTTCATTTGCTTTAGACCGTTTTTGAAAATTTTTTATGTTTACACTTCCAAAGAAAAAACATTGTTTTCTTGTAATTAAAAAAAATTTTTCTCGCAAAATTTATGACAAGTATCAAAAACTACAGCATTTTACTTACACAACGTGTTTTTAAAAATTTTGTTACGATTTTTTTTGGCAGAGTTACGCGACTTTAAAACCAACTCTAGCATTAGTGTAAAAAATACAGGTTTAACTTTAACATCGTGTAATTCGGTTAAACAAAATCGTAGGAAAATTACAAAGAAAAAACATGTTTTGTAGATAAAATGTTGTAGATTTTGACATTTGTTATAAATTTTTCAAGAAAATTTCTATTATTGAGCTGCAGAGTGTTGAACGTACATAATTTTAAGAACAAAGCAATATGTTTTTTTAGAAATGTAAGGATAAAAATTTTTCCAAAAACGATCTAAAGCACGTAAAAGTATAAACTTTAAGCAACATTATTGAATTGGCATAAAAAATACAAGTTTACCTGTGATGCCTCCATAGTTATGGTGTTAATGCCACCGAAGTCGAACGTGCGTAGTTTCTCTCCTTTTCGATCGACGATATGCAACGCTGCTTCCGGTCCGAATTTCACCTTCACGAGACGACGATGGTTCGCATGCAGCCACTCACGTACAATCATTTTATCAACACAGATCCGACCGCCGTTTTGCTTTTGTATTGCTTCCTGAAGTATTTTCAGTCTTCGCCGCCGTCTGTTTTGCAATTTTACCAGCCCGTATCCTGCACCGGCACAGAGAATCGGTACGAATCCAAGAAACACACAGGCGTAGATGTACACAAGTTCGCTACCCTGTGACACACGTTCAAAAAAAAAATATAATGTAAAATTGCTTTTCCTTTATTCAAAAGTCAAATATAATACAATTAAAAAAATTAATTATCACAAAAGCTTATAATCGACAAGAATTATTGCTCCAAAACTGCAATTTAAAAAAAATTCAGTTATTCCTTTTATTAATAGTACTTGTTTGATATTCAGAATTTTTCTAGCTATAAGTAAAAAATTAATCTTTTATCTTATTTTTTGGAAAAACAGATAAGATTGATCTTCGAATTGGTTACCTCAAAATAGTCGTGACGCTGTAAGGGAACACACGACTCGAGCATGGTCGAATTCAATTGAAAAGGCTGAGGACACGGATCACCGTTTTGCCAAAGAAACACTCGTCTTTGTATCGCATCGGATGGTATTTTGGTCGCGTTTGTGATTACATCCCAAAGAGTGATGCGACGAATTTCCTCTATTTCGCTTTTCGTAAAAATACTAATGGACAAATAGTGCATTAGAAGATTTTACATAATTGATTTTTAAAAGATTTTAAAATAGAGAAAGAAAAAGAGTTTTTATATTAAACTTTATCGGGAAAAATAATTATTGGGAATAAACATTAATGTAAGTGATGAGAAAAACTAACCCATTTTCTTCGTTTTCGAACCAAAATCTATCAGAATCTCGCAAACGGAGGAACTGCTCTTTTATGACCGCGGTGAAGAGTTCGCCGGGGCCACCCTTGGATTCGAGCATTCCACCAACGTAGACGTCAACGTTGTTGAGATTATTCGAGTAAATTTCAATGAGAGCGCGCAGCAGTGACGGATTCTTATTGAACAATTCAGGATTGATCTCATTCCACGTTTTCCGTCTGGCTAATTTGAAATGCACCCTTGCCGTGTTGTAATCCGCAAGACCGTTGTCGCGGCCTCGCATGATGTTCAGGGCGCCGAGATCTCGACGCGAAAATTCCATGGGTCCGAACAGATTGTTCCGAATGTCGGTGCCGAGAAGATTGTCTTCTTTCTCCGCCAATTGCGACGCCATGCCCATAATCAATTCTTCAATCGTGCTGTTGGCCAAAATCTCCTGAAAGAGTATTTACATTTCGTGTGATTCGTAGGTTTCACACAAGAACGCGAAGTTTTCGAAATTTCTCTCGAAGCAAATGAATGACACTGACGTTCGAGTCCCACCATGTAGAACACAATCTGATAGCCGGTTGATCTGTGTTGGTCTTCCTATATTCGCACTTCTCGTCCCGCCGATATATGCCCGGCGGTATAAGAGTATGGCCGAAACGGAAAGCGGCGCTTTGAAATATATGACTGATACCCGGATGTAGATCCGATTTGTAACCGGCGTATGACGGCAGGTTCTCATTTAGCAATGTCGGAAGATATTCATAAAGGATTATGTTCTGAAAAAAAAAGGTTAGACATGTAAGGAATCGTTGTTTTACAAACAAGATTCGCAAATGCGTAAATTTAGCTGTTATTTAAAACAGATATTTTTTTCGAAAGCTTATCGATTACATCTTTGATTACGTCAAACTGATTTCATTGTTATTTATAACTTTTTTTTTTGTAAAACTTTGTGTTTTTAATGATTGCAATTTTTGAAAATAAATTAAAATCGCGGTAAATTAATATTAGAGAAATGGGCTCTTCAATTTAATACAAAAATTTAACACTGAAAGGTGTTAATTTTATTTCACGATTATAAATGACTGTTCTGCTTTTATCGAGTTTTATGTAACTTGCCTAACAACAAGAGTAATTACTTCAGCTTATTTCATCAGACATGATCAAGCATAATTGCGTTTTGCGTTAGATATCAGGCTTTCTTATTTCTAGTATTTAAAATTTTTCTTTTACACTAAAGATGGCCAAATCCAAACGTTTGTTTCATATTAATGTACTTGTGATGTTAACAATAAATTGGAGCACTAAGACCCAGCTCTGGTTTTAGCTTTTTAAGTTTTAGCTGTTAAATTTTTGTATTAAATTAAAATCAACTCCTTATAGCTACCTGAATCGTTCCTGTGACCATCCGACGTGTCTTCTGAAAAATTTCTTCGTCGGACATGTCGGGATGCTCTCTGTGCATGCGAGCGGCCAAGACATTGTGGTACCGATAGAATAAAATTCCCAGAGCCAACAACGGTGGGTGCTGATTCGTTCGTGGGTCGCCAAGCACTGTGCGAAACAATTAATTATTAGGCACTTTCGTGAAGATCGGAAAATTAATTACAGACAAAATTACAACATAAGATATAACAGAAAGAGCATAGCGCAATAATTACGATTAATATGAAAAATATAATGCAACGTATAAAAGCTGCGATAAATTGATGGCAGATAGCAATCAGATACTATCATGATATTTAATTAGTGAGAAGACTCACATTATGTAAGAACCAAACGATTGTTATAATGAATCTTTCTTGTTAAAGCATTGAGGAAAAATACTGTCCAGGATAAAGAAAAAAATAGCTGATAAAAAATAATTTATGCTCGATGATAGCCAAGTTTGCTGTCTTGTTTTATGCAGTTGAACAAAACTAATTTCTCCGATAAAAATATCAAATGTTAAACAAGAAAGTTGACCCACTTGAAAACTTATGGATTGTAAATTATATATTTATGTATGTGTAATGTTCGCTTACGATATAAACGCTCCGGGCTAAGCATTCGCATGACATGAGGCACTGCGTGATTGAAAAGAGGTGCGCGCATAGTGTTTCTCACGGGGAATTGCCTCGTCTGTTCCATGAGAAGACTGCCGTTCTTGAACGCGCGCATTGTGTTGGCCCATGCCTCACTGCTCGAATAAACGAAACTACCGTCGATCCAGCTCGTCACTTTGTTTATCTGCAACCTCACGTATTCTATTTCTCACGACTTTGTTCCAAAGGCTCGGCGCGGAGTTGAGCAAGGTGTTAAATGCCGCGTGGCATTTCGATAAACGAGCAAATTTATATGTCGCAAGAAAAACTAATTTAATAAACTAATATAAATGTAATCGTGTGCAATTTAAATAATAGCAATGTAGAGTCGGAATACACGTCATTATTTCATTACATTGGCGAGAGAGCGCGTCGAGCGAAAAATCCATGATTTCAGAAGTTAGCTTGCGTGCAGATCAATTCGAAAGTAGTTGATGTGTATTCGAGAAAATTTTTAATTACGCGCAATTACCTGTTCTCGTGGACTGTTGGGACTGCGCCCGGTTTGACGATCGTAATCCGCTCGGAGAAATGGAATGTACTTGTTACCTTGACACTCTTTGTCGAAAACCGGATCACATTTGTCTACGTCAATTCGATGAAATTCTAAGGGGCAACCGCTTTCGCTAGCCATAATTATCTCCGACGTGACCAGCTGTCCTGCAAAGAATCACCATCGAAGATGATGTCTCAAATTTTTTGGAAGGCAAGAAATTGCACGCTTTAAAATTGACGTGAAAGAAACACGTCACAATTGAACTGGATTGATAAATCAATACTATTCGTAATTATTCTCACCGAAAAAGGCGAATAACGCGGTCCGATTTTTCACCGACGGCAGGCCATCGTCGCCTTGCATGAATAAGTCGCTAAGTTTTCGGGGAGATGGCCTGTCTTGGCCAGCCATTGCATAAACGCCATCGGAATATGCCGCTGGGACCTTTCGAATTAGTCTACTGTCTATGGAAATATGTATACAACCGTCAGCTTCCTGTATCTCATTGAATTTATAGATAGTATTGGTATTTAAATCTCAGATTATGGAGTACTTGCCAATTGCTCCCCAATCAGAATGAGCCAAATTGTTGTAAAATCCATCGTATCTCTGTTTGCTGTTCACATAATTATGCCCCGCTCCTAAAATAATATTTGCATTATTTAATCAAGTGCCTTGGCATTAAACAAAAAAAAAAACTTAATAATTGTCTATTAAATCAATGAATGACTAATTGAAAGGTAAAATACATATTTATGATGTTAATATCAGAGATATAATATTGCATAATATTATCAGAGTGAGAAAAATTGATAGATATATTCAAATTTCCACTGAAGATTTTTTATATTTCAATTAAGTTTCTACGGTTTCTTTTCAAAGATTTGTATGTTAAGAGAGCGGCAGTTGCATTTAGGTACCGGTTCCAGCAGGCACCGCGATCCAAAGTGTCCAAATGATTGCGCAGAGCGACGCGACACTACGGAACGGCCGTCGTCGTCGTGTCATCGTGTGTCACTTGGTCTTGCCGAGATCACGCCTGAGCATTTCTCTTATGCCACATGCATAGTACGCGCGCGCGTCTTCTTCACGCTTCCTTTATCGTTCCCTCTTTTTCGTGTCAAAAATGTTCTGGAGAACACATCCCACTGATATTGTCTATTTGCAAGCAGTGCGAGATCGCATCGATCACCTTCGATCCGTATATACGAATTCTCGAATCTGCCAAACACGCGGATTAATCGAGAGCGTTGATATCATTTAAGTCGAAACTTTCCTTCTACATCTCGATCTCGGCTTTTCTACATCTATAAATTCTAGAGGATTGTAAATAGGTGATTGTAATTTGCATAAAAATTAAAGCTCTTTCTTACTTTCTTTTAAATATGCAATAAACGATTTTTTCACTTAAAGGCGAAAAAGGAGTTTCTGGCGAAGCTTGTTAGAATTTAACGGTTTTAGATCAAAGTAGAATTGAAAAAAATCTTTTTCAGTATTTAAAGTATCTACGTGGCGTTAAAGTTTAAACGTTTGAAAATTTAGGATCAAAGTAGAAGGAAAATTTTGACTCCAGCACTTTACCTCGTCGAAAGAGAGTGCTCATCATGCGTGAAATACCAAGTCTAATCGTTACCGTATGATTTTACGGTTGTTCCGGATGTGGCAATCATGTGCGGGCGCAACGGTGAAAAAAACTTGTACACAGGATACACTTGGTATGCGGCTCTCTCGAAACAAAATTGTCGTTTTCTTCAGGCTCGTCAGAGAAACGGATCGAGAGATTTCGTTAGGGAAAAGCACTGAAGCACGATCGCAAAAAAAAAAAATTTACTCGATTCCCGAAGAACAGTTAACCGTCTCTCTCGACTACGAGTCCGACTGTGCCTTGATCTGCGCCTCCGCCACTACACAACCGCTCTTGGTCGCGCGGTGAAAGTCGCCGGCCTATTTGTTTCGTTGCTGCGAACGCGCACCTCCGTTCCTCTCTTTCTTGCTACCTCCTCCACGAACTACAACGTCGTCGGCTCCTACATCAGTGTTTTTCAACCTCGAGTTACTTCGGCTTTATAAGTTTTCAGCAACGAAATTTTATTAGAGGGAAAAAAAATTAGCAAGACTTTTTCCCTCTTAAATATATAAGCGTATGTAAGATGGATTTATATTTTAGATGATTAATTAATTTAAGAATCATAATTCGCTTTAATTGAAGCAATCTAAATATATTTTATGAAAAAAATTTTGAAGATTGTTCCATAAATTAACCAAAGCTAACTAGTTAATTTCTTGTTCTTTTTTTTTTTTGGCTTCAGAAAGGTAGAAATGCAACAAATTTTAACAGACATTTGACGGCAACGCATTTAAGGATACTCGCGGTGCGCTACGGTCCCACGGTGCGTCGGTTGAAAATCACTGCTCTACGGTGTATAGTAAGATGCGCGCGATGCCGTGCGACGACGTCACCGCTGGCGCAGGCCTAGTTTTCGAGTCCGCGGCACCGATTACCCAAGGCGAAACCACTCTTGAGCCTCCGTCGATCGTTTCAAGGTCGATCGAGCGTCGGATGAGCAGATCTTCGTTGGAAACGATACGGTGCATTCACGTAATCGACTTGCGGTATTCTGCGATATTTGTTTCAAATGACTCGTTCTTCCTTTTTAGGCGAGACTACATCTTCAAGCGAAGATTAGAAGGACATCTGCGTCGATTGTTTTTGCAATTATTATTGACATATATAGCGCATTAATACTGGAAAATAAGATATAAACTTCCGCGTTGGCGTTACAACATAATGATGTTGCATCTAATTTTCAAATAACGTTGTATCCGCGATTCAACAGTTTGAAAGAAATCGAAACTTTTAAGTATGCTTGAAAGAGATAAAATATTTTCAAAACGTTTCTACGACTCAAATAATTTTGTCATATTCAGAATAATTATTGTTTGCAAAATTGCAGATCTATGTTTCTCGACGCAATTTCGCGTGAGCATTTTTTTAAACGAATTCGTGTCTTAATCCGTCGCGCTGAATCTAGATTATTTAGATCGCTCATCGAGATTTGAAAAGTTCAGCAGTAGTATTGTCCGCGGTCAGACACATAAAAAAGTATATCTGATGATGGCACATTCGCATTATGACTCAATCCGGAGAGAAACCGCGTTTACTGTGCTCGACTACTGGTCGATCTTTGATCGCCCTTGACACAAATCAATAAAAAAAATCGCGTTTGAGAAGAGAGATCATATGCGTAATAAGGCATAATAATGTGTAATAATGCGTAATAATGCGCGCATCTCTGCACATACGTACAGTTTGTTCATTCACACATTTTGCCTTCATTTCGCAAGTGTGCGACTTTTCATTCTCTTTCCAGAATACGTCAATTTTTCAACATCGGATAAAATATCGGTTCAATAAATTATAATATGTTTTCATTGGAATTCTCTCATCTCATTATTCACTTTCATGAAAATTAATTATCATAGAATCTTTCTATAAAAGAACTTGTTTATTCGTATTGTCGTCAGCATACAGAATAATCTGTGAACAAGACTTCGAAGGCACGAGATCGTCGCAAAAACCATTAGTAGTCGTTGAAAAACGTAAAAATAACGTAAATCATCATCGTATTTTCGTTCGTGCGTTCGTTATTGTGCGTCGAGAAGCAATGGCGCGCCCGGCGAGCACTTTTATTAAGAAACCTAACCTCTTCGATCCAGTACAAATACTTAAAGTACAGCCGTATTTTCGCGTGGATTATACATTTCCGTACTCGCGCGCACTCGGGAGGACGGACGGAGACCGCGAGTGCCGGTGATAGCGGTCACTTCGAGCTCGAAGGGTAGTAATAAACCACCGCCGGTGCCGGCAGTTGCCAATGAGCAGCGTGTAGTTCGATCAATTGTAAAAGTGTCCTCTTCACCGGCGGCAATGTCGTCTCTTCCGCCAGGAAAGCGTCGCGCACGCTGCCGAGAAGCTGCTGCAACTGCGCGGGCAGCTCTGCGTCCAGATCCTTGCCGATGCACGTAAGGATGATGAACAGGCAATTCGTCTGTGCATATATTTCGAACAAATAAATGAAATCTTTTACCGAAGAGCACCAGCTTTCACGTACGTTGCGAATTTATATCCTAATATATGTGTTTATTTGATCTTTTCATAGTTAAACGATTAATCTGAATTTTACCTCGGCAAGCGAGTTGATGACGGGTGGTTGTAGACAATCCTGGCAACATTTCCAGAGCAGCGTGAGGAGCACGCGTCCGGGAGGAACACCCTCTTGCTGCATCTTCAGTTGCAGCTGTCGTCGCTTCAACTGTAATTGTGATTATACACACACATATGCAATCACACTTAAACATTTAACATTCTAAAGTTATACCTGGCAATACATCTCGTTAAGAAACGTCATAAAGGCCGAGTATCGATGGTAGGTCGCTCCGTCATGTAATAATCTAGCACGATCCTGATACCATTGCTGGCACGTGTTTAGCAACGATTCCAAAAAGGTTTCTTTCATTTCTTTCTATAAAATATACGTTACGTTGAAAAATAATCAAGTAATTCGAATTAATATTGCTACGTTAATAATGTTAATTTATTATTTGTATATATAGTTTACTAAAATAAAATAACAATAAAAAAATGACCTCTATAATCGTAATGCAGATTTTAGCTGCTGGTTCGGCATATTTGCGATTTTCCACTACCCTGTTCAGGATGTGCCGCACTAGTTCCATCAATGTCCTCGCATTTAAGAGATTCGGATCTGTGAAGAAAAGAGATCGGTGACAACTGGGTTAAATTGTTTATTAATTTTCAACGCCGAAGCAAATAAGCGAGTAGTTAAACAAGTTCGATCGATTCAACATTATTTTGTGTTTACTAAAATATATAGTTGGATAAAAAACATGTTTTTATTCACATTTTTTTCTCCGCGTACAAATCACATTATGAATGATGCGTATAATGTGCGCCATTCGATCTGAACAATGTCTATTCAAGTCTCGGGTTTAAAATGAATTATTAATGAATAATGAACAAACTCTCTCTTACCATCTATTGCTCGCAAGAGTATATCTTGAACGGGCGAGGGAAATTTTCCGAGTTCGGAAGCCTCCGCAATGTTGAGTGCCTTGGCAGCCAATACATCCGTTGAATTCAAGCTCTTTGAACGTTTCAAGCCATAGGTGGATACGAAGGTGTGCGATTTTGTAAGCTTGCCCGGTTTCGCCGAATTAACTTTCACTTCATTTTGATCTATATTGAAGTGTACTCTACTTGCAGCCTGTTGGATAAAACGTTTGATAAGTATTGATAATTGTGTTAAATTAATTCTCACGCTTAAGTATTTTATTTTCTATTGTCGCGTTCTACTTACGTGCAAGATATTTCCGCTCGATGCGGATGTGTCTAACAAATGAGACTGCCGTGACGTAGAATTCACTGTTGTGTGATGGCTCTGAGAATGGCGGACCGGGAGTTGCTGCTGTTGCTGCAGAGGATGCTGTAATTGTTGTTGCTGAGCGTAGAGATATCGATGGACATTACTACTCGACTTGCTGTGCTGCAGATAATACACGGAGCGCTCCGATGCATTCCGAGACCTGGTCGAGAGAGATGTCCATTTGCATTATTCACAGTTAATTCGAATTCAAAATTGCGCCTAAAATTCCGAAGTCACTAGACAAGGCCTTAATTAAGCCAGTCATTAAGACTTCATATTTATTTAGATTATCGTGTTAATAGTATTATAATAAAATAGCTGAAAAAAAACGACAAGAGTTAATACACATTAAAAACATTTAAAAAAATAATTTTTTATTTTAAATTAATTACTATAATAAGAAACGTCTAAGTCGTTCTTTTATTTAGACAATTAATATCAAAAGTTTGCATTATTGATTCATTATGTATTATTACATACTATATCGCCGATTTACACTCACTTAGAAGAATGCAAATCATTCTGCTTCATAGTGAATTCCTTGGCATGCACGTTTAGTCGGAGATTAGTGACGTTCGCCGTGGTTCCTTCCGCTCTCCCACCTAGAGATGACCATGAAACCAAACGACGACATCGTGTGTAATAACACATCGAGGCTTACGACACACGTGCTTGCCGCGTAGAACAACAGAATACAAACCTGGGGGTCGGTATATTTCTAGGGATGGTTTAGATTTTGGAGCAGTTACGTTATTACTTCCTTTCTGTGGAATCACATCCCTCATCTAAAAAAAAAAAAAAAAATCAGAAGACAATCATGTGCAAGAAAGCACTAAGTCTATCTTATCTAGAATGTGAGTGCCTGTTCGAGAAATTCTGTTTACTCTTCAAAATTGCTTTGTAGCGATACAATAATTGAGAATAATTGATTCATTTATGTTATTAAAGACTAATAGAGAGAGAGAGAATATTAATTAGAAGTAAACTGATGTTGAATAAAATTTTACACGCTTTTACCAACATTAAAGTTAAACAGAGTTTAATTAACTTTTTTTATGCGCAGAACTAGAAGGAATCGGAGACACGGTGTGTTTGATTTAATTTTAATTAATCTTTGTATTATCTCTCTGCAATGATTCGTGACAATTGAAAGGCAACGTTTAACGCAATGTGTATTCTGCAGCATACGTATACAGCATTCACTGGTAATTTCATGCCGATTTTATTTTACGAAACAAAAAACCGCGTCAAGGTCGATAGCGCGGAAGATCGAGCAACTCACAATGAAAAGTGTACGAAAATCATCCTTTCCAAGGTCCAACGAACGGATGTTACCGAAATCCTTTCCTCTGCGCACGGGCCACGGACACGGGACACCAGAACTTGGCGCGACGCGGCACAAATTAAGTGTTGCACACGCACGTGCACAGAGATGAATTTCCGGGCGTAATGACTCGACGCGATGACGAGTTCTTTTCCGACGAGAGGCACAATTTTTGCGTGTCGGACATGCGTGTATCCATGCGTCGTCACAGTGCTCGCCGTTGTCGTCGTCGCTCCCGCGGCTTCGCTCGCGTTCGCGCCTGTGCACGTAGAAGTTCCTCCGATGACCGAGGACTAATAATAGCCCGACACAGTCACGAGCGAGAGAGTGAACATTATACATCTACGCGACTCTACGTATTAATGTATACCGCTGCACCGCGAGAAAAGCAGACTGAAATACCCAACGAGACTCATCGCGATGACTCTTGAAGCCGCTACGATTGGAACTATAAATCGCGTTCTTCTCGTTTTCGCGTCGCTTACTGCGCTCGACGATGCCGAAACCAAAAATGGTGTTTAATTTACCGGCGTTGTAATTATATTCTTAATCAGTGACAGTGTGTTTTGCGACATGCGTGTTAAAGTAAAATACAAGCTTAATAAATTTTTTTATATTTAGAGAATAAATCAATAAAACAAATATATTATAAAAAAGAATACGACACTATTTTGATTCACGATAAATTTTAGCGATTTCTATATACTACTTTAATTTTAGTTCTTTTTTGCGTTGCTTTTGTATGGTGTGTATTAATGCGAACTTTACTGTTCATTGAATGAATCTGTTGTTTCTTTACGCTGATATACATTAGTTTTAGTTTACATATTTTATAAAAGTTTCTTTGTGCGTTTAATCAGAAATAGACCACAAAAGAATGGCACATTCAAAATAATATCTAATTTCTCTGTTAATAAAATATTATCTGTAATATGAAAAGTATATTAACAAATTAAGCAATATAAAATTAAGAATCTATTTACTTTCATTTTTGCATACGTGCAAAAATTGATATAATGTAATTATCTTACCTTAGTCAACGTTCCGTCTGCGCGATTTGCTCGCACCATTGTTACGCGAAATTTTTGCAACTTTTTTACTTTAGCTTTTAGAAATTCAATAAATTATTTTTCTTATTTATTTTTAAGTTTAATAAATTATTTACGATTAGAGAGAATGTTGTGGTAACAGCTCAAGTATTTCATATGCCACTCCGTACAATATGCGAGAACTTAAATATCACCAACTCGAGATGCGCGACGCATTACGATCAATGCTTACTGTCTATGCTTGATCTGGTCGATTGATCATCTGGTTGTAAACGTCATTCTTAAATCGCTCGCTTATGTAATTTTTTAATAATTATCGTGATAATTTATTTCGCTTTAGAAACTAATGTCAAATGATATAAAATTAAACAATGCCGTTGGACTTTGACTACTACATTGAAACTGTCGACACTTTTTATAAATCCCGTCAGTTAAAAGTTTTCCGAAAACACAATGAGAAAAGAGTTACCGGGAAAAAAGATTTCTTAAGCACTAGTTACGACAAGCCACGGAGTTGGTGCTGACGCTGTCACGTCGATGACTGGAAATACGACATACATATGTAACATATCGTAATATGCGATTTGCGTGGTAGAGGCAGCCACGCACCGCCTCCACACACCTGCCAAGATGGAATATCGACGAAGATGCCGTTGTAGGGATTAGAGCGACAGAGCTGGCTGTTTATGTTGGTCGTTTGTTCACGCGAACTCATGGAGATTGTCGTAACACCGTTGAGCAAATCTAGACATTCACTTTAATAAACAATGCTTTATATTCTGTGATAAATAATAACATGCATATATAATAAGGAATAAAAATTAAGAACAATTTAAGAACAATTACAAGGCTATATCGCGCAAATTCGAGATAGTAAACGCACAGGTTTCTTTAAAGATAATACAGTAATTCCAAGCGCCTGCTTTACTTCCATCTCCTTCAGCAAATTCATACTCAAAGTATTCAGACACTCGTCGGGATTCACTAAATTTATGCCTCTATGGCTAGTAGCGAAGTAATAGTTTCTTTTTCAATTTAGAATGAATAAATTATAATTTGTAGTATGTGCAGTGTATAAATATAAGATAATAGTTCCTTAAAATAATCAAGTTCCATGTCTACGGATTTGTGTTTCTCATTATACTCGCAGATAACACAGGACAAGGAGTCTCGAGCTGAAGAAAATAATCCAAAGCTTCAAGGCAGCTCGATATGTTTTGTACAGTATCGGCTGTGATGGCATTGTCATTTTCCTCATCTAGAAAGATGGACATAAAATAATATCGTTAGAATGAATAAATTATAATGTGTGGTATAAATAACAAAATAATAATTCTTTAAAACAATACTTCGGTTTTCAAAATTACTATCAAAAATTATAATATCTACAAAAGAGACATATTAAAGACGCAATTTTATTGAATAAACTAAAATTTAATTTATTTTACAAAAATAAATTTTGTAATTATCGCGTAATTTTGTAACTAATTTTTATTATGATTAAAATATTATTGTAATTGCATAGAATATAAATATTAGATAATTAGTTATTCTATGAGAGATATGCGAGTACGATTTATCTTTTTACACAGAAAGAAATCAATGTATTAATGAAAGAAATTATTGCAAAGTTAAATTATGTACGTATTCGATTACGCGCCTAGGCATGATTTGCAATACAACGAGAACTATTTTATTGTGATAAAGCTATAGTAAATCTTTGTATATTTCAACATAATCACCTATCATTAAGCTCTTTGCGACAGTACACCATTGAATAACGAGACCGGATTTATTCAATTCTTTTGTTTGTTTAATCAATCTCTGCACAGTAAAATTTGCGAAACCATAATTGCATTGATTCTTATTACCCCGGCCAGCTATCATGGACGAAAATACGATAAAGTAATCCAATTTTGAGTAATAATGATCCGGTAGCATATCAAAATTTCTTGTTAACATCACTGCTTTGAAGTCGTCCTCTTCTAAATTCTTAACTGTCTTATCACTGAAATCGGCTGCCAGATTGAATATACCTCCTATTGGAGGTAGTCCCAACTGGCTTTCTTCGATCATCTTTGTGACATCGGATACTGTTTTAGCATTGTCCGTGATAATGATGACATTATTGTTACGCCAGTGTTGCTCGCGCCATTTCTGATAATTGCTGCATGTTTTCGGACAAGATAGAAGGATGTATTTTGCACCGCGGATGATCAACCAGTTGACTAGTTCTAAGCCGAATTCACTGAGACTACCGACTATCACGTACGTTTTAAACGGGTGCATGTGAACACGTCGTACAGCAGAGATTACTTGGTCCAAGGATTCAGTACTTTTCTCATCATCATGGATCTTCAGTAGTACTTTTTTAGTGTAATGATCGCAATGATTGCAATGATCGGTCTGACCTGCCTGGCATGTAAATGCTTCTTCAAGATCGTTCTTTGAAAACACTTTGCTCTGTAAAGGACATATGACATTGTTATCGATTCCTTCCTGAACGAGCTTTACCACTTTCTCTTTTTCCGACGAATTTTCGTGTAATAAATCTATACAGCAATTTATAAACTGAATGGACCCAATTTTTTCAAACTTTGATAGAAATGTGCTTTTGTTGTTCGTTAAATCAAGAAAACGACCGTCAATTGCGAGACATTCTATGGTAGCTTGTAGGTTCCCTTTTGACAGCGAGTTCAGTACCACATTAACTCCATATCCTGCCGTCTTGAAAAGGATCAAACGTTTAAACGTTTGCATATAGCCGATAAACTCATCGGTCAATTTCGGAAAGACACGTTTGATATGTTGTCTTTGTACTTGCGTATAAACGGTAGTGAAAACTGTACAACCGGCGTGTAGAGCGATAGTAATTGCAGCTTGGCTAATATGGTCCGCACCATTGTGAATCAAAATACTGTCTGTGGATTTCAGGTCACCCCTTACAAACAGTGCATAATAGCTAACCACATAAGCAATCGGTATCGTCGCCGCTTCTTTCAATGTCCATTTATTGGGTACGTCCCAAAGGAAATTCCTATCTGCCAGCACAGTGCTTGCCAATTCTCCAGTTTTGACTATTCCCATATATCTCGTATGATCAGTCAAGTCTCTTCCAGAAAACTCATATCCCAGTGTCGGCCCAATCACGTCATAGTGGTCGTCCATTGTTGGTTTTAAGGCACCTTGCGGTAATATTGTGCTCTTTGCTAACGATACATCTCTGTCGTTTGTATAAAATTTATTCATTAATATCTTTTATTTTTTTTTCATTGTTAGTTAAAATAAATGAGAATGAGGCTTGCTAAAACTTACTCTTTATTAATCGCCGCGTAGTACACCATGCAGATGATCTTGTCTGAATTTGATTCGAGCGTGTAAGATTTTAATGGACTCTCAATCCATATCAATTTGTGCAAATTATTTTCCATCGCAGTGCCGACATAGGCGTGTGCCACCGAAAACTTGCTGCGCACAACATCTAATGGTAAGTATCGATAGCTGCCCCATTTATCATTTTTATACACATTGGCTACTAATTCCTTGCATAATTGGTTCTTATAAAAGTCATTTTCCAATGTCATAGCTGGATTTAAAGGTTTAGTATGTATCTGATCATAAATGTATCGCGTTTTAACAGTGCGATATTCTTTTCGTATGCAATTCAGTAATCCGATAATAACTGCAACAACAAAATATTTTACTAATGTATTTACAATTAATTGATATTAATGCGTTAGAACAATTGAGGAAATTATTTTTAACAGTATATTTATTGTTTTATTATTGATTATAAATATTATTCTATATTTTTGGTTTATTTTATATAAAGAATAATTCGGTTTTCTTTTGCAATTTTTACTGTATGCTGTTAAATATTATTATGCAATTACTGAAACAAACATTTTTACAGCAATAACGTTAGGATTTCTGTAAGATTTTTGTATGATCGAAAACACTCAAGATTGTTGTTTGTTATAAAAGTGACAATTAAATCTCTGTAAATTCATTGAATTGTCTAATTATCTTCTAAAATAATATAGGATTGAACACATTCAACTGTGTATATGTAGTTTTAATTATTATTAATTTATTTATTTCATTTTTTATTGTTTAATTTTTATTATTTGAATATTTATTATTATTTAATCTTACCAGTATTATTATTAAATTTTACTCTATCCTCCTCATTTTCTCTGTTATGACATATGAGAAGTACGTTTTGATACTTTTCATATGCTTTCAAATCCTTGAACCAATCTTTCACATCATTTGTTATAAATATATTTTTAACCTTATTTTTGTTCTTTTTCTTATTTTTGTTCTTTTCCTTCTGTTTCAACAATATATACGTCCTTTTTGCATCAATATATTTTGCGACCAATACCACATTTGTATAAGACGATATATCTAGTAATTTTTCTTGTTCGGCAGTTTCTTCTAAAAGAATAAAACCCTCGGGGCTTAAAGCATTTATCAAGTTGCGGAGAACGATGTCAGAGTGGTTTGATAAAACATCCGTTGCTATAACGAGATGCGCATTTTCAGCGGGGGGTACCTTGCTTGCATCCGTTGTTGCAATCTTACACTTAAGGTCCTTCTCGCTGAGTTTCATGTAATCACTAAAAGATGCAATAGTCACTGTCAGGTTGATCTGAAATAACAGAAGTTTTTGCAAATAATGTAAATAAATGTAGTATTTATAACATTCAAATATTATATGTGTGATTACTTTTTTTTAATATAAAATACAAGATGTTTTCAAAAGTTCGAGAAATGGTGAAAACTGAACGTCCAGAACAGGGCTTATCTTTCACTTTTTCGACCTACTAAAAACATTCTGCGCGAATATAAAATTTGGGGATAAGATAAAAAATCATCATGAAACACATTTCCAATTTTTTACGCGTTTTGTTGGAATTCTCATTTCTTTACTAATTCTTTACTAATATTTCAGCAATTCTTAATACTTTTCAAGTGTTCCTATCAACACACTCCAAAAATTGATCATTGCTTAATTATTTTTTAATGCTGCTATTTATTTTACAATCTGACATTTGAATATATTTCTTCAGAAAACTTTTCTTTAATTCCTAAAATTATGACAATACTATTTATGGAAATGTAGTATTTTACTTACGGTAATCGAGGGTTCAAGGCTAAGAAGTATGTTGCGTACAAGCGGTCCTAAAAGTGATTCTTTAGCTCGTTTATCAGCGACTTCTACAATTTTAATTTTGTACGTTGTCAGGTTCTCGCACATGATTTGCAACAACACGGTAAGTGCTGTATTATGCTTTTGGCTGTTCTCGGAATCTTGTCTGTTGTTCGGAATGTCATTAGGACCAAATTCATAGGGCACGAAATGATATTGTTCATATTTGATATTGCTTTGAGGTTTCTGCCACCAAGATGTCAAAGTTTCTAATCCTATAATCTGAATGCTACTTGAACTGATACCAAAGTATTGGTATCTATATATCGGCAAAGAGGAATTTTGTAATAATTCAAGTTTGTGTTGGAAAGGATTAATTACGAGTTCCTGAATGTACGATATATATTGCGGTTTGCTAAACATCAAATTGTTAAATTGAAATATACTATTTATGTATGATATCCAGTCACCAAGCCAAGTAAGTTCACTGTAATAATAACCGCCATTGTAGTAAAACTTTATGCAACGAAAAACATTGCTATATTCGTATCCGCGTAGATATAGTTCCTTATAAATATCCTTTTCGTTTATTTCAAAATAGTCTTCTACTATCGATGAATCAAATTTGTTGACCAATGGAGACGTGAATTTATATTGTTCGAAAAAAACTGCATAGATGTATCCGCTTGCAATCATACCTACCGATTTATCACCTTCGAAAATCTCAAAAGCACCCGTGTTCTTTGAAACGCTTATTATTAATTTGATCCATTTCTTTCTTGACATAAAAATGATATGTTGAAACCGTACATGCTTAAAGACCACCGGCCACTGGTCTAACGTCGTATTCCACTTTGATGCAAAAGCTTTCCACACCAAATATAGACAAGTGGTTTGTGGAAAAATCATTTCTCCGTTTATCTTATATCCCATTGAGACGTGGCTTATATTCGACAAATCTATTTCAATGTACTTACTCCATTGTTCCATTTCATATCTAGGTACATTCCACCATATGGAATGATCCCATCTAATCAGATGTCCGATCATTGGTCTTCCGCGACTGACGGGAAAGCTTATCGACGTATACAACTTCGAGATATCAAGCTGTATGCCGGCCATGTACAGTTTACCTATTTCGGACGATAGATTAATTACGTTAGTTGCTTGATTCGCGTTGTAATGGTTTTGCAGATTGATTTTAGTTACTGTTTTTGGCAATAATTCGCGAACAATATCGTATGACCACAAATGCGACGCCATATCGATTATTATCGCATTGTTTGGAATACGCGTAATTGTTTCCCGAAAAAGTATAGGCGATAACATATTTTTTGCGTGATACTCCGCTGAGTTTAAATGACGGCGTTGATTTTCACCCGTATCTGTAGGATTTATTGAACCAGAAATCCATTTGGACGATCTTGGTTTTGGTTTTGTTATGATTTTCTCAATTGCGGCAATCAATTGAGATTCGATCTGGGCCAGGTTTTTGTCATGAAAAGCGACACTACAACTGTTAATTTCTTGGACAGCAATCTCTTTGCCAAATATTTTACGACATTTTTCTACGAATTGTTGTACAGGCTGGAAAGGGCCGGAAATGGTGAAAGAATCTTTAGATCTGCAAGTGATATAAGAGGAGATATTATGTTCGATACCAGAGCATTTCTTTTCGACTTCTTCCCAAGCCAAACAGATTTTCACCATAGTGTTTGATAACAGATTGGAATTTTTTGCTTCTTTTACTGCATGTTCGATTGTGCTGATGCTAAGGTACGCCGCTAAGATAGTTTTTTCCAGTGTGAATTCTTCAGAGTCACAGTACGCACAACAGAGTTCTCCAATAGAATATCCGATCATGCCATCAGGAAAGATTCCCATTGACTTCAACAAATCAACGAGAATGATTTGGACAGCCACAATCGATAGGTTCGAAACTACGTTCCGGCTCGTTTCTTTATCTTCATATAAAATCTCTCTCTCGAGATCAATGCCAATAGGCTTTAATATATCTTCGCATTGTCGCAGACTTTTTCGAAAGGGTTCGATGAAAAGTAATTCGGAACTTATGGACGGCCGTTGTGAACCTAAACCGGAAAATATGAACCAGATGGGACGTTTCATATCGTTGTTCCTTAATCCGGTCAATTTACGGGTATTATCGCACTGCAGTATTTCGTAGCCGCGGATTATGTGTCCCGGTATGTTATTGGCATGCACAGCATGTAATAATGAGATAAACTCTTTATCATCTTTATGCTTCTTTGCGTTGTCTAGTAATACGTGTACGGCTTCCTCCGTACGACCCGATACGACAAGTAACATTTTCAACATATTCAAAATATCGTCTACTGGTGACTTTGATGGTGGTGACTTCGAATTACTGCGAAGAATGACGTGTACGTTATTATCACTAGAGCCAAATGCATTTATACCGACAAAACCACCATTCCATGACATATGTTCAGCGACCACTTGCAAACGTCCATTGCACTCGGAAATATTCGAGTTTGGGGTATTGAAATGTAAGTTTGCAGGGATTCTGTTTGTTTCCATCGCGATCAAGACTTTAATAACTGAGCACAGTCCGCTGACGGCTTCTGCATGACCCATGTTGGATTTTACGGAGCCTATGTATAGTGGATTCTCTTTAGTGCGATCTTGGCAAAACATTTCATTGATCGATTTGATTTCTTCGTCTACTGTATCGATACCATGGGCTTCTACATAAACCACATCTGCACGATTAATCTCTGCTTCATTGTATATCTCGCGTATCAATTTGTTCAGCATTTTCCTGTTAGAGGCCCCGCTGTACTCCAACGTGCAATCATTCGTATTCGTTTTCGTGCGAATGACCGTGGCATATACTCTGCGTGCGTCTTTCTTCTTCTGCAAATATATCGCTACCACTGCTTCAGCTCTTACGTAACCATCATACGTGCTATCGAACACTTTACATTTACCATCTTTGGACAGTATTTGTGCACTTTCCAAATAAAGTGAGTTCAACGGTTCCAGTATAAGGTTCGAACCAGCAACAATAGCGGCATCGCATTTGCCGGTGCGTATCGCAGTAACTGCTTGATGCAAAGCGAACAACGAACAGGTTGTGCCATAATTGGGTCCAGTAAATTTAAATACCGAGGAGATGTTGTTAGCCAACATTGATCCATAACATCGGAATTCTGCAAACGAAGCAATTTCATCTCAACAATATGAAATCTTCGGCGCTGCAATTTATTTGCGCCATAAAGGTATTATTACAAATAATGTAGTATTTTTGTCTAAAACTTTGAAAGATTGATTTGTTAAATTTTTTATTTTATGATTTCAAAAGCAAGTTCTTAAGAAATTTTTTCAAAGCGCATAAATATAACGAAGCTACAAGTACTTATAAGCAATGATACGCAGGCAAATTACGAGTATATTTGCAAATCTCGAGATTAAAAAAATGTTTCCTTTTTCTCCAAATTAAATAATTTAATGTAATAATTTATTGTAATTTATAATAAAAAATTTTCGATTCAGCTAACACAATTTCTAAAAAAATAAAACCAAAATTAAAAAATTTTAATTGATCGATTTCAAGGTATTTCTATATATTAAATACATGTCAATTTATAACTTTATAGCAGAGTTAATGTTAGATTTTGGCTTAACAGAAATCCCGAATCTTATGTGTTTTTCAAAACAATGATATGATATGATTTTGTATTAAAGTTTCGGGAAATCTTTGTTTTACATATAAAATATATTGAGAATTAAACAACTAATTGATGATTTGGAGTCAATTTTCAAAATATACAAACCGTTTGCATAACTAGGAGTTTCCGTGTACGATTTGCAATTTTCTGAATTGACGCTAACAAAAACGCCCGTACGAGATAGTGTCAGAGTAGTGGGGTTAACACCAGCGTCAACGATTGCTTCGTATGTGACCTCTAACAACATACGAAGTTGTGGATCTTTCATATGCGCTTCTTCAGACATCTGAAAAAAGGAAGCGTCGAAGCTTTTAAGATCTTTAATTTTGCCGAATCGGCATGACAGTCTGCTGTTTTGTTTATTCACTGGCCAACGACGTTCGTCCTCGGTAACCATATCTATTCCATTTAATAGGTTTTCTTTAAATTCTTCGATATTTGACGATTCAGGCAGACGACCTGGTAAAACATTGATACTTATATAATGATACTTTTATAATGATTCGGTCTATTGTATAGCGAATATTTGTAATCAATAATTACCTGACATGCCCGTAATAGTAATATATTCGTCCTCATGTTGAACATACTTTTTCTCAAATAATTGATCATACATTTTCTTAGATGATTGATCTAACTCCTTAATCTATTTGTATCTCTGTAGGAGATTTGTTAAAAAAAAAAAATTACAATTTTTTTCAAAGAGACATTCATGTAATTGGTTCTGTAATGTTCAAATTAAAGAAAACAAAGAAACATTTAAAAGTGAGTTTCTTTGATTTCGATAAAATTATTATATTTTTTTCTAATAAGTGAAATAATCTTTCTCATGAAATGAATTACATTACATTCACAGCATTCACATCTGAACGATTTTTATTATCATTTGCTGAATTCTGAAACGTTTACAATTACTACAGTTTGGAAAAAAAAATTGTATCAATTTGAAAAGAATCAAAACGGTAGGACATCATTATTTTTATAATTATATGTAATGTAATAAACTTTATTTTCAGTTTAAATTTATAACTGATTTTTTAGTTTTTAATTTATTGTCAAAAGTGGAATTTAAATTAAAATTACGATAAATTTGATGGGATATATATGTTAATATTTCTGAGAAATAAAATATTTGTAGAATATTCAACAGTTAGAACAGTGAAAAAAAAGCGAAGTCATCTATAACCAATATACGAAGGATATAATTTTCGTGATTGAATCAATCTATTGGCTTGTGTTATCCGAAATTTATTACAAGTATGATCAATAAGATAAGGAAAAATGAGTAAACATTATGAATATTTGTGTGAAATTTGAATTGTTAACCGTCGAGAGAGAAGGACCTTTAAGGAAATATACCCAAATGTCCTTCAATTTCAACAATTTCTTTACATCTACTTAATAATTTCATGTTACATTTACATCCGTAAAACTTAATTATCAATTAGTTTCCGATTTTCTATTTATTATAATTTCTGTAGCATGTAATTTCACTTTTTATACTTATTGGGTAGCTAATAATTTTAAAAATTTTCTATTTATTTATATCTCGTGCTTATATTAATTTTAATATTAAATTGTACGATTATTCAATAAACCAAAATCAATAAACCAAAATCAATAAACCAAAATGGTTAATAAACCAATAAACCATTGTTGAAATTGAAGGACATTTGGGTATATTTCCTTAAAGGTCCTTCTCTCTCGACGGTTAACAATTCAAATTTCACACAAATATTCATAATGTTTACTCATTTTTCCTTATCTTATTGATCATACTTGTAATAAATTTCGGATAACACAAGCCAATAGATTGATTCAATCACGAAAATTATATCCTTCGTATATTGATTATAGATGACTTCGCTTTTTTTTCACTGTTCTAACTGTTGAATATTCTACAAATATTTTATTTCTCAGAAATGAGCTCGGATGTCACGTTTTCGGCTACTTACTAAAGAGAGAGAATCCACTACCGACGTGGTCTGAATTGTCCAGCACAAATACTCGGAGTTACTCGAACTTCGAAAATGGAATTTGCGATTATCAAACGACACTTGGAGAATAAATAAAAATGTACAAAAAGACGTGATAAAGATTGAAGCACTAGTCGTTTGAAAAGTCTGTGCGCTGGCCCGCAATGCGAGTTCAACTGCGGACAATTTGGATATGTCCGAAGATTTTAGATCGTAGCGCGATAATGTTATGTAGAAGCAGATAGATGTAAACAGAAGCGAAAATGTCCTGAATAGTGTTTTTACGCGGTCTTCTGTGGCAGAAGAATCCATCGTCGCTTTAAGCAGCTTTCTCACGTTATATAAAAAAATATTCCAGTCCCTTTATATTTTACATGCAGAGAGAATATCGCGAAAACATTACACGAAATTAATATATCAGATTTTACAATATATTTATGCATTCTTTCTAGCATAACCAATTTTTATTGCTATATTATTCTATGCTTTTTAATTGTTACAAAATTTAAAACAATGATACTTAAAATTTGCATGTAAAGATAAATTGCAATTGCTAAAGAATGTTATATTTTCACAATTTTTCTATTTAAAAATTATAAGTATTCAATTACATTACGTACATATGTTAGTTTTTATAAACATTTCTCAATTGTCAGCAAACTGGCAATTTTCTCGCGACTTACATTGCATTATCGATAAATCAACAATATTTCTGCTTCAGCAATGATAAATATATTTTGATTTCGATTAACAATTTCACGCGCAGATATAAAAAAATAAAACAAAGCAGTTAAAAAGTGATAAAACCACGATAAAATCTGCTAAATTATAATATAGATTTAAAATATAATACAATTATAAGCTATATATAAGTTATAAATGTCGCAAGAATTGGACATCGCTATTTTTTATGGACAAAATAATTGTGAGCAATGAAAAATTACTAGTTCGTGTCATTAATGAAATTAGCACCTGTAAATAGTAATTGCTATTTAAATCTTTTCTTTTTATAAAGTATATAAAGTGAACAAAAGTTGATAATTTTTTTAGAATGGTATATAAATATCTAAAAACACAAGATTAAAATTACATTAAAATAAACATTGCAGATGTACAATTTTTAATAAATTTTTTTGTGTTTAGAAAATAAATCAATAAAAAAAAATACACGCGAACTCATGGAGATTGTCGTAACACCGTTGAGCAAATCTAGACATTTACTTTAATAAACAATGCTTTATATTCTGTGATAAATAATAACATGCATATATAATAAGGAATAAAAATTTAAGAACAATTACAAGGCTAGATCGCGCAAATTCGAGATAGTAAACGCACAGGTTTCTTTAGAGATAATACAATAACTCCAAGCGCCTGCTTTACTTCTATCTCCTTCAGCGAAGTCATACTCAAAGTATTCAGACACTCGTCGGGATTCACTAAATTTATGCCTCTATGGCTAGTAGCGAAGTAATAGTTTCTTTTTCAATTTAGAATGAATAAATTATAATTTGTGGTATGTGCAGTGTATAAATATAAGATAATAGTTCCTTAAAATAATCAAGTTCCATGGCTACGGATTTGTGTTTCTCATTATACTTGCAGATAACACAGGACAAGGAGTCTCGAGCTGAAGAAAATAATCCAAAGCTTCAAGGCAGCTCGATATGTTTCGTATAGTATCGGCTGTGATGGCAATGTCATTTTCCTCATCTAGAAAGATGGACATAAAATAATATCGTTAGAATGAGTAAATTATAATGTGTGGTATAAATAACAAGATAATAGTTCTTTAAAACAATACTTCGGTTTTCAAAATTACTATCAAAAATTATAATATCTACAAAAGAGACATATCAAAGGCGCAATTTTATTGAATAAACTAAAATTTAATTTATTTTACAAAAATAAATTTTGTAATTATCGCGTAATTTTGTAACTGGTTTTTATTATGATTAAAATATTATTGTAATTGCATAGAATATAAATATATTAGATAATTAGTTATTCTATGAGAGATATGCGAGTACGATTTATCTTTTTACACAGAATGAAATCAGTGTATTAATGAAAGGAATTATTGCAAAGTTAAATTACATATTCGATTACGCGCTTAGGCATGATCTGCAATGTAATGAAAACTACTTTACTGAGATAAAGCTATAGCAAATTTTTGTAAATTTAAACATAATTACCTATTATTAAGCTCTCTGCGACAGCACACCATTGAATAACAAGACCGGGTTTTTTCGATTCTTTTCTTTGTTCAATCAATCTTTCCACAGCAGAATTTGCGAAACCATAATTGCATTGATTCTTATTACCTCGGCCAGCTGTCATGGACGAAAATACGACAAAGTATTTCAATTTTGGGAAATAATAATCAAGTACATCCAAATTTCTTGTTATGTCGATTTTAGGTAACATCACTGCTTTGAAGTCGGCCTCTTCTAAATCCTCAATAGCCTTATCACGCAGAAAGGCTGCCAGATTGAATATACCTCCTATTGGAAATAGCCCCGATATCTGGCTCTCTGTGGTCATGCATGTGACACCAAGTAGTGTTGTAAGATCGTGCTTGTAATGGACAACTTTAATGCCGTTGTCCTGCCAGCGTTGCTCGCACCATTTCCGATATTCCGTGCATTTGTCCGACAAAGCTACAAGAATGATGTGTCTTGCACCGCGGATGATCAACCAGTTGACTAGTTCTAAACCGAACTCACTGATTGTGCGATCACCGACTATCACGTACGTTCTACACGGGTTCATGTAAACACGTCGCACGGCATAGATTCCTGGGTCCACTAATTCAGCCTCACTTACCTGATCGTCATGGATTTTCAGTAGTACTTTTTTGAAATCACAAAAATCGGTCTGATCTGTTTGGCATTTAAATGCTTTTTCAAGATCGTACTTTGAAAACACTTCGCTCTGTAAAGGACGTACGACGTTGTTATCAATTCCTTCCTGAACGAGCTTTACCACTTTCTTTTTTTCCGACAAATTTTTGTGTAATAAATCTATACAGCGGTTTATATAGTAAAAGAATTTATCTTGTACAGACATTGTACTTTCGTTGTTCGTTAAATCAAGAAAACGACCGTCAATTGCGAGGCATTCTATGGTATCTTGTAGTTTCTCTTTTGGCAGCGAGTTCAGTACCACATTAACTCCACGTTTTTCCGTCTTTGCAAGGATAAATTCTACGAAATGTTGGATATTGCCGATAAACTCATCGGTCAATTTCGGAAAGACATCTTTGATATATTGTCTTTGTGCTTGCGTATAAACGGTAGTGAAAACTGTGCAACCGGCGTGTAGAGCGATAGTAATTGCAGCTTGGCTAATATGGTCCGCACCATTGTGAATCAAAATACTTTCTGTGGATTTCAGGTCACCCCGTACAAACAGTGCATAATAGCTAACCACATAAGCGATCGGTATCGTCGCCGCTTCTTCCAATGTCCATTTATCGGGTACGTTCCAAAGGAAATTCCGATCTGCCAGCACAGTGCTCGCCAATCCTCCGGTTTTGACTATTCCCATATATCTGTTGTTAGCCTTGTCTCTTCCAGAAAACTCACATCCCAGTGTCGGCCCAATCACGTCATAGTGGTCGTCCATTGTTGGTTTTAAGACACCTTGCAGTGATATTGTGCTCTTTGCTAACGATACATCTCTGTCGTTTGTATGAAATTTATTCATTAATATCTTTTATTATTTGTTTCATTATTAGTTAAAACAAATGAGAATGAAGCTTGCTAAAACTTACTCTTTATTAATCGCCGCGTAGTACACTTTGCAGATGATCTTGTTTGAATTTGATTTGGGCATGTAACAATTTAATGGACTCTCAATCCATATCAATTTGTGCAAATTATTTTCCATCGCAGTGCCGACATAGGCGTGTGCCACCGAAAACTTGTTGCGCACGGCATCTAATGGTAAATATCGATAGCTGCCCCATTTATTATTTTTATACACATTGGCTACTAATCCCTTGCATAATTGAATCTTATAAAAGTTATTTGTCAATATCTCAGCTTTAAGATTTAAAGGTCTAGTATGTATCTGATCATAAATGTACCGCGTTTTAACAGTGCAATATTCTTTCCGTATGCAATTCACTAATCCGATAATACCTGCAACGACAAAATATTTTACTAATGTATTTACAATTGATTGATATTAATGCGTTAGAACAATTGAGGAAATTATTCTTAACAGTATATTTATTGTTTTATTATTGATTATAAATATTATTCTATATTTTTGGTTTATTTTATATAAAGAATAATTCGGTTTTCTTTTGCAATTTTTACTGTATGCTGTTAAATATTATTATGCAATTACTGAAACAAACATTTTTACAGCAATAACGTTAGGATTTCTGTAAGATTTTTGTATGATCGAAAACACTCACAAGATTGTTGTTTGTTATAAAAGTGACAATTGAATCTCTGTAAATTCATTGAATTGTCCAATTATTTTCTAAAATAATATAGGATTGAACACATTCAACTGTGTATATGTAGTTTTAATTATTATTAATTTATTTATTTCATTTTTTATTTTTTAATTTTTATTATTTGAATATTTATTATTATTTAATCTTACCATTATTATTATTAAATTTTACTTTACTCTCCTCCATTTTTTTGTTATAACATATGAGAAGTACGTTTTGATACTCTTTATATGCTTTCAAATCCTTTAACCAATCTTTCACATCATTTGTTATAAATATATTTTTAACCTTATTTTTGTTCTTTTCCTTCTGTTTCAACAATATATACGTCCTTTTTGCATCAATATATTTTGCGACCAATACCACATTTGTATAAGACGATATATCTAGTGATTTTTCTTGTTCGGCAGTTTCTTCTAAAAGAATGAAACCCTCGGGGCTTAAAGCATTTATCAAGTTGCGGAGAACGATGTCAGAGTGGTTTGATAAAACATCCGCTGCTATAACGAGATGAGCATTTTCAGCGGGGGGTACCTTGCTTGCATCCGTTGCCACAATCTTACACTTAAGGTCCTGCTCGCTGTATTTCATGTGATCATTAAAAGATGCAATAGTCACTGTCAGGTTGATCTGAAATGACAGAAGTTTTTGCAAATAATGTGAATGAATGTAGTATTTATAACATTCAAATATTATATGTGTGATTACTTTTTTTTAATATAAAATACAAGATGTTTTCAAAAGTTCGAGAAATGGTGAAGACTGAACGTCCAGAACAGAGCTTATCTTTCACTTTTTCGACCTATTAAAAACATTCTGCGCGAATATAAAATTTGGGGATAAGATAAAAAATTATCATGAAACACATTTCCAATTTTTTATGTGTTTTGTTGGAATTCTCATTTCTTTACTAATTCTTTACTAATATTTCAGCAATTCTTAATACTTTTCAAGTATTCCTATCAACACACTTCAAAAATTGATCATTGCTTAATTATTTTTTAATGCTGCTATTTATTTTACAATCTAACATTTGAATATAATTTTTCAGAAAACTTTTCTTTAATTCCTAAAATTATGACAGTACTATTTACGGAAATCTAGTAATTTACTTACGGTAATCAAGGGTTCAAGGCTACGAAGTATATTGCGTACAAGCGGTCCTAAAAGTGATTCTCTAGCTCGTTTATCAGCGACTTCTACAATTTTAATTTTGTGCGTTGTCAGGTTCTCGCACATGATTTGCAACAACACGGTAAGTGCTGTATTATCCTTTTGGCTGTTCTCGGAATCTTGTCTGTTGTTCGGAATGTCATTAGGACCAAATTCATAGGGCACGAAATGATATTGTTCATATTTGATATTGCTTTGAGGCTTCTGCCACCAAGGTGTCAAAGTTTCTAATCCTTTAATACTAATACTACTTGATCTGATACCAAAGTATTGGTAATTATATATCGGCAAAGTGTAATTTTGTAATAATTCAAGTTTGTGTTGGAGAGGGTTAATTGCGAGTTCCTGAATATACGATATATACTGTGGTTCGCGACTGATATACAGCAAATTGTTAAATTGAAACATACTATTTATGTACGGTATCCATTTACCAGGCCACATAAGTTTACCGTATTGACCGCTATTAGAACAATACTTTATGCAACTTAAATTGTTGTCTTCGTATCCGCGTAGACTTAATTCCTTGAAAATATGCTTCTCGTTTATAAAATACATTTTTAATGTCAAAGAACTAAGTATATCGGATAATGGAAGCGTCCATTGACGTTCTGCGATAGAAAGTTCATGGATGTATCCGCTAGCGATCATATCTACCGATTTGTCTTCGAAAATCTCAAAAGCACCCGTGTTCTTTGAAATGCTTATTATTAATTTGATCCATTTCTTTTTTGACATAAAAATGATATGTTGAAACCGTACACGCTTAAAGACCACAGGCCACTGGTCAAACGTCGTATTCTGCATTGATGCAAAAGCTTTCCACACCAAATATAGACAAGTAGTTTGTGGAAAAATCATTTTTCCGTTTATCTTATATCCCATTGAGACGTGGCTTATATTCGACAAATCTATTTCAATGTACTTTCTCCATTGTTCCATTTCATATCTAGGTACATTCCACCATATGGAATGATCCCATCTAATCAGATGTCCGATCATTGGTGTTCCGCGACCGACGGGAAAGCTTAACGGCGTATACAACTTTGAGATGTCAAGTTGTACGCCGGCCATGTACAGTTCACCTATTGCGAACAATAAAGAAGTAGCGTTGATTGGATCATTCTTGTTTTGCAGACTGATTTTAGTTACCGTTTTTGGCAATAATTTGTAAATATCGTATGACCATAAATGCGACATCATATCGATTATTATCGCATTGTCTGGAATATGCTTAATCGTCTCCAGAAACAGTATAGGCGATGACATATTTTTTGCGTGATACTCCGCTGAGTTTAAATGACGGAGTTGATTTTCTTCCGTAACTTTGGGATTTATTGAACTAGAAATCCATTTGGACGATCTTGGTTTTGGTTTTGTTATGATTTTCTCAATTGCGGCAATCAATTGAGATTCGATCTCGGCCATGTTTTTGCTATGAAAAGCAACACCATAACTGTTAATATTTTGAAAAACAATCTCTTTGCCAATTGTTTTAGGCAATTCTTTTACGAATGTTTCTATTTTTTCGGAAGGACCGGAAATGGTAAAAGAATGTGTAGAATAGTGACAGATATAAAGGATGATATCATGGCGGATATCAGTAAAACAATACTTCTTGATATCTTCCCAAGCCAAACAGACTTTCTTCATAGTGCCTGATAACAGATTGGAATATTCTGTTTCTGTTGCTGCATATTTGATTGTTTTGCTGCTATTGCACGCCGTTAAGATAGTTTTTTCCAGTGTGAATTCTTCACAGTCACAGTATGCACAACAGAGTTCTCCAATAGAATATCCGATCATGCCATCAGGAATGATTCCCATTGACTTCAACAAATCAACGAGAGCGATTTGGATAGTCACAATCGACAGGGTAGAATTAACTATGTTTCGGCATGATTTTTTAGTGCCATCTAAAATGTATGTCATGAGATAAATGCCCATAGGAAGTAATATATCTCTGCATTGATTCAGACTTTTTCGAAAGGGTTCGATGAAAAGTAATTCGGAACTTATGGACGGCCGTTGTAAACCTAAACCGGAAAATATAAACCAGATGGGACGTTTCATATCTTTGTTCTTTCTTGTCAATTTACGGGTTTTATCGCGCTGCAGTATTTCGTAGCCGCGGATTATGTGTCCCGGTATGTTATTGGCATGCACAGCATGTAATAATGAAATAAACTCTTTATCATCTTTATGCTTCTTTGCATTGTCTAGTAATACGTGTACGGCTTTCTTCGTACGACCCGATACGACGAGTAATTGAAGCTTTTCTAAATTTGATACTGGTGGCTTCAACTTCGAATTACTGCGAAGAATGACGTGTACGTTATTACCACTAGAGCCAAATGCATTTATACCGACAAAACCACCATTCCATGACATATGTTCAGCGACCACTTGCAAACGTCCATTGCACTCGGAAATATTCGAGTTTGGGGTATTGAAATGTAAGTTTGCAGGGATTCTGTTTGTTTCCATCGCGATCAAGACTTTAATAACTGAGCACAGTCCGCTGACGGCTTCTGCATGACCCATGTTGGATTTTACGGAGCCTATGTATAGTGGTTTCTCCTTAGTGCGATCTTGGCAAAACATTTCATTGATCGATTTGATTTCTTCGTCTACTGTATCGATACCATGGGCTTCTACATAAACCACATCTGCACGTTTAATCTCCGCTTCTTTGTATATTTCGCGTATCAATTTGTTCAGCATTTCTCTGCTAGAGGCCCCGCTGTACTCCAACGTGCAATCATTCGTATTCGTTTTCGTGCGAATTACCGTGGCATATACTCTGCGTGCGTCTTTTTTCTTCTGCAAATATATCGCTACCACTGCTTCAGCTCTCACGTAACCATCATACGTGCTATCGAACACTTTACATTTACCATCTGTGGACAGTACTTGTAAACGTTCCAATTGAAGTGAGTACCTCGGTTCCAGTATAAGGTTCGAACCAGCAACAATAGCGGCATCGCATTCGCCGGTGCGTATCGCAGTAACTGCTTGATGCAAAGCGAACAACGAACAGGCTGTGCCATAATTGGGTCCAATAAATTTAAATACCGAGGAGATGTTGTTAGCCAACATTGATCCATAACATCGGAATTCTGCAAACGAAGCAATTTCATCTCAACAATATGAAATCTTCGGCGCTGCAATTTATTTGCGCCATAAAAGTATTATTACTAATAATGTAGTATTTTTGTCTAAAACTTTGAAAGATTGATTTGTTAGATTTTTTATTTTATGATTTCAAAAGCAAGTTCTTAAGAGGTTTTTTCAAAGCGCATAAATATAACGAAGCTACAAGTACTTATAAGCAATGATACGCAGACAAATTACGAGTATATTTGCAATCTCGAGATTAAAAAAATGCTTCTTTTTTCTCCAAATTATATAATTTAATGTAATAATTTATTGTAATTTATAATAAAAAATTTTCGATTCAGCTAACACAATTTCTAAAAAATAAAACCAAAATTAAAAAATTAAAATTTTAATTGATCGATTTCAAGGTATTTCTATATATTAAATACATGTCAATTTATAACTTTATAGCAGAGTTAATGTTAGAGATTTTGGCTTGACAGAAATCCCGAATCTTATGTGTTTTTCAAAACAAAGATATAATATGATTTTGTATTAAAGTTTCGGGAAATCTTTGTTTTACATATAAAATATATTGAGAATTAAACAACTAATTGATGATTTGGAGTCAATTTTCAAAATATACAAACCGTTTGCATAACTAGGAGTTTCCGTCAACAATTTGCCATTTTCTGGGTTGACGCTAACAAAAACGCCCGTACGAGATCTTGTCAGAGTAGTGGGGTTAACACCAGCGTCAACGATTGCTTCGTATGTGACCTCTAACAACATACGAAGTTGTGGATCTTTCGTATGCGCTTCCTCAGACATCTGAAAAAAGAAAGCGTCGAAGCTTTCAAGATCTTTAATTTTGCCGAATCGGCATGACAGACTGCTGTTTTGTTTATTCACTGGCCAACGACGTTCGTCCTCGGTAACCATATCTATTCCATTTAATAGGTTTTCTTTAAATTCTTCGATATTTGACGATTCAGGCAGACGACCTGGTAAAACATTGATACTTTTATAATGATTCGATTTATTGTATAGCGAATATTTGTAATCATAATTACCTGACATGCCCGTAATAGTAATATATTCGTCTTCATGTTGAACATACATTTTCTCAGATGATTAATCATACATTTTCTTAGATGATTGATCTAACTCCTTAATCTACTTGTATCTCTGTAGGAGATTTGTTAAAAAAAAATTACAATTTTTTTTAAAGAGACATTCATGTAATTGGTTCTTTAATATACAAATTAAAGAAAACAAAGAAACATTTAAAAGTGAGTTTCTTCGATTTCGATAAAATTATTATATTTTTTTCTAATAAGTGGAATAATCTTTCTCATGAAATGAATTACATTACATTCACAGCATTCACATCTGAACGATTTTTATTATCATTTGCTGAATTCTGAAACGTTTACAATTACTACAGTTTGGAGAAAAAAAATTGTATCGATTTGAAAAGAATCAAAACGGTAGGACATCATTATTTTTATAATTATATGTAATGTAATAAATTTTATTTTCTGTTTAAATTTATAACTGATTTTTTAGTTTTTAATTTATTGTCAAAAGTGGAATTAAAATTAAAATTACGATAAATTTGATGGGATATATATGTTAATATTTCTGAGAAATAAAATATTTGTAGAATATTCAACAGTTAGAACAGTGAAAGAAAAGCGAAGTCATCTATAATGAATATACGAAGGATATAATTTTTGTGATTGAATCAATCTATTGGCTTGTGTTATCCGAAATTTATTACAAGTATGATCAATAAGATAAGGAAAAATGAGTAAACATTATGAATATTTGTGTGAAATTTGAATTGTTAACCGTCGAGAGAGAAGGACCTTTAAGGAAATATACCCAAATGTCCTTCAATTTCAACAATTTCTTTACATCTGTTTAATAATTTCATATTACATTTACATCCGTAAAACTTAATTATCAATTAGTTTCCGATTTTCTGTTTATTATAATTTCTGTAGCATGTAATTTCACTTTTTATACTTATTGGGTAGCTAATAATTTTAAAAATTTTCTATTTATTTATATCTCGTGCTTATATTAATTTTAATATTAAATTGTACGATTATTCAATAAACCAAATGAGCTCGGATGTTACGTTTTCGGCTACTTACTAAAGAGAGAGAATCCACTACCGCCGTGGTCTGAATTGTCCAGCACAAATACTCGGAGTTACCCGAACTTCGAAAATGGAATTTGCGATTATCAAACGACACTTGGAGAATAAATAAAGATGTACAAAAAGACGTTATAAAGATTAAAGCACTAGTCGTTTGAAAAGTCTGTGCGCCGGCCCGCAATGCGAGTTCAACTGCGGCCAATTTGGATATGTCCGAAGATTTTAGGTCGTAGCGCGATAATGTTATGTAGGAGCAGATAGATGTAAACAAAAGCGAAAATGTCCTGAATAGTGTTTTTACGCGGACTTCTGTAGCAGAAGAATCCATCGTCGCTTTAAGCAGCTTTCTCACGTTATATAGGAAAATATTCCAGTCCTTTACATGCAGAGAGAATATCGCGAAAACATTACACGAAATTAATATATCAGATTTTACAATATATTTATGCCTTCTTTCTAGCATAACCAATTTTTATTGCTATATTATTCTATGCTTTTTAATTGTTACAAAATTTAAAACAATGATACTTAAAATTTGCATGTAAAGTTGAATTGCAATTGCTAAAGAATGTTATATTTTCACAATTTTTCTATTTAAAAATTATAAGTATTCAATTACATTACGTACATATGTTAAAGTTTTTATAAACATTTCTCAATTGTCAGCAAACTGGCAATTTTCTCGCGACTTACATTGTATTATCGATAAATCAACAATATTTCTGCTTCAGCAATGATAAATATATTTTGATTTCGATTAACAATTTTACGCGCAGATATAAAAAAATAAAACAAAGCAGTTAAAAAGTGATAAAACCACGATAAAATATGCTAAATTATAATATAGATTTCAAATATAAACAAATTTAAGCTACATACATAAGGTAAATGTCGCAAGAATTGGACATCGCAATTTTTTATAGACAAAATAATTGCAAGCGATGAAACATTACGAGTGCGTGTCATTGATGAAATTAGCACCTGTAAATAGCAACTGCTATTTAAATCCTTTCTTTTTATAAAGTATGTAAAGTGAATAAAAGTTGATAATTTTTTTAGAATGCAATATCTAAAAATATCTAAAAATAATATTTTATCAACCAGTTTCGAAAAGTGGATGTGACGTAATACCATATCCGCTTTTGTGGATAGCGCTGTGCATCAATGCGTACGCAGAAGATGTCGTTTTCGTTCATTCTACTGATGAGAGGTAGTAGAGGTTATACTATTTATATTAACAAAAAATGGCGGATTTAATGTTAACGGAGGAAGAATTAACACAGAAGCATAAAAAGGAACGAAAGGACCTACAAGGTACTTAGACTAAAAACTGAATTTTTTGTTTTCATCTATGGTTAACTTGGTTCTTGTCTTTTTTCAGCAATTTTTTTAATACATATTTTTGTACATGAATAGTGTTAAAATTAGAAGCCCATAATAAATTTTTCCTTTTTAATTGCAGCACAAATACAAACTTTAAAGAAATCCATTTGTAAAGGCGACAAGAAAAAGAAAAAAGAGATTGCAGAAGAGATAGGACGCTTAGAGGAGAGTTTGGAGAAACAGCAAGCAGAAGAAGTGACCACATGGAAACTGGCTCATATTACTCTAAATACTGAACAGACAGAATTTGTACAAGAACACGAAATTGACGAAATTGACAAGGACAATAATTGTTCTAAGCAGTCCGTACATAAAATTTCCAGAGCGCAGAAGAGAAGAGATAAGAAAGCAATTGCAGAGATAGAACGCAATCAAAGAATCATTGAGCAAGAAGCGCTTAATGTTTTTGACAAGAGAAATGTTGAAATAGAAGCCATAAAAAAGATTCTTACCGAACGCAACTTAATGGTTTATGAAATTCCTAGTGACGGCCATTGGTAAAGATCTTTCATAAGTTCTTATTAACATATACATATTATTTGTATTACTAGAAGAGACAAAAGACATTATGTAATATTGTATTTGAAACTTATCTGAAAGATTGAATTTACTTACAGTTTATATAATGCAGTGGCGCATCAACTCAAGGTAAATGGAGAAACACCTCTTAGCTTGCACGATCTCAGAACAAAGACTGCTGATTATTTGAGAGAAAACAAAGTTGACTTTTTACCATTTCTTTCCAATCCTGATTCTGATGATCTATTGACACCTGAGGAGTATGAAAAGTACTGCAATGATGTGGCTGAAACGAGTGCTTGGGGTGGCGCTGTTGAGGTACATATATATCGTAAACTTATAAATTTTTCAGAATGACTATAGTTAGTTTATACAATTAACTTCTCCCTATGAACTGATTTGTCATATGACATAACGTCTAATTTTTGTTTTTCTTTTCTTTACTTTGTTCATTATAGCTGCAGGTACTGTCACATATACTAAAATGTCCAATTGAAGTCATACAGGCTATAGGCGCTCCATATATCATTGGAGAGGAGTATAGTAATGGCAAAAAAGTGATATTGACCTATTATCGTCATATGTACGAGTTAGGGGCTCATTATAATTCTGTTACAAAGTATGTTCAGGATGAAGAGAGCTGATAAAAGTTTCGTCTAGATATTATTTACATTTTCTTACAATCGTTTTCAAATCTTATTATAGAATGTTAGATTAATTTCAATTTGTGACCATATTTTTATCAGTCAGTTGATTAATTTATTACGCTAAATTCTAGAAAATATATCATAAATTTTCAGATAGTATAAAATATTTTTATCGAGATATATACATAAAATACTGAAAAAGCTGCCAGCAGACTATTTTCAATCTTCCGATTGCATTTTTAAACTCTTTACAATTATTGTGATGATTAATAACCGTTATATAAAATGTATAATAAGAGAAATTCTTTAAATGTGTACAATGACTATTGAAGGATTAAATATATAAAATGTATTATAAACTTCTCTTTTTCGAAAATAAAAAATTGAAAAGCTACATTTTAAGCTAAATATATGCTGAAAATATCGGATATTATTGTTGAGAGTATCAGATTAAATTTTTTAATAGTCACACACATTTTGGGAGTTTTTTTACAGCCATTACTTTAACGTGAGATACATATCAGCCATCAATAAAACGTATTTCCTTGATTATATTAACTGGTTATTAAAATCTTGATTCGTACATTTAGAGCTAAACACGATTGTAAAGTTTTAAATTTTACTGAAATAGATTCTTTGTGGATGCAAATTCTAAAAAGTGAAATTACATTTCATATTTAACATTAAATATAATTGTATATAGCAAATTTATTACATTGAAATGTGATTCAATAGCGAAATGTAGAATATAGTTTTTAAAATCATATATTCATATTTAATGCTAACTAAAAATTCTCAATTTCTACTTGATAATAAAATTGTATGTTCTGCCATTATACTTTATAAACGGGCCTCATACAGTCACATTTAGTGCTAAATGTGCGATACAAATTCTTTAGAACGTTTAGTATAAGCAACTGAAACAAGATAAATATAGAGATAAGTCATTATAATAAAAATATTTTGGTGAGTTAGATGTAAGCTAATATAAAAAAAGCTCCTCTCCTGCATTATCAGTAATTAAATTTATACAAGATTACATTTATTTTTCAATAATGATTATCAGACAATATAAATATGCTGCCAGCAAATATGTAAGTACTTACTAAGACTCGATGTTTTTGGCTTGAAGTACGAAGTGTGTATTACTCTTTTACGCGCATACTGTTTGTGTTCATTGTGGTAACTAGATTATAACGAATGTGTTGTGTGTAGCCAAGTTTATTTATCAAATAAATATAATGCGTAAGAATTATCGTTTGATTTAATTTTTTAAAAATATTTGTCCAAACAGAAAATACAAAAATCCAAAAGATTTTTCCAGATACATCCTTTTTTAAATTATTTTTTATACTATTTTTCCACGTGATCATTTAATGTTTTATCATCTTCAGCGACTTCTTTGTTTTTATTTGGGTCGTCCGGCTTCATTTGAGGAAAGAGTAATACTTCCTGCAAGAATTGTAGAAATTATGTAATTTTTTTATGACATGTTTCTGGAATCTTTTTATTTTTGATGTGAAAAAACAAATTAATTTAAAAATACTGATTTTCTCTTTCGATCGCACTCGCAGAAAATAGAAATATTTACAACACTTACTTTAATATTGTTTGAATCAGTAAGGAACATTGTTAATCGATCAATACCCATTCCCCAACCAGCCGTTGGTGGCAAACCGTATTCCAAAGCAGTGCAAAAATTCTCATCAACTAATTGTGCTTCCTCATCGCCGGCTGCTTTATCTTTTGCCTGTTGCTCAAATCTATTGCAAATTTCAAATTTGTTAAATGATTATAAAATTGAACATTATTCGATACAATAATAATCTTGATCTCTTAAAACGCTACCAACCTGTGCTAAAACATTAAGTTTTTAACTCTTTATGATTTGTATACCTTTCTCTCTGAATGACCGGATCGTTTAGTTCAGTGTACGCATTGCAGATTTCTTTCTTCATAACAAACAGCTCAAATCGTTCCGTAAGGCCTTTGCTTTGTCGGTGCCATTTTGCCAATGGAGACATTACTTGCGGATGACCAATGACGTACGTGGGATTGATACACTTCTCCTCTATGAATTCTCCTACAAGCTATTGTAAAAAATATTATGATTTTTTAATTTGTAAAGTTATAAAATACTATTTATCAAGATTGCTGGAAAAAAGTTCGAAGTTGGTTGTTAAATTTTTTGTCAAGTTCACTAGTCTTTACTTTATCTAATAGTCTCGCTGATGTTCGAGGTGGAGGACATTCAATTTCGTGCTTCTCACAAAGATCGCTAAGGATTTTGGTTGCTTCCGGCGTGTTAAGCTGATCCGCTTCGGGCAGCTTAATGTTGAGAATTTGCTCCAAACTATCTATCATCGAGATGCGTTTGAAGGGCGGCGTGAAATCGATTTCGACCGCTTCCAGTCCATCAGGATGATACTTTATTTTGTAAGTGCCATGTATGGCCTTCACCATGCCAGACACCATATCCTCTGTGATCTTCATCAAGTCATTATAGTCTGCGTACGCCATATAGAATTCACAGGTGGTGAATTCAGGATTGTGAGTCATGTCGATACCTTCATTCCTGAACTGCCTGCCAATCTCATACACTCTGTCAATCCCACCGACAACCAACATCTAGAAAACATTTACGGCAGTGTTTTATTTTTTTTTTTAATTGTAGAAATGGATTTATTTTAAATTAGAAAGAGATAAAAATTTATTACCTTGTGATACAATTCTGGTGCGATTCTCATGTACAAGTCCATGTTAAGTTCGTTGTGGTGGGTAATGAACGGTTTAGCAGTCGCACCACCAGCGATCATGTTCATCATAGGAGTCTCCACTTCTAGAAAGCCCATTTGATCGAAGAAGTTGCGCATGTAGGCAATTATCTTTGCACGTATGTAGAAGATTTGTCGCACTTTGTCATTCAATATTAAGTCCAAGTAGCGTTGCCGGTATCTTGTCTCCTGATGAAATACAAAATACCGTTAATATATTCCAAAAAAGGCTACAGAAACTGTCGGATTAAAAAACACCAGGGGCTGTAATTTTTTAACTTTAAACAAAAACCAGCAGAGTTCATTGCTCTTCATTATTAACAATATCATTATTCAAGTATTCAAGTGTTCAGGTATACATTACAGCCTCGTAATTTTTTAAGCAATATATGTGTATCATATTTAGTTATCTGAACATTCAAGTATTACCTGGTTACTTGAATACTCCGATACGCATTTTTCTATAAATTTACTTACTTTATCCTTCAAACCAAAGTGAAGGTGTGGCAACATGTGCAAACATGGACTGAGTAGAATAATAGAATGTGGTATAATCGACAATTCTCCCTTCTTACTTTTTCCAGGATTGCCGACAACGCCTATAATATCGCCTCTCCTGATCTTCGCAGTGTCCTCTGCGAATTTGTCCTCACCCTTATACAATTTTGCATTGGCTAGTATTTGCACTTTGACACCTTCTCCTCGAAGGTCATAAAAGATCAATTTGGTACTAGATTCTCGAATGGCGTGAACACGTCCAGCGATACTATGCACTTCATTTAATGTTTCACCATCTTTCAAGGAATTACCAAATTTTTCAATAAAGTCCTGGAGTGAGATTGATACATGAAATTTGTGTGGATAAGGATGATTGTTGCTGGCCTTAAGTTGGTTGACAGCCAATGTTCGGATTTTAAAATATTCCTGCAAATAATAAAAATACAATTGTGGCAAATTAACAATTAGATTAATTAAATCCTATTATACAATTAGAATCGAAAATAATGTAAAAATTTCATTCTTTACAATGTTTTTTTTTTTTAAGACAAGACTTGATAAAAATTTCCTACAAAGTATATTTGTAAAGAAACTAGATAAATATGAAAAAAATGTACTCTGACGTTCTCTATATAAGTAAAGTTTTTATCATATAGAGTTTTGTTGATATTTACATTAGGATTGATCTCTTCTTCTTCAACATTTTTCTTTTTGGAAGGTTTTGCTTGAGCCTGAACTTGAGCTGCTGCTTTGGTCTCTTCCTTTTCAGCCTTTTCTTTGGCTTTTTGTTCTGCTTTGAGACGTCTTTTCAACTCACTGTAATTCGAATTACGCTTCAGTATTTTTTTCAAAATTCGACTGCGCACCAATTAATTCATTACGTACTTTGTGGAGAACCGACGCAAAGACGTCTGATGCAACTTTGTCTTGTGGCTCGTCAACCACGTTCCCGTTATTGGTGCGGACATGATAGTGCGAATCTTAGTTAATGTAACGAGCATAATTGCCGTATGTTATCGTATCGAGTTTAGACTTTACCCATGTGACGCGCTTGGATTTTCTATGAGATTGTTATCTGCGAAAAATATGGGCCAATACTGTCCAATACCATATAAGATCGTGAGGCGACGAGCCACATGTCATTTATGAGGTTATGTTACCGGCGAATAAAATACTTTAAGAGCGACCAGAATGTATCGTTAAATAGTGGCTCGATAGTTATTTGTACCGATATACGGACAATTTAGCCTAATATCGCACATTTTACTTACTTTTTTGACAACTTCTCACTCGTCCCGTCTGCCATACTGACTAACTTTTGTAGAAAAGATCGTCGCCAAAATCAGCTGAAATATTAGTCTATTGGCCACGATGCCAGAAATGAGACGTGTCTACGTGCAACCATAGCTCGAAGACAATGGAGGGGAGACCGTAGCGCTCCGCGAAGCACATGGTTTATTATGGTTGCACGTGGCTCGCGTCTCATTTCTGGTATCAAACTGCGTATGATGAAACTACCAACTTGACACAGGTGTATCCCACTATCACGGTTGCGGGCGATTAAAACGAAAATTTCGTAGAAAGCAGTAACTAATTGTTTCGGCGAATTGCAATTATTTGCAGAAAGATATAAATATGAATGAGTAATCATGAAATTATCGAAAAGATATATTTCCTTATCTTTATACTCTAAATTTTTTTATTAAAAATCATTAACAGATTTTTTTCATTTAATTTCTCTATAAAATAAATTTTTGCAAGGCCGAAAAAAATTAATCGAGAGTTATCTTATCATTTTTAATCTTTCTTAATTGAAAACTATTGACACATTATAGTATAATCGGCAATCTTATTTTCATCTTTAATATATGTAGTCGAAATAGAAAATAATAGAACAATAGAATTGTTTATTCATATGGAAGTTAATAAATAATTGTTTTGCTACGCTTGATATTACACGTGGAATTTGTTAGGTGGATTGATTCGAATTAAGTCGCTATTAAAGAGGAACCATAAGCTCATTGCCATAGCGACATGAATTTGTTGACAGAGTTGCAACGAGGTACTTTTTCGCGTATCGCGATGGACGGTGGTTTCAGTCCGAAGGATATAAAAGCGCTCCAAAATTTAATCTCTCCATCAAAGGATGATTCTGATATTGAAGACGATTTACCGCAGGCTGGCGCGAGAAAATTAGGTGAGTTTGTGTTTACAACTGATTAATTATGGAAACATCGTGAAATTCGTTCTTGAGACGAACTACGTGCGAACTAATCTCTCCGTAATTTCGAATTTATTTCGAATTTACTCCATTGAAATTTTATTGTATCGTGCCTCGTTTAATTTGACATATTGTTCGGGATTTTATTTGGTTAAGTAAAAAATGGTAATTAATTGGTAAGCAAATGCAACATGCGTGCATATGCGCGCGTTCTACTTCATTTATTCGCTATTCGGCAATCATTTTCCATATTGGCGCACGTGAAATTTGCTGACTTGCAAAGCAATATAGAAAATAATAAAAATCATAGATTGAAAGAAAAGAAATTTTTAATATTTTTATTTTAAATAGATTATAACACTGCATTATTAGAGAGATTGTAATGCTGTAATAATAAAACTCTATTAATAAAACGCAACGTAATGTGCAATATGCTACATTGATTATATGCGAGTTTTATGCATATTTTAATTTCTCGTTTAAAAACTGGTAACCTTATGAATGTAACGTTCTAAAAATACACGCAATAGCAACGCAGCAACTTGTTTCATGTTGTCGCGGTCGATCATTATGTTTAATAAGGTTTATATAATTCTAGACTTTTCTTACTGAAATATTAATACTACTAATTGCCGATGCGGTAGTTATAAATCATTATTATATTTTTGTTTTCAATTAGAATTAAATGACGTGCATGTTTCTTTGAAATATTACTCGATATATCTTCGAGATCGCACACTCGTATTTTAATAAAATCGAATGATAATTAATCGACTGCAAATAAAATATTTGTTCAAGGACCGAGTGACATTGGTGCTCAGAGCGATCCTTCTCAGGATCATTCGGGACCACATGCATTACTCCGAGGCGCGGGTGATGATATTTGGCATCCCTCGGAAGCGGTGGACACTAAAAACACGCAGGATAATGATCCCCGAATGGTGCCAGAATACGAGATAAAATTTAAGCAAGCAGTGACGGCAGAAGATGTTTATTTGGGAGTAAGTTATAACTTTTATAATAAAATAAGAGTTTTGAACAAGATTAACGTAATGTAATTTGGTGTTCGATAATTTATTGTTATTTTTGTGCGCTTTAAAAATATTTAATATGAACAAACAAAGTAAAGACATACAGCTTATAAATATAAGCTATAGTGACAAAAGGAATTTTTATCAAAACGAGAAAAGGATAATAAAATTATGATATTAATATGTGATGCTAATTAACTTACTTTAATTTTACTTGTAACTGACTATTTAATTTGGTGACAGATGAAAATATGAATTCTTATTTGAGGATTACATTTTAGAAATGTGTAGTTTGCAATCTTTTTAGGAAAATAAAGTTGCGGTCAAAAAGGACGCGTAATAAAAAACGCCGGATAAGATAAGGTAAACACGTCCGAAATTTCTCGGTTTACTGCTTCTCAAGTCGGAATTTTGCAGAGCGCGAGATACAATTCTTTCCAGTTGACGCGTTACGTGTAAATCACGGCAAGCGGTCTTAAAGGTGGACGAATTGTTATTTAGATGGGCTTTAAAACGCCGAGCACAGCGTCCTGCGAGTGGCTGTCGGTACTGGTGAAATTGCCCCAGGAAACGCGGGAAAAAGTGGAGCTCTCCGTGGAATCCGAGGCGATCGACGTGCGAGGCTCAAGGTGAGGCGATCACGATGGAGAATTTATCGTGGCAGCCTGCGTGATAGAATGAGAACGCTGCTCGCTCGTCGTCGACATTGCGTCGACTCCGACGGGCGCGCGCTTGCAGCTTCTTTGACAATTTTACGAGGCCGTAAATCTATCTGCCTGGGCGCATAAAACCAGTCGCGATTCTCTCCAGATATCGGCTGCACCTACCGACGCCGCATCCAGTGGATCCTAACGCGTCCTCCGCCAAATGGCACAGCGACACTTCCACCCTGGAGATCACGTTGAGGCTAACGCGCGAGCTTGATAATGTAAACTTTTGATTCCGGATCGATCGATCGATGATTCGACTTATCGAGGAGAATCGAAGTAAGTTAGCGTGGTTTCCGATTTCGTTTCTTGACTGTACTATAAAAAAAAATCTCTTTTCTTTGGCAAATATCGTTGCGAACAATCTCTTCGTGCATCTTTTGTGCATCACACAGCTGAATAATTTTTGTAATATGGTTCTTATATGAGCATGTTTCATAATTCTTATGAGACCTTGGATTTATTTTTAGAGACGTTTATTATACTTCATCGTATCCTGATAGATTTTTTTCACTTCGTACTTCGCGCGACAGTGTAATCGTCGACAAAATCATATTTGCATTTTGTGTAACATCATATCCTTGATTACGCCGCGTTTGTAAGGTCGTTACGGGATGTTAATTTCCCTACAAATAGCAAATTGCGCTCGTAATTGCTTGTAGATCGTTCGTCTGCGCGTTGCGCGGATACGCGCTTACATTGAGTCGCGATCGCGTAAGAAGCGACGGTGATATTTACTGCGGAATATCGACAATAGGCATATAATCAATAGGATTGGATGGACCGGGATGATTGCGCTGCAAGACAATTGTTCAGACGGTCATCCTTAATGAAGATTTCCCGGATTCTGATATCAGACTATTGATAGCAAGCTATTGATATCAGGAATTCGCGTGAAGGATGCAAAAAGATCCATGATCCAAATCTATTTGAGTAAAAGGGACAAAAGAAATACCCTGTTTTTAAATTTCAACGATTTTCACTTAATACATTGTATAGCCAATAGATTTTCAAGTACGGATTATTTTTGTAAATAAAAAATTCAATCCTTATAATTAATGTATGAACGATTATGTTATTTATTGTGATTAGCGACGGTAAGAGATGTTTGCAAGCTTGAGCTTTGAATTACACAGCAACAAAGTAAAAGCGAAGGATTACTCGAAACGAAAATATACGGCATGCTTTCGCTACGCATTTATAACACGAAGCAAACAAATGTTTTCGTTTCTACCTTTTGCTGAGAGTATTTGTTTCGTCTTTATCTATTTTTCTTGTGGAATATAAATGTATCGCGCAGCTTTAAAATGATATAGCGCTTCTTTGCGCTATTATATTGTTGTATATTCTTTGATCAAATCAGCGTGCTTTGCGCGCGATTTTCACGAGTCTGCGAATGGCACGATCCACTTCTAATTAGTCTTGTCAGAACTTAATTAGTCCTTGATCATAGTTCGTTAGCTCTTTGCCTCTGCTTTAATTTCCGGCGACTAAAGTTTTTAATTCTGAAACGGCAAACTTAGTTAGCCGTTATTATCGAATAATATTCCATTCGCATTTTTGCAGAGAGGATCCACCAGAAGACCGTTCCTGCGCGTAAAGAGTGTCGTCAGAAATTATATTATAAAACTATGTGCAACTTCTCTTTGCGTAAGAATCTTTCCTGCCATTCCGTAAGAGATTGGAAGATCTTTTACAATTATTTCTACAGAATAAACTACCGTCGATTTTTACAAGGTTTTGCAGTAAAGTTAAGTTTATGTTAATCTCGTTTAATATGGCAATAATGTTTAATGATAAAAGTAATAACGATAAAGATTTTCTGTGGGGCAAGTTTGGTGCTAAATTTTATTTTTCCCTGTTCCATCCTTAACATACATATGAGAATTGTGGAATCGGTAGCTTTAGACACGCGCTGCAGCAATTTTACGAGAAGTGCAGGCGAACTTTTTCGCAACCGCCGAGGATGCGCTTCTTAAGATATGCAAAAGATACAGCTATTCGTTTACATGGAACTAGCTGCACTATGATAGGCCTGTTCTTCATCGTCTTCCGCCAGTGTTATGCATTTCGTAACGGCAGTTCACTAAGTGGAAAACGAGCGGTGGAAGTCGTTTTTTACAAACATTTATATTTTTATTATTAATATCAAAATGCTTATTGTTTATTAATAATATAAAAAAGCTTTATTTAATTGCATTTGTTTTAATTATATAGCATATATAAAAACATTTATTTTGATTATATACCGTAACACTTGAATACTATTACAATATAAATACTTTTTAATGGAGTTTTATCATATTTTTGAACGTTATTTTGTGAAATAAAAAAAAGCGGAGCTTTGTTGTTATCAAGATAATGTTTACATTTAATGCATTAAATATGATTATTCTGGTACCAATTTTTTGTGTTGTGAGAGTGGTTTCATCGAAAAGCCTCCATAGCTCAGGGGTTAGAGCACTGGTCTTGTAAACCAGGGGTCGAGAGTTCAAATCTCTCTGGGGGCAAGTTTTTTTTTCATTCCATGTTATTTATAATATATCGACAAATTGCTTGCAGCAATATTTTTGCGGTCTTCTCTTGTTTAAAAAAATAAAACAATAAATTTTATACATGTACAATTACATGCGTTAATCTTCTGTGAACTAAAACACGTCTGTTTCTTGAATAGTAGAACTATTATCGTGAGGCTTAAAGTTTTTTACAACTAGAAGGTATTTTTTTAACGCGATTAATGCATTTTTACGGAGCTTAATTAAAGTAAGAGTCCGTTTCTAATCTATTAGTCAGTTCATAAAACTAGATTTCTCTATCGACTTAAGAAATTGCCACACGGTGTCGACGTCAACGTTTATTAAGAAACTTTGCTCTTGTTCTCTTTCTTAAGTTATATCGTTTGCATAGTAGTACTTTAGTATATACAGAATATATCAAAGATTACATATTTTCTTCAAGTTATAAATTTTGTATTCCAACTTTTGACATATTTAATGTTTACTATTTTTTTTGGCAAAAATATATTATCATGCTATTTAAAATTGCCGTTATTTGATAATAAAAAATAATAAGTAATTATACTTTATGAATATAAATAGATAATAGAACTATACTTTTCAGTAAAGTAAAAATTGACACCAGAATGTTAATTGAAGCTTTGATTACAAAGATGTTTTGTATTAAAAATTTGCAATAAGTGATAATTTTTAATAAAACATTTTTGTTAAGAATTATTTACATGCACATTAATAGACATTTAGAGGATAATTTAGAGGATGAACATAAGTTTTGACACATCCTGTAGATATAACGAGAATTATTGTTGACTGATCCTACACAGTACATGGGATATTAAACTTTCCGGAACTTTCTCAATTTAGCATTGCAGCTATCGAGCGCCTTGAGTATCTTGCAATCGAGATACATATAAACGGTAATGCAATACGTAATATATTGTTCTGGAATCTGAAATTTGGCATTTGCGTAATATTATTACGACAAATTTGCATAGTACTTATTTACATAATAATAATATTAATAACTAAAAATTCCGTTTTTTTTATATTGAAATTTTATACGGAAGCGTTGGAGAAAAATATATTAAAAATGGAATAAAGTGTGCAGTCGCTGATATATTCTCAAGATGCGTCGAGACTGGTGTATGCATTCGGCCAATTATTTTTCCATTTTCTCGCGGGCAACGCTGGCCATTTTCCTATGCCATTGCGCTTTCGTCTGGGATATCATTCAAGAAATGGGAAAGCCATAATGGTCGCCGAAACATCATCTCGGAAAATTTCAACGGACGTGCACGTAGAGCTCTCGCAATAGCTATCGCGCGCCGCTGTATGGAACGCACTCGGCGAGAGAACGAAATTGAAAAGCCCATAAGCCTGCCAAGTGTGTACCGGGTGAGCCGATGCGATACGGATATCCGTGCTGATATCGGCAGAATTTATTCACCGTAAGATGACGTAAGAGACGGAAACGGGGTTCGCTCGGCAACGTTATGCTCTGTCTTTTGGGAAGCAATATATACTTCATTGGAGCTTTTTTGCTTGACAAAAAATTTGAAAGTTTTTACTATGAGGTTTTCGTATTTTGATATCAATGCTTTTTAACTTTATATTTTACACATTTTTGAAGAATTTTTTAAATTGCTAGATTGGTTTTTCATTAGTTATATTGAAGTTTTATATGTCAAAATAAAAAAATTATATTAATTGTTTTTTACACACTGTATGTAGAAATAAATTAGTTTTTTTTCTGCCGTTATTTGCTTGTTAATAGAACTATTCAATAAAATAGATTGATCGAGTATGTCGAGGACTTCTTTAAATTGTTTCGATCATCCGTATTTACATTTAAGTAAAAATAGCAAAAGTGTATTGTATTTTAAAAATACAAAAACATGTATATGCGATATAAGCTTAAATTCATGAATATTTTGCATGATTTACAAAAAAAAATTGAACATTTAAGATTCGTGTTTTGTTAACATTTAATTAGTGCAAGTCGTGCAGTTGCCTTTAGTTCTTTAATTTCAAGTATGAAGTTGCAGAATATCTTAACGCAAAATGTAAATAAGCAGTTGCACAATGCAAATCAACGATAAAAAGAAGTGCTAGATAAAGATAGCTGTAGTATCAATTTGAATCTTTTCTCTACCCCAGAGTAGATTAAATAATCTGAATAAACCGCACGATATTTCTGAGTGCTAGGATTTATTGTAAATGAAAATATTAATATTAACTTTTCAAACGAAATATGTATCTATAATTGGAATTCTAAATTACACTTTTTTATTGAAACAAAACGCAAAACAACACGGTTTAATTTAAAAATACGTTTTCGTAATCTTCTTACTTAAAGAATCAATTTTCTGAACTCCCTTTCTCTCTCTTTCTCTCCTTCTGCGAGTACGTCTATAATGGAAAGAGTATGCGATTTTTGGTGTAGCTTTGTATTCCGCAAGATAGATTTGCGTCAATAATTTCCGCGGCTTGAATCTCCAAGTATAAAATTTCGCGAAAGTCTGATAAAAACGGTCGTGTTTTTCTACGTCATACAGCTTTCCTGGCTTGCCATTCGAGGCAACAGGATTCAAAATCCTCGGATCGGGATCGAGAGTCCGAGCGTGCGGAACGATTTTCGTGCCAGGCGATGCATTAGGACCGAACGAGGGACGTTTGTTGATTTTCCTCGTCGAAAACGACGACAATTTGTCTGCAAACATTTGGTTTCCCGAGGCTCGGCTCTACATATCAGGCTGTCCGCATTTTTCCTTCGTCGGCGTTCCATTCTCGCCGCTACATCCCTTGGAAGCGCTCTTTAAATAATCCGGTCCAATATTTATGCGCGTATGCGTGTGCACGTAATGATTAAACACGAGAAAAATGGACAGGAAAATTAGAGTTTCATACATTTTAAGCAAATTTTTTTCATAATTTTTTAAAAATAAAACAGAAAAATGGCATTTTATTATGTATTTAACTGTACTTTATTTCTAAAGTTTAATTAAATTTTTATTCGGCAAATGAGTTAGTAATAAAAATTCAAGACTACGTTTTAATGAATCCTGATTAAATATTAAATAATGATACCATTAAATATTAAAATTTAAATAAAAAGCTAGTCAAAATTTAATTTATTTTCAGCAATTTTGTGGTAAAAACTTTATTTTCAGACAGTTCAAAATTTTGTTAGCTCTTTTAGTAAAGTATCTGAATTCATTTATAATGTTGTGAAAGTATATATGATTTATGATATTCTTACGAGAATTCACAGTCTGATAAAACGAGAGAATAATAAAAACGTAGCTTTTCACTCCAGGAAAGTTTAGATAGAAAAAAACAAAATTCTTCCTTACAAAATTATAAAAATGTTTTGATTATTGTAATTATTTCAAACTAATTCAATATAATATAATGTAGTTATAAAAAAAAAAATTAGTGTTTTTTTTTTTAAATGTGAATCTTATTACATTTACTACATTTTGTATTTTTTGGAACACCCTGTATTGTCGAAGGATGCGAATACCGAATTGTGGGACGAAGTTCTGTTCTATGGTTACTTTGACACGAAGTAACGTAATGTGGTTTCGCGAGGATGCGTTTGCCTTCTTGGCCTAGTTTGCTGGAGAATATAAAGGCTCTTGCAGCGCTGTTACTGATACACGGCAGGAAATTGCAGCGAGTTTCGATATACGCGGTGTCATTTATAACTAGAGAATAAGCGTCGAACGGTGCCTCGTTCCTGCGACAGTTAACTCGTCGCGACACGGTTTAATGACCGGTTTGGCGCACTTCATTTCCGCACTTCAATTTGCACTTGAGCGATCGTAACACGAGAACGATAAATTATATTCAAATTGTAGTTGTATTAAACTACAGAGATAGTATAAGTTTTCTCTATTACTTTTTGGGAAAAATATTTTCCACGATAATTTAAAGTTAGAAAAAATATGGTTATTCTTTCATTATACAGTTTGTATAATCAACGGATTAATGTTTCTGAAATTTCTAAATATTGTTTAAATTTTTATAAAATTTGACAAATTTAAAATTTTATAAAATTTAATTATTATCTTTCTGTGTGATATTTAAAAAAATTATAATCACATAAAATGTTAATCTATTTTGCTTCATTCTGTACTTTTAACGAGTCTAAAGAAAAAAATGTTATTGTTTAGGATTTAATAGAATGAATGAAATCAAGTACATGATAGAAAATTCGAAACTCACCACATAGTTCTCGAGTCACGACTTTTTCGCGAAATTTTGTCAATAAGGTAAACGTTTCTCCAAGGATTAAGTAACTTGTGAAATTAACGTCAGCAGTATTGCAAGGGCGCGAAAAAGTGTGCAATAGAGAAAGGGGTTGAAAAAGTTTGGCCTCCAGAGAGATTCTAACTCTCGACCTCTGGTTTACAAGACCAGTGCTCTAACCTCTGAACTATGGAGACATTTTGTATCTTTCTTTTTCTTTTATGGATTCACACGTTTTCACATGGATGTCCGTAAAGTCAAGTATTCACAATTCATTATAAATTATTTAAAAGATATGTGAATAAAATATTTTTTTAAATTTAGAATTTGTTTCTTTTCAACATTAAATTTTAAATAAAATTTAATCAAAACGCTGGCACCTAAAATCTGACAGTAATTTTGACTATATAAGCGCGATATGGAGATAACAATCGTTAATTGTTGTTGTTAATTATTGAAGATCGTAATATCGGGAGGTACTAATAATATTATTCATCAGAATTGGCTAGTGTGCTTCAATTGAGAATTTCTCAATAATAAAAATGTGTCTTTACATTGTACTCAATTTACCTCTAACCCTCTCGATTAAATGGCGCGTAAAACTCACGAAGGAATCCTTGAAGAACTACCAGTCTCAACGGGCAATTGTGAAGTATCCCTCGCTCTCTTAGAAACAAGCACGCTGGGACGCCGAGTTATTCCTTTTTTCCAGAGGTAGAATAACAACTACGCGGTGGATACCAGTTAACTTTTATCTTCCGACGTAGAGTTACACAATGAGTTTTTTCCTTGGCTTTTTCCGTGGTTCCTTTTTTTGGCCTTTTTGCACCTGTCTTTTATACATCAGTCTTTGTAATCCAATACCCGAACAATGCACGTTGACGCTATCTTCTCTTCAAAACTTTTCTTCCGAAGTACGGAGATTTTCTAGCGGTTGTGGTTATTGATTACTTTGTATAGTGTCAATCAAACTTATTTTGATGCTGTACGATCATTTTTTAATTCCTCCCCGTGTTGTACAAATGCATATATATATATATATATGCAATAGATATCCCGCAATTTATTGCGTATTTTATATCACAAAAAGTTATTTTTCTATAAAGTTTTATTTGCATTTACATATTATTTGAAATTATTATTTCAAATGTGGGATATACTTTCTCGTAAAAAAATTTTATTGGACGACCATCGTTACTAGCGGGAGTTAATCCTTTGGAATTTTGCTTGATATTTCGCCGCAATCTTTTCTTTTTAATGCAAACTTACTTTTATCACTCGCACGGAATTTGACAAAGCTTTTCAGAAATGCTGTGTATATTTTGGATTTTTTATTCCTGCTACTCTGAATTACCATCCTGAAGAATGCTAGGGATACGCTATTCGAAATGCCTCGCGGTTCCACTAGCCATGCTGCCGGGCAGGCGGTGCCAGCCTTAAAAGTTAATTGCAACGGCGGTCAGGCAAAGCAGCGGCAGATGTCCCGGATGTGAAATTTTCCTTGCCGGGGTCGGTCGGGGAGGACGCGGAACTTGTGCAGTTTCAGCAGGAATGATGGGAGTTGGGTGAAGTCCTAATGCCCGTTGGATTGTGTCCCACCGCGGTGAGGCTGAAGAAGGAAAAGGAACGGCGATATCCACTCTTGCCCGAAAGGGCAAACCGATAATCGTTTGGAAAGTACGATCGTAAATAACGACACGAATGAGCGCCACGGTTGCAGGATGAAGAAATGCTATTATACATTATCATTTTGCGTCTTATATATTTATCATGTAATTTTATCATTTCAATTGACGGAAAAAAAATTTCCGGTATTCGCATCCTTCGCATGACTCAAGGATTCATTAAGATTTAGTGTAAAAAGAATCGACAACACAGTACAGGAATGCTAATTATCGGCGACAGAGATCATTTTAAGGAAATAGCGCGTAAAGAGCTGCAGAAAATATTGTAAGACAATCGAATTACTTGAGATTTCGAAATATATATAATTTCTTAATTTGTGTTATTGAATGTAAGCAGTTTCGAATGCGAGTGTGTGTGAGTGAATCCTTCGGATACACAATGCTTCGTGCGAAACCTTTTGATCCGTAAATTTCGTTGCTTACGTAAATACCGAGCGCCACGTATCCTTTACTTTGTGCTTAACTTCATGAACCAGTTCGCCCTGGATAATCCCTTGGGAGCGTATAGAGATGGCGTGGGACAGGTCGAGTTTACTGCCGGCGAAGGAAATTCTCGCGGCAGAGTTCGCGTGTAGAATACCGAACGATAATTAGGTATCGATTTCCACGTGCCACGAGAATGTCGGCGATAATCGACTTCGCCTATCTCAGCTGTTGACCCTGCCGTTAGCCGCCGCTGCCAAGGGGTATATCGAGCACGCTAGTCGTATTCTTCTCGGTACTCCTGAATTCCTAACCCAGTTCCATTGATCGCGGGAAGTGCCTCGACGAGAATGCAAGGCGCGCGCGCGCGCGTGCGTCTTATATGACAAATTGAAGAGCCTCTCTTTCCGGCAAAAACAATCACTCAAAGTAAAGTTTTCAGAACGGCAAAAATGTGATTCTTCGTAATAGAAAGTTCGCAATTTTTACAAGGAAAACAACGTCTTTAAAGTGGGAAATGCATTAACGATCTACTTGGCTGATAATTTAAATTCTGGTTTAAAAAAAAAAAGATTATTCTCCCCAGGCTGGAACTTATAATCGATCATTATTTGATAAACAATCAATTCATTTCATGAATTTCTGATTATTCGTCAATTGGTACTTGACAATTGGCAATTCCCATTTTTACGGAAAATAATTCTTTCAAAGTCACATTTTAAAATAAATTTCTGAGCAGCGCTGAAATTCTTGTTTTTCCCTTTTTTAGTAGACATAACATACCGAGGGATTTTGAATAGCAACGTCGATATTGCGGTGCGAAATGCGCTCTGTATCTGGGTTGGAAGGTGCTGTATGAACAGCACAAGGGTGCTAGATCAGACCTTGCGTTGCACGAAGAAGAAGCCATCCGTTAAAGTTTATATTCCACACTCGACGCTTCCTACGGCACACCGGAACTGCGGTGTTCTTGACGATATACGTACGGTCGCCATAAGTCACGTACCCTACGAGCACCGAAGTATTTTCCACCCGGCGTATTTCAGAACTTGCTTGGTCTTTTCGAGTACAGATAAAGCGATCGAATGAGCGACATTAACTTGTAATAAAGTATTCGTATTTCAGCCACGAAATATTGGCTCTAATTTCGAAGACTTTCGTTTATGCACGAAAGACCGGAAAGGCAAAATATATTTGCTATAATTTTGAAGAAATATATATCTTTTAAATTATTCAAGTTTAGATAATTAATTGTTCAGGTATTCGATAATAGGACAAACATTAATAGTAATTAATAGTAATTAATAGTATATTAAATATTGAACATAGTAATTAAACATAGTAATAATTAATTAGTTGGTAAAGCCATTAAATGATTAAAACCATTAAAACCAAATAATCGAAGCGTCATAATCGCGTAAAATTCTTTGAATATTGACGACGCGTATAAATACCTCTTTATTCAAGATCAAGTGGCATTTGTTCATTCGTCAAAAACAAAATCTAATTTTTCCTTTGAGCAAAACCGAACGAGTCCGAGGAAAGCAATGAAACGTAAAGGTCCACTTTCTCGTCCGATCGAGCAAACGAGCTTCGATTATATCTAGTTACGCATACGCCAAAAGCCACAGATGGAATTGAGAGAATATAGAAACGATTTAATTAAAATCGTTCTTTTACCGCGGCGAGCAGGAAGATTCGCGCAATATAGTTCCTTTTGCCATAACAGAAAAGTGCTGAGCAAGAGGAAAGATAACCGAGCGCAGGAAGCAATTAGCGTCCGTTCGATCCCTTTGTGCATTCGACAGTATCACTATTTTACAATGCACAGGTAATTCGCGTATCGGCACAGAAACCTCTTTGATATAGCGATAAGTGTTCTGCAAAAAAATGATATTATCTCTCTTTCTCTCTCTCTTTCTCCGTCTTTCTTTCATGTCACTATCTTATGATCTCCTTTTTAGAGCTGTCTCCCTTTCGGGAACAATTTTTGTTTCGAGCATTTTTTTTAATGCAGCATTCCTTTAAAAATTGCTTGTTAAAATAAGACAACTTGTGCTGAAAATCTTGCACCGCATTGAAATGGGCTTTTAAAATTCGTGAAACTGCATTAACGCCGTGAACCGGTAAGATCCTCTATGATACGCTATGGTTCGCTCGTCGGTGCGAACCCTCCAAGGGCTCAGCGTGCTTACTCCTGTAAACGCGATGTAAGTAACGAGTGCGCGCTAACGAGGTGGAGAATACAATTGTGCATTCGGTCGTGCAGCGAGTGCATAAATCTCAGTACGGAGCGAACAGTTCAGCGGGGGAGGGGAGCATCACGAAAGGCGAGGAAAGGTTGGGTTTGGGCGGGAGGGTAGGATAGTTTGCTATAAACCCCTTATCTGCAGCAAGGATCCCGAGGAAAGAGCAGACTCAGGATTATCCTGCGCAAGTATCATATATAGGGTGTGTTTTGCTATTAGCGACTCACTTCAGGGTAAGTAAAACTCGTAGTACGAATTTTTGGAAGAAATTCAATGTCGACCCCGCAAGAGTGATGAGATATCAATTGCGATTTTACAGATCCTTGGTTTTGCAGAAACTCCCTCCCTAATTTCACAGATCCCTGCGTCTTTGTATCTTCGTTATTCATAAATCTTTGATATATTATTCATGAATATACAGTCCCTGTAGTTCGCCACACCGCTGTCGCTAATGCCATACAAATCTCTCTCATAAATATTACGCATTTATCGCAACGACACAATTTCGTCGTGAAAATACGGATTTTTATACCACTCTTAGGTATACCACTTGCATACATAGCGTACGGTAAAAAGACATATTTCCTATAACTCTGCGCAGTTAAAAGAAATATTTCGATTCTCGGAGTGTTATTCATTTCGTGCATGATTTATATATCGCTCCACATTTTTCTTTTCTTTTTGGTTCTCTCAAGTGCGTTCGTTCTTTCGTTTCTTAACTCCTTACATAGGGTGTCCCTTATCAACCGCGCTTTTTCTCGGTGTTCAGATATTATAAATAAGTTTTTGAGAACAGTAACATTTTAAAATCTCATATATCTTTATTAGCTTCTGAGCGATTATTAAGATTAATATATCCCGTGAGAACAAAATTCCCTTTTTGAACTCTTTTCGAAAGAATACTGCATATATATATATGTATCTTCTCAGGCACAATCTCTTTTAATTACTTTCGCGGTAGTTTTCGCTCGATCGAAGTGTGCGAAGGGCTACACTTCGCACATACACTTATCGTTCGCGTATTAACGCATGCGTATAAGTATGTAATACATTTACACGCGTATCACGTTTCAGTTGCGGTGGAAGCAACTCTCTCTCCGTTGCCAATTTACATGTCTCGTCTCGATTGCGTCGAGAAGCGCACTTCGTCTACTTACGTACGTGATTCCATCCTTGCGGCGCGATAAAGACTTATCGTCGTCGCCTGGATGAGTAAAGTGCCAAAGAAGCTACACGCTGCTTTATGCCGCAAGTCAGGCAAGATCAAGACGTATACGTGAAAATTGTCAACGTCGGAGCTAGAAACTAAACTTCTCTCTTAAAATTGTCACTATCGGATGTGCAAATGTTTCTTATCGTTCCGGAAAAGATAGCAGTATAATGCGAGAGCGGCTTAACAATTCATTAATTATTTTTTATCGGTGCTAATTAATTAAACTCTTCACGCGTCGATATTACAAGTCCTTATCATGTGCTCTACAGCGCCCTTTAATTTCATAAATCTCCGATTTCACGAATTTTTTACAGATACTTGATTTCACGAGCACTACTTTCACGGACTCTGGGTTTCCTAGTAATTTACGTCGCTGATTAAATCTTAAATTCTACAAATCCTATGTTTTCCGGATCGATAGTTATCCGGATGCTTCGTTTCGCGGAATATACTATCTCAGTGAGTTACTTCAGCGAACCGAGCAATGAAGAAAAACGAGAAGAAATATTATTGAGCTGTTAGATGGAGGCGAAGTTTCGGGCTGACTCTCTTGATAGTCGCTATCCTTAACTAATCTTAACTTTGAAGTGAATTTCGTGATCCCGTAGAAACTGCCGAACCTTCGTCCGTCGTGTGTCGACACGAAAATCGTTTCAAGCCGGCACAAGATTTCTAGCTCAATCAGTAATCAACTATTCGGCAATACAATAATCCACGATAAAGTGAATCAGTCGAGAGTTTTCGTCGCTCAAAGCTCTACTGACCAGCTTACAACCTAAACTTCCAAAGCGGAACTTGTAAATTAAATATTAGCTAACAATTCTCAAGTTCTTTTTGTATGCGAATTTAATTTACTAAAGTTTTTCATATTGAGATATCATTTATCTACTTTCTACATCATAATGCAATTTTTCTATTAAAATAATTTTCATGTTGCAAAATATTATCGATCAACATCGTTAATTCTACGCAAATACGAAATTTGCGACCTTTCCGCCGGCAGAGTTATCGATGATCGATTACGAAAATGCAAATCACATGGATAGGCGGTGTAATAAATTATATATCGCGGAACGAGCCGTCTCGATTACATATTTCATAAATTTAACGAGAGTGTAACAAATTTTTGGCGAATTAAGCGCAGAGCGAAACGCAGAACAACCTATTTTAATAATCGATAGACGAATAGCGCGTTTAATATTAATTTAATTCGAAAAGAGAGTAGATATTGTTTCCGAATCAAACGAAAGTCCGATGAGTAAAATCGTATTGAACGAACGGTGTGTAATGTTCGTTTTACACCGGTAATTAACGTTTTATTACCTACACTCGCGCGTATGCGATACTTTAATGTAAGCGCGTTTAACACGAGATGCCCGAGTAATACTCGAATAACGCACGCTTGTTGCACACGCTGCGGCCCGTAATAAAATTTATATCGCTCCCGACGTTTCTAGTATTTTTTTTTTTTTTTGCAGAAATTATTTCTCTGTAACGTTTGCAGAAATGCCCGCGCTTATATAAATAACGCGAATAAATAATGTACAAAATGGAAAAACGAGCGACGCGTTTGTTATATATCGATATTAACGATTAATCAATACATGCACGTATATAAAATGATATCGATGTGCATGTTTTCAATTGAAAAGTTCTGTTACTCTGTAGTGCTTATCTACACGCATGCATTTGTGCTTTCCGCCTGCATACACGGTTTTTGATATTTAAGCGAATAATAAAACTTTGTGACGAAACTTAAAGTTGTAATAAACAAATTTGCATTTCATACTAAATTTATTTACGTTATTCTATATAATTGTACTTTTATTTTACGTTTCAGTATTGCTTTTATTCTCGATGTTATTTAACTCTGCCTATTTCCAATTTCCATTAAGAAAACGGATTCAATTTCCGATTTATTGAAAAATTTATGGCGGAGGCGCGATAGTAAAAAAGACTCTGCAATTATTTTTTACAGCTACATTGCGTACAAGAAAATAAAAAAAGCAAATGAGACTGTTATCTTCTCTCCACAAGTTTTCAAGCTTCGACTTGACGTTGCATAATAATATTTAATCATATTTAATCGCGCCCGACAGACTCGCGCGGTGATTCGCGACAATTTACAATGCAGCGATCGTCGCGTGTATCGTAATGCGAAATTGTTTGCGTTCAATCAAGTCACGGCTGTCGCGTTCTCCGCATTTTCATTTTCCTACGAAGCCAAGATGACTCAAACGATGGCTCTTAACGAAGACATTATTACCGCAAACCTTCGAGACTGATTACTCTTCACGAATAGGAGGACTCCTCCGCGCTCTCAAAGACTATAAAAGACAAGCTGGTTGCAATCGATCGCCAGTGTACCGCGGCTTTTTATTGTAGCGCCGGGCAAACGTGCAGTTTGCGCGGTGCAAAAACGTCGCACGAGCTTGTGTCGCATCTGACTCGTAGTACCGCAGCAGAAATAGCGGAGCGACGCTTAAAGGGTGAGTTTCTTAGTTCGCCAACAGCATTCTGCAGTATTTGCTATTCCGTAACGCCCGCATTATTGAAACAGAACAATATGGAATTGATGAGTTCTTCAACAATAGCAACATTATTCGGCAATATTTGCGATTTATCAATTTTTCTCTTGCGCGCTGTTTATTATATCTGACTTGTATTTTAATGGAGCTGTATTGAAGCCGTGAGTTCTTTCAATAAGCAATATCAATTCACGAGTGATTTGTAATTTTTCGCTGTATTGTTTTGTTATATACGTAGCTTATATTATAATGGAGCAATATTGGAACGGCGAGATTTAATTTAGGAATATTATTCTGCGATGTCTGATGCATTTTAATTCGCCGGTGAAAGGAAATTTATATCATAATTCTCTGATGATGGATCCTTGTTTAAATGTGAAACGTCAGTATTTTATATGAAATTCTGTGTATTATTGTGAACCAACATCTAAGTAATGTTTTTATAAGGAATATAAATAAGAACTGAGTAATATACTGGATATATGCATACATCAAAATATCCATATAAATAGATTTTTGTAAATATGTGCAATTAAATATCTGCAGCGCATGTAGATAAGTAAATAAAAAACAGCGACTAATTGTAAATGCAAACGTGTATTTCTTTCAACTACGGTGAAATTAATGATGTTCTGTGCAACAAGTCTTTTTATCAATCCGTAAAAAAAAAAAGAGAAAGAGAGAATGGACGAACGTAATATCGATGTTTCCGGTTTTAATGGTGAGGGAGTGAAGTGGGTGGACGAGAGCGCAATTCGAAAGCCCGGAAACGAGCTTTAACGAGGTTCGAAAGGGTGACCCAATGAGGATACGTAAGGGTGCAAGGAACCATGTGCAAAAACCTTCCGTGTGTACGCGTATAACAGTGCGAAACAGTTCATGTCACGGCCACCACGCTGCTGGTAAAATCGTGGGTCGGCGAAGAACAGGAAGGGAATGGGATGGGATTGACAAAACCGTTTGATGCAGTTCCCAACAAAACTCCGATGAAGCGAATTGTCCTAGCGTTCGCAAGACCGGGTAGCTATCCTAATTAATGCGATCACGCCGACATTTAATTAAACCTTCTGCAGTAACGGCGCTCAGGAAATTTCGTGTGAAAAGTAGCATGTGCGATTTTTTTTATGATCTCATTGTATAATAAAATAAAATCGATTTGCCTCAATAAAGAAATCCATTCGGTTCTCGCAATTTGTAACAAGTGAGTCAATATTTTATGTGTTCACGTGAACTATAAAACTCCGAGATTATTCATTATTCATCATCGGTTAGCGATAATAATGTTTACATGACGGAGGAATCTCATCGTACATATCTCATTAATTATGCGTGCACATGATTTATCGGTCGATTATCATGAGAAAACGATAGCTCATAACTGATAAAATCTTGATGTTGTATTCACACCCGGCAGTGTATACTTACGCAAAGCCCGTCATGAATGCAAGATTGCTTACTCTAGATAATAATCTAATTGGATTTAATTTGATTTCACTTCGATTTGATTACTGTGAGCTGCAGCTTCCAAAAAGGAGTAATAATAAAATATATTTTTACGCGACACAATAAACGTCATAAGATAATTTTAATGAATTGGGGGTTCCAATTATTCTGCAGCATAACGAGCACCAGTTGCAACACGTCGTATTATATACGCCATTATTATAATATTTCAGCGACGTGATTTTCGACGAAAAATTTTCCAAAATTCTTGTCTTTGTGCGATTAAACAATCGTGTTGTATAATTCGTGTACAACATCAGAAATTTAGACTTTATCTTGCCTGATTCTATTCAGCTATTGCGGAGACTGCGTGTATCGCTGAGCAATAAAATAATTACACCGGGCGCTCTAAGGTGTAATTGCCTTTTAATAATACAGTCCTTGATAAACTTAAAGTTAACTTCTTCGTAGCGAGAATTTTCGATTATTATTTCTTTCGCTCCAAACTTTAACGCTTACGTTCGTCGCGCAGCTGCAATTTATTAATATTAATACATGATAAGTTATATTTATAAATTTTTAAAAGCGCTCTCTATGTGAGAGATATCATTTTAATTAATTATTGAGCTATTTAATGCTAAAATGTGAAACATGACTACAAAGAAATTCTTTGTCCGATATTCACCGAGCACAAATTCATTCTGAATTCACCAACGCGTGTATGTAACTCGGAAGAAGGAAAGCGCAAGAACTGGTTGACTAGTGTTGCACAGGGTGAATCAGAGAACATTTAAACATCTCTTTTATGTTCAAAAGTCTGGGAATGTGTAGAAAACCTTCCTATAATTTAAATAATTTCAAAAGAAAGAGATAAATATGCTTCTTTGAATAGAATTAAATAATTTTTTTTTATTCCTGCATATTGCAGTTGATGTCAAGAGACGAGAGTTCAATTATGCGTCATAATATCGCGATGTCACTCTTGAACTCAAAAGTTTAAAATAAAATAATTTTAGAAACTTTAAAATACGCAACAATTTTATCAAACATTAGAATATTATAAATATCTAAAGACAACTTTTTTTTAAATTGTATTTTATACAATTTGTCATGTATCTTTAAATCTAACATAAGAGAGATATTTTAATTCCGTTTTTGATGATTCACCTGTGTGAGATTATACGGCGTTCTTGTTTTTCGTCCGCCGAAAATATTATACCTGTAAATCCTGTATGCGCGACTTTTCAGACACTATGTACGCTCTGATGTGCGTCGCACGTTGCACGGGGAAATGCATTTAGCCGGTAATGAGCGGCTGGAAGTTTTTGTTATAATTAGGTTGTTACCTCGTTTCCAGCAGGTATATATTCCGGTGCGAGAGCAGTCGCGGAACTGAGATTTCTTTATCAAGCCGCTCTCTCGCGTTACCTGTGTATGTATAGCGCGCGCAGTGTACGCCTCGTGCACGGGAATAAAGATGCGCAGGGTGCACGCGGTGATGCATATGCACAAGCGCATTTTGCAAAAAGAGAGAGAAAGAGAGAGAGAGAGAGAGAGAGAGAGAGAGAATAGTTGATTAGCCCTTTTTCTGACACGCGTCACGGAAATGTTGCCTTTATTAACCAAGATGAAAAGAAAACTCCAACTCTCTCCGGCTGTTCCTTTGTCATAGCAAACAATTTTAACCTTTCGTTATGTTTAGATTTCGCAGTCTTTGTATTTTTCTATTCTCGGGTCAAGTAAAAAGGTAAATTTGTCGATAATTAACGCGCAACTTTTGATCTAGTTTACTCAAAGAAATTATTAGATTGTATCGCACAAAATTGCCGCTTCTAAAAAATGTTACATTTTGGAAGCAATAAATATTATTCAATACGTGCACGTGAATAGTTTAATTTTTGTAATTTTTTAGAAAAACGCTATTGTTTATTTTTACGGAAGAAAAATTTTATATTTTACAATATACCATAAATAAAATAAATAATGTTGGCCTCGATTTGTTTAGCCGGTCTTTCGTTAATTGAAATTTGATTACGAGTCTACTGAAAGATACCGCTGCTGCAGGATTGCTACTGTTTCCGCATCCTTCGAGTCACTTTGTAGATAGGTAAGTATAGATTGCACCGTGTGCTTAAGAAAACTTCTCGTTCCACCCTCCCTCCCCGCCCGCTCCGAGATAAACAAACTTATCCGTCCGATCTGTTCAAGAGTGAAAGAGCGTCTCTATCGGCTGTTACATGGCCGAGAGATAAGCATCGTTCGTATCGATCGCGTATTCGATTCGCAGCAGATGCAGGACAATGCGGGTTTATGCTGACGCATATCGCTGTTACGGGGTAGATGTTCGTTTATTCGTGCATCATAAACATTTTTCCTTTTGACCGTGTGCGACTTGCATGTCACGTATGCGCTCACAAATAACGTTTGACAAGAGCATTAGTCGCAGTCGCAGGACATCGAACATCGATATTCTCCCCGTCCTCATGAGCTATGAAACTGCATCGCTCTTAGACTGAGTTGTAAAAATTGCGATGTGATTTATATTTGTGACAAAGACAAGGCTGCGACTGGTAACTTTTTGTGATATATAAAATGTCCCACATTCATAAATACAAATATCGAATATTTAATTCATTAATTTTCTTTCTACTCGCGCTTTATTTTGCATTAATTTGTATCTTTAATTAATTAAAATAAATTTTATACATATAATTTTATACATTTTACACATTTTACACTATATATAGAAAGTTAATGTTATCTTGTTAATTTCCTGCCAATTCATAAAATAGTAACACATTGTTTCTTGACTTATCGAGGAGAATAATTTATAATAAATTTTTAATATCTTAATATTAATATTCTGTTGCTTTAAAATTTTAACTGAAAAGATATTTAGAAATTATGAATCGAAAGTATTAATCTGCTTGTCTCTATCAATTTATCAATCTTTCTCTTTTTTTCTCTCTTTCTTTTATTTTTCACCCCTTTTCTCATAGATTGGAATGAAGAAAAACGAACAACTATTCTCTTTTCTTGTATTGCTGTTTCATAAATTTTTGAGCTTTTTCTTATTTTCCCGAAAATAATAAGTGATTTATTTTCGTTGGAAAATTTTATTATAAAAAATATGTAAAAGATATCATTGGAAATTAACATGAATTGATATCGTACAGTAATCAATATTATACTTAAATAACGTGTGCTACATTTCTCCGATGTTGAGAAAGAATTATTTAAATCAATTTGTAAGAAATAATAGTATCAGAGAGAGCCATTTAATATATTTATCACTTATTAATTAATATTTACACTATGATTGATCATTTGGCGCAATGGTAATTATTAAAAGTTTATCAAAGCAGCGTATTTCGTGGTTTCAGGAGAGTCAATTAAATATAAATGAATGCTGAATGCATGGGTCCCAAAACTACGTCCTTCTTTCACAAGAACGCAAACATAGATCATTCGAAGCTATCACGTGTGTCGCTAATAATTTAATAATGCATCGCTGTATATTGCACGTGGGGGGGGCTGGCAGCCTAATATCCGGAGCTGCACTAATATCGCGGAATTAGCGCGCGAATAATCGGTCGGCGCTTCATCCCCCGTGTATTTCGTGCGCCGCGCGAACGCTGCCCCTATCGAACTTCCTCTCCGTATCGGAGTTCCGCCACTCGCAAGTTCCGCCGCTCGGCTCCCCGGCTTTAGAAGAGCTTGCGCCAGTTCGCACGCAGACAGCCGCGCGCCGCGGTACAGCATACTCCGGGACAGGTTGTCGTCGCGGTAGCGCGCCGCCGCCGGTCGCAGTACCGTCGTACGGTTTGAGTAAGAACCATCCGCTCTCGTTTCCATCGTTTCCGTTTTCGACTGTCGCTGCCCTGTCAAACATTTAAAATCCCTCCGGTGTCAAATCGACTTCGCGTCGGTGTCTTCGACTGGCGTCTCCTCCGCGTCGATCTTCCCTCTAGCTTTCCGATCAAGCTGCTCGCACCGAGTCATCCAACCTGCGTGAATAGTGAATGGACTGAAAAATTTGTTGGTGGGCAAAACGATGTAATCGCGAGGAGTCGATTCGATGTTCAAGTCGACAGCGATCGGAAGATGTCTCTTGAGGATTCTCGAAAAAATGGACACGACGCGTGATGAGGATAAAAGTACAAAGAGAATTGAACTCTGTCACTTCTGGTGATACAATCGTTCTTGAAACGTAGTCGAACGTGAACGTGTGCTGCAACAGAATTATGTGACGATCGTATTCGTGCTTTCAGTCTCCTTGGAAGTTCGAACATCCCTTAAACGAGATCAGTCTCCTCTTACAAAGCAAAGGGTCTTGAAGAGTCGCGCATTAAACATCCAGGTTATTTCCGTGTTAAAGAAATAATTTTTTGTGTTAATTACTTAAACACTTTAATTGCCAGTGAAAAGAGGCACAGTCGGTTTTACAGACGCTGATTCTATTATTTCGATCTGAACTTTAGACAATTGATCTAAAATTATTTATGCGCAATCAGATTTATTTCTACTCGTGTTTATGTAAATTCTATCTTTGTGTATCAATTATCTAATTATTTAATATCGCAAAATTTAAAGATTAATATTAAAAATCAAATTTGTTTTTGCGTTAAATATTGCAGCAATTCAATCGTTCATCGGTATGTACAATTACGTTTATTTTCCGGTTAATTATTTGATTGTCCATTGGTTTGTTAATCGATACTTGTAATCAAGTTTATTTTCGCAGTAATTGTTTTGACCTTTTAAATTGCTAAGCAATATTTCAAGCTGAGTTTATTTTCGCGTTAATTGTTATATACTTCAACAGTTAATTTTAATATATGTACATAATTGGATTTCATTGCGTGATTATCGTACTATAATTATTATATAAGTTACGAATTTTCACCTGCGGATTGTCGAGTGTTTTTCAAGATTTTAACAGCCATTGTTCTCTACGTTCAGAATACACCGACCGCAACTTTAGTTGAAGGTTCGAGGAGAACGAAGAATACAACTCTGACCTGTGTGATAATATTGGAAGTACGAAAGTTCGGTGATCACACAACTTTAGTTCACCAAAGTACGCCAATGTGTTTTACGAAGACAATTTTGAAAGTGTAATAATCGGTGGGACTTAAACGTGTATCGTGATTTATCGTTGGCTGCGAAAGAAAAATGTCAGTGGAAAGAAATATATATTACAACGCATTGTTTGGTGCTTCACTTGACACAAGATATTAATAACGATAAAAGTGACAATAAAAGTCACAATGCTACATAATTTTGAACATTATATCTGAGCCTGTTCTGCGATATTAATAAAACTGAGATATTTAGTTCTGCGGTCCAACCGCACTGCCGTTAGACGTTAAATTGACTGTGGAGAAGGAGATTCGATTTTTGCCCGTGTGCACATGTGTGGTTGACGTTATATACGGCGAAGCATTTGAGCAATGAAATCGGACGAGTCGACGCGGAGTTAAGCATCGCTAATTATCTTAGAGCCGCTGTATAATTGTCGCTAATTAATCTGTGCGACTCTTCACGCCTCTCGCCTCTGCCGGATTCTCTGCGAATTTTCACGCTTCCGCCGTCGCGAGGTGAGTCGAGCTATATAAATATCCTTCGACAACAAGCTGTGCACACATTTTCCACTTACCAGCACATGTAGCGGCGCTCGCCGTGACGCTAATCGCGCAGGGTATTCGACAAACAAGCTGAAAATTGTTTTTCGCTAAACTTCGAACTAATAAACTCGTAAAGATAACATTTTTTTATTAATTATGAACGAAGGGGTACGATAATGCCATAAGTCGATTTATATAATTTTTAACAAATTTTTTTCTTAATTTGGGACAACAATAACAAGAAATTAATAAGCCAACAAAAGCTGGAAATAATATATATATAAATTATTTCCATGAAGTCTGAAAACAGCGATATTATTTTGTTCAACACTGCTCGGAATCCTCTCAAGAACGTTTTTCAATTTTCTGCTTTCTTAACTTTCCTCGAACGTGCTCAAATATAAAAAGCTACAGCATTACTTCGGTTAACTGCGATACTAATGTGCATCTGCCACCGCAAATCGCACACAAATTTCACATTTGTGATTATGCGCTGCATGCATAAAACGAATTCATATCTGATTTATAGTCGGCAAAGTTATGTTTTATCATTTTATAACGGTCAGTAAAAATATGTTTGAGTCATGAATTAAATCTCTTTTTAACTCTCAATTCTTTTTTAATGTATACTATTGAATTATACATATATATGTCCCATAAGAAAAATAAATTGCTAAATTTTTACCTTTATGTTAATAAAAAAGCATATTGTATATATACAGAATTAAAAATTATCAATTATTTCAAATGTTATTATTAAATCTATACAAAAAGATTAAATTCCATGTAATTTTTCTAGTTAAAATTTTCAAGCTTTTATCAGCTAAATGAAAATATTAATTTTGCTCTATTAATTTTTATTCCATTTATTTTTTAAATGTTACAAAAAAAATGTACAGAATTTTATACGATTTGCATTTTTTTATACCAAGCAAAGCTTTGGCGAATCATATTTTCAAGAATCTCCGTAAAGCCTTTGAAATCCTTAAAATATCGCGCGACTCGGAAAGCCAAGAACATTTTCATCACGCAATATGGCATAAAAACTGCCGATTCAGTAGCCGTGAATGTTTTATTTTTACTTTGTTCTCAGGAAAATACGATATCGTCGCGGTGGAAAAGTTTAAACGGGGCAAAATGCAATTTGTTTACCTATATACACTAGAGCAGAGGGAAATATTTTTGGTTTAGTAGCCACGTTTATCTGCGTATCAGCCATCTGCATACTCTGTTTGCATAAAGATCGAGTGTTGGAATTAATTAATCCATTACGCGTATAACCACAACTCACGAGAAGCATCTTTTTATTTCGAAATTGTGATTTTTTGAATAAAGATACAAATACAAAGATCTATTATTATTAAGAATTATTGCGACAAATAATAAATAATTTTGTCTAGCGCATTGATTGTACAACGTAATCATATTTTATTTATCTTTCGCGTCTCCAGAATAAATTAACGCTTTTAATTAAACATTTGTTGTTAAGAAACAACGTTAATTTATAATAAAGAATTTTGCAAGCTTATGCAAAATTTTCAATTACGTTTGCGTAAGCACTATTATCCGGTTGTGTTATTTTATTTTCATAAACGTATTTGCGCGTTGGCGGTTTTTGCATACGCAGAAAATTTTACGTGAATTATTACGTTTATTTATTCGGTACAGTTAGCAGGATGTGTAGCTTGCCATAAAGTACTGTTATATTTGTTTTGTATCACGCACAATGCGTGTTTTCACAATTTTTTGTAACAATTTTTTGTAACGTGTTTTGTATAAAACTTTATCATGCAGAAAAGATGTAAACAAAAAGAAAATGTGTAGATTATTATTACATAATTATAAGGCATGTGTTAATCTGTAATTATATTTTTGTGATTTTAAAATATAAAAAATATTGAAAGATATCTAAAAAATAAACGATCATTAAAAAGTTCGTTATTAATTCAAAAATTAATAAACATATTCCGCAATAATTAAAATGCAATATTATATAATAAAAACATAATTTCATCTTGACGCATTATGCGCATAATAATTAATTGTAATATGCATTCTACAGAAGCTCTTTTTCAGATAGAAATTTTTTAAATCCCTCATTTTACACATGTATATCTAACGAGATATAAGTATTAATATGTTTGCAAATTTAAGTTAAACAGTCTAGTTAATCTCATACAAGGAAAAAAACATGTAAAACTTCTTTCGGAGACCGTTCTCGCAAATTGAGAGTTATTTCACGACTAGTTCATCCTCGAAAGCATCTCACATTTTGCTTCTACAAACTATAGTTCGTCACGTTCCTCTCGTCGCGATATTGCGCGTTCGCAAAGCCTCATTTTGCCATATGATATCCCGAGTTTATTTTCATGCCCTCTCATTCTGTCGAAATGAGGCACGTTGCGGAAATTAAACTCGCGAATAATGGGTTAATTTGAGCATGCGATTAGTTAACTCTATCCTTGCCAGTCGTGAACGCTCGATTAGTTTTCGTGCGCGAAATTGTATCAGATTTTTCAACATCCAGCAAAAAACGTCCATGGCAAAAATAAAATGGCGATATATAATAATATTAATTAAAAATCATTATTATTATTTTTGTAAAGCGTTCTCTAGATAATAATTCTCTGTTCAAAAATAAGTGATTGATTATTTGCGAGGAAGACAGAAAATTAAATGTATTATTCGCAGACACGCGCGCGTAATATATTATACAGTTAAACGAAGCTATTATTTTGATTAAAAAAGAAGAAAATAATAAGATTGAATGTTATTCAACGCAAGATGTATTCAAATTTTCGTTATTCACAAAATGTTCACGAAACCGTGAAATTTGCAGAAGCAAATATGGTAGAAATCTTAGGAAGCTGGTAATAAGATAACAAAGTATCTTTCACGCTATCAAGCAATATACAAGTTCACATGCGTAGAATATTTCGGTGCTACCTCCATTATTCCGTGCCTGCTTACGTCAATCACAAGAATGCAGAATCTTCGCAGAAGCCGCGCGATTCGCGAAACTTGTCGACAAAGTACATTCCGAAAATTCCGCCCTGCGAAATTTCAGTTCGCGTGGGCCTCCTTTCGTGCTCGTTGCGATCGGGGGAAATTAGAAAGGGGTGGGCAAAGGCAACCACCGTTACGGCGCACGCGAGGAGTTAATTAGGTTCTAAAGTAATCCTTTGTTCCATTTTAGTTAATAGGACTAGAGCTGTAACAGAGCCTGATAAACAAAAGCGCGTATTATATTAACGCGAAACTAATCGCAAAATATCGTGCCTTCGCGTTGACGTGAAATCGCAGTATTGTCGACCGTGTTATTGTTGCCGTCATTATTATTATGTGTTACGGTTTAGAATGTAACCGAGATTATTTATTGATTAATAAATTACAATTCAAATGTAATCAGGTTCTGCAAGTACAGAATTTATTGTACATGTAAAATAATTTCGGCATATTTCCTTGATAAATTTAAATTTTTCACTAGCAAATTCTTATGATATTTAATAATATAATTTAAATTTCTCGTAAATAAACTCTCCAATCAAGGATTGATTAAAATAAGTTGTAGATTCAGGAATATTTCTCAATAGATTAAAGAAACTGTATCTTGACACAAGATACATTATAGAAATTTATCAATTCTTTCAACAGATATTTCAAAATTATTAAACTTTTGCAGAACGCAGAAATTCTAGATTTTAATAAAGTGGAAGAATTAATTTGAAACTTTTCTTAATTTCGAGCCGTTAGAAATTAAAAAAACAAAAATTAATGAAGAAAATCGCGAATGAATTATTAAAAGAACTAAAGCTCGTGAGACAATAAAGCTTTATCATCAAATATCGACCAACAATTTTCAGTGTTTAATTATCGTTAAATAATTACCTGAATATAACTTTCGTGTAGTAGCAAATATCCTAGACGAATAAATTATAAAAAGATTTATAAAAATATGTGTATAAATACACATACTTATATTTCTTGCATATTTTGTATCAATCAACAGATGAGATAAACGCGTGAATAAAAGAGACTGCGTAAGTTTTAGCGAAACTGATGTAGCTGTTATAAAAGATCGCAATTACTTTATCTGGAACCTCGGTAATTAACTTAATGAATTAATCGAGAACTTGTTTTATAGAATTGTTCTGCGGTTTTGTTGAGTATTAATAATGTTACAACGAAATTACGTCATAATTATTCAAAAGCATCTTCCAAGGAATGCGGGATTTTATTGTATTGAAATAATGATTGCGCATAAAACGCGGATTATTGTAAAGCTTGTAATACGTTTTTAATAATCGACACACAATTTTCAGGATACGTAAGAAAATTGGAAAGCAATTTTTGTGCAATTACAATACAATGATTACCTATGTTAATCCTCTTTTCGCGAATCAAACATTTTACGTAACGGAGAACGTTGATAATTAAAGCCGCAATAGATAAATGTTGAAGGAGCCGGAAGCACTCGAGCGGTTCTTGAAATGTGGACTTTCTGGATGTACATGTGCCTTTAATTAAAGCTATCCGGTTCGTTTCGCAGCGCCGATAAATAATTGTTTGCAAAAGCAGCCGATGTGGTCGTTACACTTGCTCGCGCACCTTTTAATTTGCACTTGTGCCATTACTTTTAATTTGTCCGTGTGCAGCATCGAATCCGTCGGCGGATATATATCGCGGGAGGAAAAAAAAAACGAGAGAAGGGGAAGAAATGAGAGAACTAATTCCACTTTTAATTTCTTGAGAGATTTCAAACCTGCCGAGCAGACTGCAGAATCGATTGCACACTGTCATTTTGTTTCGTATCGGACTGGTCGTAATTAGAAGAGATTTCTGGCTTCGTCCCCGCCGCTTTTTGCAATAGCATTGCAGCTGGTTCCGCGTGGATGATCACATTTATCCATCTAACTTGTTCTTACATACCAGCGATCAAAAGAAAAATGTGCTTGCCAATTTATAACGGATTTAATCTTATTAAATACTTTCGGACTCGAGGCCAATTTCGTGCGAGAGTTTGCTCATTTTTATCAAAATTTAAAATAAAAGTTTGAAAACAAAAATTATCCAAATTTAATCTACATAAAATTCTTATAAATCTTATGAAATTTATCGCTTGACTTCAGAAGTGGTTATTGCTACGTAATAGTGCATATGAAATTTAACGAGTGTAAGATAAAAATCTGATTTTTATAACAAATGAGAGCACGATTTTAAATCATATTTTTGCGCAATAATTTTCTGTCGAAATGAGTTTGGACATGAACAAGCTAACAAATGAAATATAACACAGTGACAAATAGCTAGTCAAAGGACACGATATACTGCATTGGGTTTGCAAATCCACACCGCTATGTGTCTGGCTTTGCGACATTGCGCGGGCACGTCCAATGAACAATTAAACACAGTGTAAAGCGATAGCTCCAGCCCTCCTCTTCTTCGTAGATCTAAGTCTACATTGTTGCGATACATCTACAAAGATATACACTTTCCCATCTTCCTAAAGTTAAAATATAAGATCAAGGAAATCTAATTGTGCAAGTAATCTTGGGACTTGCGTAGATATCTGATATCTTCGTAACTTCAATAGTTAATCTTTTTTTTATTTTTCTCCGCATTGCAGTTGTTTGTTTCGCGAAACTACACGTGTTTCCCCGCATATACAGCCGCACAAATCTCGCCGCGTGACCGGCGCAAGAACGTAATATAGGGGTTGTCGAAGGCTTAATTAGAAGCATTAATATGGATAAACTGAAAACCCCTCCGCCATTGAGTCCTCCATCTCAGAGGGTCCACCCTGAAGGATTTGCATGTTGGCCGTCTGCCGACGAACGAAGGCAGACCCTTGCTGGATTTCTCTACTTGCTTTCCTTCCTTTTCGACAATGCCCGGATTTAGTTTGAAACCCCGTGGATTATACTGCCAAGAGCTCAGGCTCTTCGAATGTCTATATTTTTTCGCCTGACAAAGAGACTATAAAAATAGTATTATCTAATATTATTTGCGCAAGTAAGTGATGAATTAAAAAATCTATTATACGTAGATATTAAAATTTTTGAAAATGTCATGTAAATTTTTTATTTGAATGCTGTTATTTCGAATTTTTACATATTGCAAATAATATGTAAAAACATTTATGACTTGAAAAAAAAAAAAACAGTACTGTTGATAGCAGCACTCTAATTTATTCAAAAAAAAAAAAAAAAAAAAAAAAAAAGAAAGAAACGCAAAAAAATTATTATTCGGTATAAATATGATTATTGCATGCAGTAGAAAAAGCAAAATTTATAAAATTAAAGAAACAAAAAATTAGTGGAAATAATTTTTCTTAAAGGAAGAAAAATAAATTTTGATAATAAAATAAAACTATGTTTGTTAATAAAAGAAGAAAACTAATGCAGATATGGTGTGAGTTTTACCGTAATGTGACGTGTAATTTTGTATATTTGTTTTCAACTTGTGTGTGAATCCACCATCGATTCATCAAACCGAGTCGCATCTTCGTCTAATTGATCCTTAGAGAATCAGGTCGTCGTCGCAAACACATCTGTGTCGCATCCGCGCGGACAATTAACCGAGTCAGCGCGAATCGTGCAAGGCGGTCGTAAATACGCGCAAATGGATCACCGCGATTGTACATCAAATGCAAAATTGTCACAATTCTACTGTCGTCCCGTACGCAGACAATTCGACTATCGTACAATCGCGATCGATGCTATGAGAGAGCGATGAAGTGCGCTTATCGGGAGGTTTACTGTCGTAATAATCGCCGGCGATATATCGTCTCCGCAGATGTAACTGCAGCAATATCTTCCGAGATTTATGATGTGTAGGACGTTTATGATGCTTTCGAACCGATGAAAGCTTGCAGATAATTTGTAACTGAGGAAAACGCTGAATATGCGAGGCGCAATAAGAAAAATCATTTCTGTATTTTTTCTTTCACAAAATCTTTGAACAATTTTGTATTTCTTTAACAGGAAAATAAAAAACACAAGGTATTTTTTATATTTTTCACTGAATTTTAGATGGGTTTTAACAGAATATTTTTACCAAATTAAGCTTCAATTATTAAAATAATTCATGCTTGTATATATTTTACTGTTTTGACAATTCTAAATAAGTAATGTCAGAAAATCAAGGATGATGATTAAGAGAACGATGTTCTATTAAATGTTAAGTAAGAAAACGTAGTGAATACCGGCATAATTATTTTAATTTATCGAAGGGGAGGGAAAGAAGGGGAGAAAAGAGAGAAAGAGACTTGATATATAAATATCACAGGATTAAGAATTTATGGACGATTGCAGATAAAATCTTATGGATCTAGTACATAATACATTTTTTCCTGTTCTGTTTACACGACTCCTTGAAAACGTTTCAATACTTACGATCGAAAAGAAAGAGAGAAAGAGATACGATTTTCTTAAAGAAGGAAGAGAAAAAAGAAACGCAACGAGACCGTCGACCGAAATCACTTCCGATGTATCGAATGATGCCGGCATAGCGATAACGACGAATCTTCGAGAGTAGAGATAACAACAATCCGACAGAACTTCATGGATCCGCTTAATGATTGGCTGCACTTATCTGACCTGATTTCTCAAGCCAAGAGTACTCAAGCCAATTGTATTCTTCGATAGCAGGAGACGGTGCTCGAGCACGATTGCAATCATGGCAATCAATCAGATTATTCTTTTCTTCATCCGGCAACGTGATCGCAACGAATTCCACAATCTTAAAAGACTATAAAATATATATAAATTACTTATACGACTAAACTTCTTTCCTGGGCGCTCCATTAAATATGGAATTGTAAATATTAACTGCGCCCATTCTCGCGTGTGTTCTTTAATTGCTTGAAGTACATTTATATGGGCTCGTTCACATTTAGATACGAAAATGTGAATATTAAATTTTGAGTAAATAATAATTATCCAACGGACGGAAAATATAGTTAATTAATGTAATTTTATATTTACATTATGATGCATTATCTTTTCTTGATACTGATATTCATTTTAGCGTTCTTTTTTAGCTGCCAATACCAGCCTGTCACTCGCATGTAATGTGTCGCGGTGTATTTTTTTTTGAAGTCCAATTTATTATCTCTTTAATTAAGAATGAATCGGCTATGTGTTATTAGCTAAAAGTAATTAAAATTTCAAAGCGGTGTATTTCACATTTTTAATTCTAAAATATCGATTTGGATTGTGTAATTACGGTGCTGCGACAATAATGGATAAGCTTTAGACGCGGATAACTGTCGGATATTGAGATTTTTGTGTCTAGAACAAGATAAACGCGGCGAAATAAGTCGGATCGAAGGGTTACGGATTCTGTTTCTGGAGAAATCAGGGAGAACGATCTCGTCGCAAACTATCACAATCATGGCAATCAATCACGTTCCATTTTCGCCGCCTCTTTGTGCAATCAGGGTGCACTTCATGCTCTCGATCGGCTCTCCTGAATACCGTTTCTTCCGCCAACGCGTTTCGCGGTCTCGCGGTGGTGCCAAAGTGTCAGGTTGAGATTTCTCTGATTTGGTTGGCTAGCTGGTCCGCTGACGAGCTGGCTGGACCGCGTCGCGGCCAACCAGCTCGTCGACGTGCCTAAACTAAGGATCGGTGGTTCTTCAATCTGTCGGTTGCATTTAAGAAAAAGGAAGAGAGAGAGAGAGAGAGAGAGAGAGAAAGAGAGAGAGAGAGAGGGTGAGGAAAGAGAGAGACAGAGAGAGAGAGAGTAAAAAGTTTCGTCTCGAAAGGACGGTCATCCAATGAAAACTAATCTACTCCTGCTTTTACGGAGTGGCAAGTTATGATAGGATTTTGTGTTTGTCAGAGGAGAATCGAGATGCTTCATCTAGAGAAATTTGCATAAGATAGTTCATCTTCAAGAGAGAAGTTTTCCAACTTTTCCATTTTACGCTTTTATTTAATATTTTAGAATATCTTGTGTTTCCCTGATTTCTTTGAGAAAAAACTGACTTAAAGTGACAATTGCCTAATAATTTATTATATTTTTTCGGCTGATTGTAGACAGAACGGAGAGAACTAAACCATACTGAACCATAGAAAGTAGCGAGTACGGTAACTCAAGTATTATTTTTCGATTTTAAAGAGCTTTAAACATGTGTAGAATAGCTGAAAATAACAGACACGCGCTTTTTTATATATGCTTTCTCGCGCGCTTAGAAGTTGAAACAATTCCTTTAAATTAAATCGGAACAATCAATTTTAAATAAATGTAACCATGCAAAGAGCAGATGTATGAAAAATATTTCGGATAAAAATTTTATGATATTTAATACTTTTTGTAATTGTGCATTTAGATTGTCCGAAATTTATTTAACGCGACCTCTTTCCATTACTTTTAATATTTTTGTAAAGATAAAAAACAAAGAGTACTTCACTTTTATATATTATTACATAAACATTATTTCTGTTAAATTTAAAGAAATATTTATAAAGCTATGTGTTCCGCGCACTCTGCGCTTATTTCTCCTGCAGTGCTTCTTCTTGGTTTGCGTTTACGTAGCCAGATAACCACAAACACTAGCGTTAATTTACCAAATTCTGGCTACACAATGGGCAGCTCGTTTAGGATCATGCGGGAAGAACAATAGCACTTAGTCGACGATGAGGCTGGAAGCAGCTTGTCTGCTTAACCTCTCTCAGTATATTACACGTACGCATGTATACGCATGTGTACTGAAAACACGAATGTTGAAATTCTCATGGAGAGATTAAACGTGTATTTGAACCCGTTGAATACTATCTCTTAATTAATTCTCGAATCAACAACGATCATTAAGGATCAAAGTGAATTTAAATGTTAATAAAAATGTATTACAATTTGTATCATGTGCTCACTGCTTTTTATTTGCATCTTTCTTACGTACGAAACATTCGAAATTATTATCTTTATTTTAATTTCGAGGGATAACAGGTTTAATAAAAATTACACGGGGCGCATTAGTTGATTAAACAGTTGGACGGAATCCTTTTAGACAGACAATAATAAAATTAATTTATGCAAATAGTTGCATAAAAGGATCTAAACGTATCGAAAAATTGCGCGTTCCAAGTACTTCACGATCGTCGTGAACGGTAACACCCAGTCGGCTTTCCATTCTGCTTGCACGAGCGAATTGGGACTTCTTTAGATCAACGATGTCTGCTTTTCACGAGAATGAAACGGTGAGCAGGGACGAGCTTTGAACTCTTATCAAAAGTGCATTTCAACGCAAACGACGAATGGAAATGCCCGGGGTTTTGAATGCGGCACGCCCGACAACGAGATTACAATGGAGCTCGCAGCTCGCGACATTCGAAATATCGTATTTGTACAAACTTATCAGTACACATCCTTCGGCCGGATAATAAACGATAGTTGAAAAAAAATCTCGCACGCAGATTTTTCTATGCAGGAAACAAAGCAATTTTTTATTGTGCGATTACGCTTCTATCTAAAAAGATTTCGATCCAACTGTTTAATCAACTAATGCGTCCCGTGTAATTTTTGTTAAACCTACTATACCTCGAAATAACAATTAAAATAAAGATAATAATTTCAAATGGCTCCTTTTTTTAGGAGCAATTTTTCAAGATTTGTTGAAAAGGAAAAGAGAACATTTGTTATATTCATATACAGAAATAAATTTTTTTCATATAAAAAAACCTTGAAACGGTAAATGTTGATTTTGTTACATATTTTTACTAGAAACTGTTTATGTTTTTTTTTAAACAAAAATAAAAATGTGTAAAAAAACCAAACCAACACTTTTAAATTTAAAAATCTGCAAAACCAAAAATCTATACATTTTAAATCCTGGGATTTATTCAGTCAAAGATTCAAAGAAATATTGATTTGTAGAAATGAAAGAATTGCGAAACTAAGAAATGGAATTAAAGATTCCTGAAACAAAATATCCGTGCTGTGGCAAGGATTTATGAAAGCAGGGACTATAGGAACCAAGGATCCGTAAAATGAAGGAACTGCGAAACCAAAGATTTATGAAACCGCCCGTGTTTTACGCGCGAATATTTTTCTCATTTCGCATGAATGTGATTTACCCGACGGTCTGCGAGAAGTCATTAGACATACAACAAATGGCGAATCGCCTAGTACAGATTGAAATAAGGAAAATAAAAGCATTCTCCGTTAGAAAAATGCGCATTCCGCCCCAGAAACTTTATAAACAGTGCACGAGATTTAATTATCGCCGATCAAATTCCTGAAGGGAATTAATTCCCTGATCAACGGTGCGTCACGCTTCTATTTACGGAAGCTGCGTGATTTTCCTTTTTACGGAGCCGTAATTAAAATTGTTCGTGTTCATAGCGTTAGGTTTATACCCAGGTTTTTATCATCTCATAAAGTTGTTATGCGCAAAAATAACACATGTTAGTAACAATGTAGCTGCAGTCAGATTTCACAGATCCAATAATTATTGAAAAACTATATTATTTAAAATATAGTTGTGATTTTTTACTATATCGCAGATCTTTTTATGATCTCATTTACTACGTATCAATATATTGCATATATAAAAAATATAATATGTATATCCATATCAATAAAAAGATAAGTTAACGACGAGGAGGAAATACGTTTATGTGAACATATGCGCTAAATGTGCGTATTTTATCTGATCTACATTTCCGGATCTCATTTTTACTTATATAGCCCGTTTTCTTATCTCTCGCTTTTTCGCAGAGCTCCGCGTAGAAACGGCGCGATATTATTAAAATTTTCTCACCATCGATCGAATTTCAATAACGACTGTCAAAGCAGCCGTCGCCGGGCGCATTAATTCTGTGACGACGGAAAAGTTGCGCGTGCCGGATTGCAGTAATCTGTGAGCGTTCGCGTCGCGAAAAATCACGTCGTTGCTCCCGTTTGAAACGCAGCTTCGTGCCGTAATGCCTTTCAAGATACAGCGTCTCTAAGTGTTATCGCAAATAGCGTATACAGACGACCAGCAAATATTGGAGTGAAAAAATCTGACAAGACGCGGAAGAAGTAATATGTCATCGTGTAAAATTTGTTATCAGCGCGACGATAAATATAATTTATAATATTTCATAAACGGATTATGTCGCAGTTAATTTGTAAATATTGTAACTCTGCATAATCTAAATCTATTTATTCAATGTTTTAGTATAAAATAAGAATACATTGTTTTTAAATATATTAACAATTTTGCACGATTGTTTTTCACGGAGAGAGTAAGTTTTTCACGTAGTATTTCGAACGCAATCGCATCGCGAATGCTTACGGATGAAAGAACAATGCAGGAAAGAAGGCGAGGATAGGCGAAGAGCGCAGCTTGTCAAGCGACGGCACGACGGTGTGAATGCAAATTATCATATCAATGCAAATACTAGGCCGATATTATTATAATGAGCTTTGGAGCGCGACGTCGGGGGCCTTGTTCGCGCTTGAAAACTCGCCGAGCAAATAATAATGGAAATAAAGCACGCTCCGGACAGTAATAACTTCCAGTCGCCGAGGGAGATAGCTGGGAACAGTGCGCGTTAGGCAGCGAGCATCGCTAGGAAAAATGAAAAATCCTGTTGGATTTAAAGTGAAATAATGAGGAGTACACTCTTGGGCGCGTGAGAACGCGCTTCGAACCTGGCCGTATCTGACTTTTCAAGCTGCTTCAGAAAAGCATCGCAGCATCGGGAGATAGAAATATCCTTTTAATACGGTGGCCACGGCTACGCGCTCGCGCTTGCTTTTAATTAAAAAAGGCATTCGGAAGAGAAGTAAGTTTACAGCGAGCGCGCGGTTGAGAAAGCAATTTCCGGATAAGCTACCGTTCGCTGGCTTACGCCGCAGGGGGCTTACGTAATACCGCGCCTAATTGCGCGTTAATTAGGACAAATTAAAAGCAAAGCATTTGCAGAACCAATCCGGCTAAGGTGGTGAGCTTGCGCCGCTTTTGAATCGTACTGCCTTCTTTCTTTTTGCCTTTCTTTACGACGTTGGATATCGATCGCGCGCGATTCTTGCAAACTTCAGGACGGTTGCATTTAATTACGAAAGAATGCAACCGCGTCATAGCGGAATGCAAATGCAGTAAATAGTTTTGCTCTTCATTCGCGGAATTATGAAACATTCTGAAACTCTCCATTTGTCGCATTGAATTTTCCGTTTAGAATTATTCGCTAACTTTCTGCGTTACGTGTGAGATTCAAAACTCATCTTTACGTTTATTAATTACAGATGTTTAGCGAAAATTATACGATAAAAAGAGTTTGACTGCAGATTTTCGCATTTATAATTTTTAATATTAAATATCCGACAATGAAAGATTAAATCAAACAAAAGATAATTTAATCTATTGAGTTCTGTTTACGTTAACGCTATTAAGTTAAATTATGTACAATTTCGTTAAACTAAAATTGAGAAGTTAATACGTACACTGAAAATTGATGCATAAAATTTAAGCAAATAAAAAATCTTTTTCAGACGCCATAAAATAGGACAAATAAAAACCTCAGTGCAATATATTATAAAAATGGCCAACTCGTGTATACTGCAATAGAGAGCGTATAATATTGTCCCTTTGTGTCCATCCAAGCAGCCTTTGGGCTTTACTGCCGTTTTGCAAATAAATCAGAATCTACAGTTCACCTATGTTTGCGGCAAACGAGAGCAGCATGGGAATTTCCCTCGTGCATCTCACATATCAATCAACATTAGAATAAATCAGAAAAGAAATAAAATGGAAGAAGAATATCATAAATTAGAATATTTAAGTACTAATTTGATCACAAATTAAATTAGAAATTAGAAATTTTAAACTATTAATTTAACTATAAGATATGTTAAAAATATGCTGCTTTTATGTCAGAGTATATATTTTATTTTGAAGTGCTTTGTAGGACATTTATTTACTTGAACCGTGTACTGTAATAAAGTTTATTAAACAATGTAAAATTTTAATATTAGTATTTTGCATTAATAAAACTGGAAGAAGAGGCTTTTTACTATTTTACGATGTTGTATGAAAGTAGATAAAAAATACGACTGGGATAAAAGCAGATTGTAATGCAGATCCACAAAAGTTTTGTGAATGACATAGGTTTTCCAGTTGTAAAGATTCAAATCTAAAAGAAGATTTTCTCGGTACAGGATCACCTATGTATACTAACATTCAATGCTGATGTGATTCGGCTAAATACGTATCAGACTGTAGAAACTTTCGTTTGTGATTGCAAGATAACTTTCAACCATGGTGAAAAACTCAAATCAGGAAAAAGAGCTCTGCCGAAAACGGACTATTCGAATATTTAATGTAAACGTAATATAAAATTCGAGTTGGGTCAAACGAACTTTTTACATACGAAGGAAAACTCATTGGAGGATTTTATAACTTCTACGCGTTATAAAAAATTCAGATTTGAAAAAATGTTTGGCTTACAACGTGGACCACTTTAATATTTGATGTAAAAGCGTATTCCACTAAAATTTCAATATGTCTGAAGAAACTTTTATCGTACGATGAAGAAAAAAATGCAGTTTTTGTCAGAAAAGATCTCAAATTTTGACTAACAGCCTTTTTTTTTAAGCAGAACTTGTTAAGTAATCTTTGATGTCACAGAAAGTCAAATTATATAAAATGCAGATGAAAAATTATTCAGCTTAATGTGAAGCACTCTAATATCTAATCATTTCTTATTAAAAAAAAATTTGAATGCGTATAAAAATTTATTCCGTAGCAATGATATTGTACGTAAGAAAAAACTTGGCGAGCAACTTTTTTATAAAAATTTAGCAGATTATGAAAAATTTAATAAAGTTCATACGCATACAGAAAGAAACCATTTCGTGGTGGAGTCTTGACTCTGCCGTAAATTCGCGATTCGCATTACACAGGCCATAAATCACAATAGCGATGGAAGTTAGCGTTAGTGTTTGAAACGTAGGATGCATTCGCGGTATTCCAAACGGTAGTCTCTATGACAAGCTGTTTCGATCGGAGTAATACATCGCAATTTTAATCTCTCGGGTACAATACGTGCTGCGATATACGTGGCCCGCGATATTGACGAATAAATACCGGAATAAACGGAGCTTGTGCCCGACGCTCGATTAAAAGGTGAAATTGGAAAATTCGACCTGCGGCCGCTTCGCGAAGGAAATAGCGGGATACTGTTTCGCCGCACGCGATCAGTTTACTAAGATATTTTTTAAGTTAACATCGCATGTTTCTATCGTGCGCTTATAACATACAAAGTGTGCTTTCTTTAGACGTCGAATATTGATAGCCGTAATAAATATAACGGTTATTTTGAAATAGAAAACAAAAGCAATATTAAATTGATGCAGTCGATCCTACTATCAATTATTTCTTCTTACTTTCTTTTCATTTTACTTATTTTATTTAATATCAAACGTGATTCTAAGTTTTTATTTGCGCTGAGCGCAATCGTGACTCGCCATTTGCACTATCACATTTAGTGTTAGATCTCTTTTTCGTCTTTTGACTACGATCGTGCGAAAGCAACTAGGAATTTCCGACGTTTCCGAAACTCCTTGGGGCTAATTCGATAGCCTATAGATGCTATTGCAAGCGATCCCAATAAATCGCGGGCGGACTCGAGTTTACGAAAACGATTTGAGGCGAATTTATCCGACTGTTTCTGGCGACAGTATCGATTGCAAAACTTGGCCGAACTACTTAAAACTTTCTTTGCTATTTTCCCTCTCCTCCAAACTCTTCTTTCTCCTCCCACTTTTTGTTCAGTTCGACTCATTTACAGTTGCATCACAGACTGTTCCTTTTCCTGATGAGATATTGAACCGACTTGCGTTGTATGTCAGAAACCGAAGCTTGTTCGTCCACAACATTCCTGGCTAATGGTACTTTTTGGAGTATCTCGCTGTTAAGACGTCCACACGCTTAGTTTAATAAATAAAATTATATGTATAAAAAGTACCGATCGATTCAATAAAGTATCAACCACTTGAACGTATTCGTAGAACGCCATAATATGTTGAACAAACATTCGACGTTGAATAAAAAAAACCAATGTCTTCGAATGTATATTCTACCGATAAAAAATGTATCGTTTCAATTGCTCTTCGCATATTTTCCTTCGATATTATTGGATATCTTTTTAGAGGAAAATGTAATGTCAATAGAAGAATATGACACATTCAAATATCACTGTATTCATTTCATGAATATTATTGTAGTTTAGTTGAATCAGAATTAAAATGTTCAATATACGAGTGAGATAACTCTTCATAAGGATTAATTTAAATATGAATACTGCTAATAATGGATCTTATAAATTATGAACTGCTCGTCCTTGCATAAGATCTTTAATTACTTATACAGTTATATAGTGCCGTGAATCGAAGATTTTAAAGATCAATAAGATATAGAATGTCACAGTTCAAGAGTTTAAGAAAAATTGACAAAAGCGATGGTTCCAGATAGTTTATCAATATCTAACAAATAATCACAATCAGATCCAAATCCACGATTTTGTGGCCTTTAAGAAATAATATAATCTTTAAGAAACCTGTTTTACCCAGTAAATTTGCCTGTATTATAATATTACAAGTTATGGAGAATGCGAATTTTATATTTCAACTTCTTGATTAAACACGCAGCATCGAAAAAGATAAGAAAAGCTCATTGTGTTCTAGTTGTTCTCTTTTTAAACGTGGCAAATGTTTCAGTCCTCTTCCTTATCGTTTTAGTCTCACGCCAAAAAAAATGTGGTTGCCTTATCTAACAATACGATCCTAAATTGCAAACTTCGAGATTTCAGAATCTAGCATCTCCGAACTCTAAAGTCTCGAAAACTCCGGGATCTACATGTAAAATGCAAAAATTTCAGAGTCTCCGATACCTATCTTAGACGCCGACGACGATCAGCATATCAGGTGGAAACTCCATTCTGCGCGAGCGCTTTCGAGCCACCCAATTACGCGGACGAATTGTTGACTTCTTTTCACTCGTTTATCGCACGTTAAGCGCGCGGGACGAGCGCGAGTTTGTATGGGAAACGAGCGGCGTGGGCGATAAAGCGCCGAATGCGCCGCATCTTCCGGTATTGCCGATCGCTGATGGAATTGCGCACGTCGCCAATCGAGGGATGCAGGTGCAGCCGCACACGTACCCGGAACGAACTATTTGGCAAACACGAATCCTAGGTTGAATGGCAAATTGCGACGGTATACGTTACAATGCGCGCACGAGTGAGAGCGCGGCTGCGTCTTGCAACGATAGTTCCTAGCCGGGAAACGTGACTTCTCGTCTTATGAAAGGGCGAGAAAGGGCTTTATAAACGCGTCAACATGCAGGTGTTTCGGTTCCCGCGTGACACTTGAGCCAAATGATAAACGAGAATTTCACGTCTGAATTTCCGTTTCAATGTAATTGATGATAAACTGATTTTTCAGAACTTCGCAATATTTCGATATGAACGCGCGCATTTTAGCCTATCGAGTTCTCTCGAACGCCGCTCGTTATCACTCTTGATCGTAGTTCAGAGGCGGGCGATACCTCGGGCCATTTACCGCGTTGTTGCGGTGAGCCTTAGGGATTCAGGATTGTATATGGGGCTTATGGGGCTTATGGGGTATCCGCTCGACACGGTTTTGCGTGGATGCGCGGCGAAACATCATTTAAGTGCTGGTATCATCAGCTGGCGTAGAAATTCCTCGCGCCTTCAAACCTCATTTGTTTGTGTCACGTATACGCTTGAAATAATTAATGTACATTATAAATTAATTTCAAGAATTTTTATTTTCATAATTTCTAAACTGTCTTTTTTTTTTCGGCTCATCATTGATCGTTCCGATTTTGCTCTTTAGTGAAACGATAAGTTTCTCGCTGCGAACAAAGTTAGAAATCTACGAGCTGTTGAGCGACACAGACAACGGTCTGGCAGTATCGAAGGAAACAGCCGTTGATGGCCGCTTCTCTTTGTTGCCGTGGAAAAACGACGCCGCTAAACTTTTTCTACTGCGTTGGAGCACGAGTAAAATATCGAGTAAATGCGCCCACGGTAGCGAGCGTCCATTAATTCGACAGGGCTGGAAAGCTGGTCCCAAGACTAGTCTTTGCCCTGCGAAGTTCACGTACATATTTATGGGCATCGGCGCGTCCTTATCCCCGTTGCAGCTAAAAGCAGCATTTTCGTAACGGAAACCGGTAACCGGTGCAGCGAAGCTTGCAATGTTCTCTTCGCGTAAATTTCAGTTCTCTTTAAAATGTTTGCAAAAATGTATAAAAGATACTCTGACACTTAGACACTTTTTTATCTCAATTAAAAAAAATTCATTTTCATTTTTATATTGATATTTGTGGGTATAAAACTCGCGCATTTCAAACTGTTAGAATTGAAAAGCAAAGTGATGTGCTACAGCAAAATTTAAGTGAATTGATGCCGAGTGTTACAAATGTAAAAACAATCATTAATCTTGAACAATATGTGCGTCGTCATGATGCACTCGTCGCTCGCTCGCTCCTGAAGAGCTAGCCGTTATAATTCGAACACCAGGTTGACATTGATATTGACAGCCAAACGAGCATCCAACCACGATGCATATACATGAGTTGGCCAATGGAAGATGTCTTCCGCCTGTATCCACTTTATGCAACGCGAAAACATTACACCTGAGTGCACGGACGCATTGTGTCGCGTCGAGCTCGTGCAAAAATCATTGCGCGGTATGCACAGTCGACACGTATCTGTGTCACATTAAGGGAAATGGAACGTTGCAGATGGTACGTTCGTGTCAAATAAAAAATTATCATGATTTTCAGTCCGCTCGAATTTCACCGTAGTTAAACCTTCAAAGAGCTACAAAATCGTTTCCGATTGTAAACAGGAAATCGATTTTTAACTCACATAAAGTTTAATATGTACGAATTATTAAGGAAATAGGCACATTTTAACATCTGCTATAGACACTATTTAGGTCATTCCGCTTAAAAATAATATTTATAAATACCTTGGAACCCACAGTTTTAATTATTTACCATTGATTTCGATATGTTATTTTGAAAACGTCAAAAGCTGCATTGTGCCGCTATTATAGTGTTAATATTTGAAAAGTTTAAACTAAAAGTTTACATAATTGAATTTATAATGTACAAAATCTACTATTGTTACTATGACATTGTGTACAAAATAAACCTTACAATTTATGAACTAGGTTTACCTTTGTTCGCTACATTTACTGAACTTATTTAACCCACACATTTGGTCTGTTTTGTTAAAGTCATATTCCATTATCTTGTAGTTTATTCTATTCATCATTGTATGCACTATCCCGTGGCCAACATTTTCGCGTTCAGAATTAGCCTCCATATTGGTTCGCGGTGTCTATTGGCAATCGATCGAGTGCTCAGCCAACCACCATGAATATGCACGAGAGAGTACTTCTAGAAAACGTTTCCAGCGAACACTCACGTCGAATGTGCACCACCGGCTGTTTGATCATCGTGTTCGCGGCACAATGAAAATTTGCAATTTACTTCGTCGGAACTCCAAGCCGGAAATCGTCGGAAAACACACGAATATGATGTCAAATACATGTACAATATCCGGCAAAGAATCCAAACAGTAGCAAAACTATATTCCAGTATGAGTTTTTTCCCCAACTGCAGACTAAATCGTAAATTTACAAATGAAAGATTTTCAATTTGCGTATTTAAAGGTCTATCGCGGTTTTTTATTGTAAGAAGAAATATACTAATCGAATAATATTCGTTATATCAAAATATTGTGATATAATAGAAGCAGAAGAAAACAATCGGGGAAAAAATTAGAAGCCTTAACAAATTAAAGTTTTTGAAATAAGCTTAATAAATCAAAAACTATCCGCGCAAATATATTATTATACAGTAACTTGAGTGACTTTTGTTCTCTGTGCGTATTTTTTTTATTTTTGTTGTAATCTATATAACAATTTCTCAAATTACGAAATTCTATATTTATTTCATGTTAAATAATATTGAGTAAACATTTGAAATAGATAGTTACAATCTAAACATTCTACAAAAAAAAAAAAAAAAAATAATCCGCGAGATTAAAATTGTTCTGTAATTGCGGAGATATTCACTGTTGAAATGATATTTCAATATGCGTCATACGATACTTCGTAATCGGAAGCTTTCGACTCTTTGTATCTTTGCTGCTTCAAATTGCAGATCGTATTGCGTGTGTTACTTGCATGTTTTTAATAAAAAAAATACAAATATAGTGTGTGTGTGTATGTGTGTGTGTGTGTGTGTGTGTAATGCGTGTGGCGTGTGCCGCAAAATAACGCTCGATTTAAACCTTCGTTTGTTAGCAGCGATATTGCAGTATCAATGTGGTGACGATTCGTTCGGAGTTTAACGCACAAAAGCTCGAGTGTACCCATTAGTGAGATACTTTGGAATTCAGTTGAATGCGAAAGCCGCGTTTAATGGCGGGGAATGTGGAACTATCGATAAAGTTTCTCGTTTCCGACCGCGACGGAGAGTCAAAGAGAGGTCTTTCGCGGCCCTGTAATTCGATCTTTGTGCTACAACGAGGAAAGCAAACGGCATAATCGTATTATACCAATATTTAGATAATGTTCTACAAATTATGACATTATATTACAATAATTTCCGTTAAATTGTTACTTTTTCGTATCGTAATATTCCGAAAAAAGTACGCAAGACAAAGAAATATTATTACCACTCAACCTGTTGCAAGTTAAAAGCATAAAGTTTTTTTAAAATAGAAAAAAATTTTTTGTATGATATTTTTATTACACAAGATATTTTTTTTATTAAAAAAAAATATTAATTTCATAGAATATTGAATAATGGTATTGCTGCGCTTACGTTTCCAATTACATTAATTAATTCAATCGTTTGCATTTGAAAACGCGCAAGTTGATTCTATATATTTACGTTAATGAATAGATGTACAAATACGAATAATTGGCCATATTCTCATTGATCACATGTTAAATTGCATTACACTAATAGATGTTTTTTTATTCGCAAAACAAATGTCGGGAATTATAGCGTGCATTAATAATTGCAATTGTTCCACGATCTTAGGTCTAGAATCATATTGTTCCAGTGAGAATCTAAAACAACACGCGGTCGGCCGGTTACTTTGCGATTACGGTTTCAATTATAAACGGGTGTTACCGAGTTGCTTGACGGAGCGTTGTTATCTGCGCGATGCGGGCTTGATTTGTGAAATTAAGTGAAAATATTTATGAGCAATTTACACACAGCCGATATTGCGCGCTGCATGTTTCACGCGACACGCGCGCATCGTCATCTCGCCATACTTCGTCGACCGCGGACTTTGTTGCAAATTAAATGCGGCTGCCGTAGAGTTTATTCCGGTTAGAAATTTCTTCTGAATTATTGACGAACTGCCGACTCTTGTTGAAAGAAGTCCCAGCCCCTTTATTTCTTATAATCGTAGCACAATATAACGTATTTCACACTGATTCACTTTTCAATTATCGTTTACTTGTCAATGCAAAAAGTGATAAGTGAAAAAAAGAACTAATTTTAGAAATAATCATAAATAATGATAAATTAACATTTGTTTTTAGGCTTTTTATAGGCACAAATAACTGTGTAATAATAGACAAATGAAGAGAACGATGACAGTATAAATAGCGAGAATCAAGCGAAAGCAAATTTCAGGTGAACAATTTCAGTGAAAACGGCAGACTTGGTCAGACAACTGGGCGATGGTTGACCTCGCTCCGCTTCTACTACTAGCACAGTGCTGTAAAGGCGTACCGCATTCACATTAGAAATAAACTATATCTAGTTGCACCACGTTGCATCAAACGCGTAATAAATGTGGAATATGTGATAGTACTCTAGTACCATCGCATCCCTTTAACCCTCGGGGTGAGCAATGAGCGTTGCATGTATGCCTTGGCAAAAGGATATGTTAGTTCTATCAATGTACAGTTTTGGAATAATGCAGTGCAAGAGACGCTTTATAACATACATGTCTACGTGTACATATTTCTGACAAAATTTATCAAATATATTATAACATAAAATTCGATATTTATAAACGAGAATCAGACAAAATTCATCTGAAATATTTATGCGCATACTTTTTTCTTGTTTTTTTCAGTATATAATGTTACAAAATAATCAGTTGAAAGTATTGTGCTTTTATTAAATTCTTTTCTACAATTGTATTATTACAGTTATTGAAAAAATCGCAAAATATTGCAAAAATTTGTAATAATTGTCAAGAAAAAATGGAAGGAAATGGAGCAGATTTAATTGTTATAAGTTATATAACGCACATTTTCAGCTCGATATTATTTTACTTTACTCTTTCGCGTGCAACATATATTTACAATTGCAGCATAGAAGCAATAAATCATAAAGTTGTCTGATAAAACTTCTTTTCTTTTATATCTATACAGAAAATATAGCTTCCATGATAATACACGCAAGCAAGGAAACCTGATATTCCTAGTGAAACTTAAATTGAAAATTGACGTACGAAAGCGGGAGAACTTGGAAAATAAAATAATAATATAATTTTTATGAACTAAATAGCATGAAATTATTGCAAATTAGTATGAGAATTACTTTTGAGAGATTTCCAAGAAAAATTCCGCTTTCATTCAACCATTTTGTTGTTTTATACATGTATAAGCGCGACTGGCCAATGCCCGGCAAAATTGCAAGTCATTACAACTTGAGCATTTGCACGCCATATGCTTAGCATGTTGAAGCAATAACAGTTTGTACTAAATTCCGAACGTTTGGTCAGTTTGCATTGAAGCTTCCTGAAATTCTAAGAGATCACAAATCGATAATACTTTCAAAGGGTTTCAAATACAATATTAATGCGAATGTTTATATCAAATTGATGAAAAAAGTCGCTTTTTCGTTAATGTTTATTTTAAAGTTATTGATTGTTCTCTCAGTTCAGAATTTTTTAAATCAGGCAAAAACTTGTTTCCAGATGAAAAAAAGTATATTGAAGCTGACGGTGACTATTTTTATTAATAAAAACTGGTTTGAAAGTTTGTAATTCCGTTTCCAATTTTATTTGACAAATATGACAAATCTATTATACATATCTAATAGAATCCATGTGTATTTAGTCAAATTTGTGCTTTTGTTTTAAGTTAATTTAAAAAATAAATCTTCTTTTATCAATTTAAATATTCTCATGTTTCAAATTGTCAAGTTGAACGAGCAGATGATTTACGTTTTCTTATCTTGATTTCGAGATTGAGTGATCAAAATCTAATCAAATTGTGAAAAACGTGCCAAAAAGCATCCATATGTATCATCTGTCTTAAACTACTTTGCATACACTTCGCCTGAGAAACAAGAGAGAAAAGGAGCGACGAGAAAGAGGAAGGAACTGAAATATCTTTCATTCAGAAGACAGAGAATATTCTAAAAGAGAAAATGAAAAGTGACAGACATAAGAATGTGCGCAAGATTGAGACAACGAAATGTCTTTGATGTCGTTTAGCTCGGTGAAACCTTTATGCATTTCTTTGATGCTTTAAAGTTCTCAAAATCTTTGCATCAGACACAGATGCTTGGAACTTGGAATTGACGGAAGAAGTAAATTTTTTTTGGTCTCTCATTATTTAAAGAGGCTAAAAATAAATTGGAGAAAACGAGATGTTGCTTGACTATGCAGATGAGTTGCCGTAATGCTGACGAATTTTACAGCAGAATGTGTATTCACATTTTAAGTCATAGACTAAAATTGATTTTAATTATGTCAGATATAGTTTAATTATGATGGACAGGTTGTAAAATGGTTTCTGTTTTATTTCCGATAATGGAAATACGATAATTGGCGCAAATTATATTTTTTGCAGCATCGAGAATTAAACTTCCTATTGAGTCTCCGATTTAAGAAGATTAATATTTATAGGATTGGATATGAAAAAACGCAAACAACTACATTATCTAACGATATTTAATAACGCATTCTACTGGTAGACGAAATACATAACAATTTTTTTGGATATTTCAGTTATCAATGTTTCAAATGTAAAAGCGATCAAAATTTTCGGCTTTCAAATGTTATGGCTAAATCGCGAGAGAGAACTGAAAACAGTATCGACACTCATTGCAAGTATTTTATTGCTGACCAGTGAGTCGATTTAAAAAAATCGGAGGGATTTTGTTCGCTCGGCGAGCTGTTACAAACGCGAATAACGTTTTATGTAATCCGTCTTCGTACGTGCCATTTGCCTTTGACGTTTACCACCGCGAAAGGCGCGCTGCTATTGATGATAGCAACGGCGTTGTCAGAGTTGATAGCGGGGTTGATAACGCTGCGCCTATGGACACACAGTTTCGCGAACGGAGAAATAATGAAATTTGCCGTTGACGAGGCGAATGGTGATTAATGAGTTGCACACAGGTGCGAAAATTGTGTCGCTCGACTGAGACTGCGCACATAGGCACGCTTTGTCGGAAAAGTTCGTCGACCGAATATACAACAAAAAGACGGGGAAAAAAATGACTAAAAATACACACGAGAAACTCTGTAGAAACTTCAGTTTTTTAAAGCAATGTAACGAATCATTTTTTGACCTTAAAAAACAATAGATAAAACTCATTCTGTTATACTTTTTCAATTTTTAATGTTAAATTGTATCCTGATACTTCAAATATTATGTTAAAATTTTAAGTAAAGTTTTTTTGAAAGTAAATCAACAAAGAAAATTTGTTATTTATTTACGTTTGCGTTAAAAAATGTAGTTTTTTCAACAACATGTGTATTAATTAGAATCCAGAAACTTGGAATAGTACATAAAATTACATTTTATGTTTCAGCTTACAGAAACAATGAAGTGGCTTTGGATAATGGTCTTAATAGCTCTGGCCCTGCCAGCTGCTGTGCCACGAAGAATCCACAGAAGTAAACCCAGTGAGTAAACATCTTTTAATAAGTGCTTTATAAGCAGTTATAATAGGAAAATGGAAATCGTAGAAAAGACTTTTAAAATACGATAAAGTTTATTTCGTTTTAAAAGAATAAGTTATGTATTGTTCCTTTTGATTATTATTTCTTTATTAATTTAATAAATATTGAGATTTTGCATGGACATTCCTGAATGTTCAAAAAGATCGGAAAGCTTCTGATGCTTGCGAGCGAGCGGAAAATCGATTCCGATCGGCTACGGAAACCTCACGTCGTGATTGGAAAAGACTGTCATCGCTTGTTTCATCCTGTAACTTCGATAAACCGATTTCAAAAGGATTCATGATTGTGCAAAATGTCACATTGCATTTTTATTGAAAATACACGAGTCAAAAGTTTGCAAACGCGCGTACAATATTTTATGATAGATTATCAATTCTCCTGATAACTCAGATCTCAGATAATATTAATAGAAAAAAGATATTAATCGAAATATTCTCGTTTTTAAATCTTTAAATCTGTAAACATTTGGATAATTTTCGAAACGATTAGAAAACTTTCGAGCACACATTACGAGTAAGCGGCGTCTCATTAGCGAGAATGCTCGTTGTGAAACCGTACGAATTTAATAGTATATATTGGATAATATAATAGTATGCCATAATGTACGATAATATATAGTAAACATGAATATAATAATTGTTTGATCTATAAGTTCATATACATTTTTGTTTCTTATTTTAATTTGTAAAATACGTCTCTGCAACACGATGGATTTTTTCTAAAAATAATATATATGCTAAATCTTATATTTTTTCTTTTATCCTCGTATTTTATTCTATCCTGAGATTCGAATATTCTGCGGACAAATAAAATGCACTCTGATTTGTTACGCGTCCAGAGATTTCTTTTGTTCGCCGCAAGAAAAATGAGTGATCGACCGAAGCGAGGTTTTCGTCGGCGACAGATGTCGGTTATTGGAAAGAGATATCTCTTTTTTGTTTTTAGCGCCACGATTGTATGGCGACAGAGTACCCGTCAGGTTAATAAGGACCACCAGCAGCAAAGTGCGGCAGAAGATCGTGGAGACTCACAATTACTTTCGCACGCAAGTCAAGCCATCTGCCGCCAACATGCTCGTCATGGTAAGAGCTCCATTCGTATTCTCGTCCTAACAGAAGAGAGTCCCAGTTGGGGCCGCTAAGTGAACTGTAGTGCCTTCGAGGCACTTGATGATGACTTTCTATCAAATTTTCGCAGAGAAAAATGAACTCCATATTCATACTTCGACTGTCATTGAATTTTAATGCGCCAATGTTCAATTATTCTACGGGAATCTGTTTTTGAACTATTATTCATACAAAGTAATAACTTCCTAAGTTAATACTGTACTTTTTAATTTTTAATAAGACTTAGGTTTGCAAAGTATAAAAAAATACGCACTGTTGGCTCAAAAAAATTTCTTTTTCTTTCATAAAACCTCGCAAATTTTTCTCTAATTTCTTTTTCAGTTGTTTTATTTAAAGTCTGAATTTTTTAAAACAAAAAAGTACGTCCAAAAATGTATATTTGGATAGAAATTATGAAGAAAAATATACAGTGAGTCTGCTGAACTCAGTTTGCATTTGAAAGAGATGTTTTTTCCAGTCTGTCTTGTCATGGTTAATCACAGAGGAATTTTTCAAGATTACCAAATGTTATACTCAAATTTTGTATGTATAAACGCGAAAAATTTCAGAGAAAACCCGCCGTATTACAGAAGCGTATTTTATATATTAAAAAAAGGTTTAATATACGTATATGTAAACATGAATATAATAATTGTTTGATCTATAAGTTCATATACATTTTTGTTTCTTCTTTTAATTTGTAAAATACGTCTCTGCAACACGATGGATTTTTTCTAAAATATATTTCATATATTTACAAAAAATGGACACAAAATGATTTATTATAAACAAGAACATATCGTATTCACCCCCATTTATATTGCGTTACTATTGCAAAACTGGAGTGATAAACGGTTTATAAAGATAAAATGTGAATTATGACGTTCAAAGCAAAAATATTTTTGCGAAACGAAAAGTCAATACATCCAATTTGATTGACGCCTGTCCGTGCGATTCGAACTTCAAAGTAAATTTGGTTTCACAGTGCGGAAGTAAACGTTACGCGCTTCATTGGCACGTTTTGCGGACCTTCGCGGTAACCACCTTTCTATAAATTTCATTGCACAAGTTATCACGATATTTCACAAACGCCTGTTCACTTTTTGTCTACTGTCGTCCCTGGGCCGCATTACAGCGCTCGCGGCCGATATAGTCAATATAGATATCGAGAACTTTGATATACTTGTCATTGTATCTAGCCTCGACGGCGTATTTTTGTTCGCAAACGATGAAATACGGGGACTTGGAAATTTTATCGATATGATATATATAGATGGTTTTGCGATCTCCCATTGTGATCACGCCACAGGCAAATTTATACGCGCCTTAAAGCAAATTTTTATACTTCACTGTCAATCATTCTAGATGTATCATTCATAGTGAAATGAAAGTAAGAATATCATAAATATCATTTTTATGATTATTCGTTTTAAACAAAAAAATGAAATTGTATGATCCCAGCAAACACCAAGTTACAGTTATATAATTGTTAGTTGTAATTTCCCACTCAACAATATAACTGTTATATAATACACGTGTTATATAACAATTATATTATTGAGTGGGAAATTACAACTAACAATTATATAACTGTAACTTGGTGTTTGCTGGGATGGATCCAAATTTGTTATAATTTACTTTCTTCACAAGAACCTTTAAATATATTTATCATATTTTTAATTTTAATACATATATAGATTACATTTAAAGATTTGAGAATCTTTGGCTTTTTGGAAATCAACTTGCTCAAATCTTCATAGGATTTCTTTGTGCAGGATTCGTGCACGATAGGACCGAGCATTTTCACTCTTTGAATAATAGCGGATATTCGCTTTGAAGTTTTATCGATTTTCCCAGATTCCCACTTTTCAAAATGCAATCTTTCCAAATTCTGTGGCTCGTGTATCTCTCCATTTACGGAAATGGAAATAGCTTTCCATGCGCTGGCCTCAATATCGATTATCGGCAGATTTCTCTCTTTTAAGTCTAGTTAATCGCGATTATGATGTATTCAGCCTTTTATTATCTTTAATAAAAGTTCTATATAATTTAAACTGACAAATTTGTAGTAAAATGTAAAATAATGCGTGGACTAAAATAAATAATATGTGTTTATACATTTGAGGATTCAGGATTAATTACTACATTCAAAGAAATAATTATATATTACGAATAAGAGAGCAATTTTCTGGAGAATCGTGCGCGCAATAATATAATAAAAACAACATAATTCAACTTTTGGCACAATGCACATTCAATTCGAGTTTTGGGCAACTTCGTAGTAGATAAAGCGCATCGTTAATTGGACTGATTAAAATTAAGCGACGAAAGCGCTCGTTATCCGCTTGTTTCGCGATTTTCTGCATTCTCTGGAAAATTATGAGAATTGCTGAATGTAAATCCTGCAGTAATTATTGTCCGCAACACGCCTTTTCTTCTATTTAGATAATAAAACACAATAATAAGCAAAATCGATATTTCAAAAATAATAAATAATCGATAAAAGATTATTTAATTGTAAATTTACATCCATTGCAGATAATTCCGATAAAGTGTGTCCTTTTAACAAACAATTATAGAAAGATGTAAATAAATATAAATGGAAATTATGTAAAGTACAATATTATAAAACGTATGTTTTTCCTAAATATGGATTGTAACTCCGTTTCGTCAAATATTCCAATCATTCAATGAGCTTCCGATGTTAAGATGTTACACGCGCTGTATATATAAAATAGATATTATCAGAGATTTACCTTACGAAGTGGTTTACTTGATCAGAAAACTGAATTTTCGAGGTTTGCCGTCGAGTACGGTGCAAGATTTCAATTTCCGCCTTACATCGACGTTATTATCCGATCCACATATAAACATGTATATGTGCTATATATCACTCACTTCCCGTTGTTTCTCACCGTTATATAGCGTAGGAAAAACGCAATATCTACCGTAGTCGATAGCTTACTGCAATAAATTCATACAAATATGAACCGATTTAATTCGTACATATCTTAATGTAAAAAGAAAGAAAAACAAAAAAATATAGAATAATTGTGTTCTACTTATTTGTATGATTGCATAACTTTTTTAGTTTATCAGTTTTGTGAAATTTTCTTCCGAAGAATTCGACGTACATGAGAATGCGGGCAGGTGTCTACACGGTCCATCTCCGAGTCTTTTCTCCGTTTACTCATCGCTTCTTTCGCACCGCCAATCTTCAGCTTGGTTATAAGTTACACGACTTCCTACTTAAATTCTTTTTCCGCAGAAACTACCGGCGACGTCACCGTAAAAGCTACTTTCGACGGGAGTTACGCTGTAGATGCGACTGTTATCCAGGGTTTCTCCGCGAAACTCTGAGGCGGGATGTATGTAGTTTCTCTAAGAGGGGATGACCGGTATCGGAAATCTTTCGACTGAAGGATATAGTCAGCGTCAAAATTATATACTGCTCGCGGCGCAACCAAGACATTACGTTTATCTTTCTTAATAAATTATTATTAAATTAAATAATGATGATTATATTTCACAATCAATCGTGATTCTAATCTTGTTCGATATAAATTTGTAATACAAAGTAATTTAGAGTTATCATCTTTCTTGCTATCTTCTTTTTCTGCGGATAAATAATTTTCTACTATTTGCCTTTCCACAAATCAAATTATTGCGTTTGATTTTGTGATATAAATTATGTGAAAGAAAATTGCAGAGATTCCCTGCAGAAAAAAGCGATAACTAGATACACAATTTTGAAGTACATTATATGTGTCTCATAGAATATTCAGTATTGACTAGAATTCGAAGTGAACTTTATGTAAGCAAGCAAAAGCAGTCGCCTTTAACAGTCGCGTAAATCACGAAGCGCCACTGATTAAAGCTCCCTGTTCTAACAATTTCTGAGTTTCTTAAGCTTAATATAGGTGTGTTGAATGCAATATCAGGACATCTTAGTAGGCAACTTTCGATCGTTTTTTCATGCCAAGTAATAGTGCTGCAGTTATTGCGACTACAACTCACGGTTCATTACGGAGAATTAAGGCGCAGTTATAATCGTGCAATTTCAGTATCGAGATAGTAGAGGAAAAAAAATATGAAAAATAATAAAATCATAGGAAGCGCAGTATTTTTTCACGGGAAAGTTTTAGAAACGCAAGCTTTGCTTCTGCGGAGTAAACATGATAGCTTTAAAAGTGCAATATTTGCATGTAACAAGCAATTAAGGAGCCAGAAAAGTTAAGAAACTTTTGCGAATTTACGTAAGTACAGGACGGGAGAAAACTTTTTGCACATCAACATAGTTGCAATTTATATTATAAGCATTTCATTAAATTTCATGCTTTTCTGAAACGTAATATCTGCAAAAAACTACATATATTAAATAAAATTACTATTAATGACTTGAAAATACATTAAAAAGCAAAGGTGCTTTTTAATTTTTCCTCGTAGAAACATTTTCTCAGTGGGGCTTTTAACATTGGCAGTTAAGAGTATATTGTAAAACGTCATTTACATTCAAGCGTGTCCAATAATTCAGAAATTCCCTTCCCCTGTTTCAGAAGTGGCATCCGGGCTTAGCGAAGGCAGCGCAGAGATGGGCCGATCGCTGCCTCGGTTTAGTGCATGACAATGCAACCGGTCTGTACCTGGATGGTTTCGGCCAGAGTGGACAAAACATTTTCATCAGCACAGGTCGTACACTCTGGTGAGATATTATTAAATCTTGTTTACTTCTAGTTAGCGAGTCCGCGTTGCCGTTGGCGTGTTTGCACAAGTGTATTTCGGGGTGCACGCCAGACTTTATTTTATAAAAATATGCGGCGGGGTCCATCCATAACAGGTGTATCGTTAACCGCCTAATTGTCATTTCTTTTATTTACATATAAAAATTAATTCCTCGGAATGACGATAGTTAATGCATCTTGAATAGCGGATTGTGCGAAAGTAACTTGCTTAAATATAACAATTTGCACGAGAAGATTCAATTTTACACTACTGCAAGAGAATATTACTAATTGTGCAACTAAACCTTTAGTCAACAGAGATAGAATCAGAATACATGTAGACAGCTTGTAATATATATGTACAGTTGTGTGCGCGCGCGCGCGCGTGAATGTGTACGTGAAGACAAGAGCTTTACAAACATTAGGTACGCGGGAGCTTTACATCGCACGCAGACAGTCCGCTACAACCGCAAATCGGAATCGCTCACCAATCGTGCTTCTGTCGGAATGTTCGCAGGAACTTCCCCATCAGAATGTGGTACATGGAGTACAAGGACTTCAAGTACGGGGCCAATACAACGAATGAGATCCTCGAGATCGGCCATTACACGCAGGTGGTGTGGGCGACGACGCATCTGGTCGGATGCGGAGTGAGCCATTGCACCGGCGGCAAGGGTCCGCTCGGCAAGGACTTCTACATGTATGTTTGCAACTATGCTCCGAGGTAGGTATAATGTCGATGTGAGAGATTTGTCAGTGCAGCGTTGAATTCGAGAGCAAATTCAATGAGCTTTTCGTCACATTATAATTGTATAAAATACATTTGATCATTTATGCTAAACGCATCCTTCAGCTGTGCGTAAAAAGGAAATGTCTTTAAATATACTTGTACGTCTGATGCAACTTTTCTGTTATTTTTTAAGATTCTGAATTTGTACGATCGAAACGCGGAACGTTTTGCGGAATTTGTTCGATAGAACGCGTATCAAGGCTACATAAATATATATGTATTTTATTAATAGAGAATAGCAAGTTATTTCAAGTAATTATTTTCGTTGGAGTGCGTACCATTTGCCGCGACTGTTATGATACACTGTTTCTGCAGTAGCAATTGCAATTGAGCCACGGATGCAACTTAGTTCATTAGCATGGAACTGACGTAATAATTTGCTAGAGGGAAACGAGGATTGAAACGGTTAACCGTAAACTTAGCGCGTGTGGCATCGCGTCAAAGCGAGTCTTACTTTGCATCGTGCTGAATGAGAGGTCAAAGCCGATTCGTGAGTTATTAATATAAAAGGAATAAATAAAAAAAGGAAAAGCCGTTAGAAACTAATAATAAGAAAAAAGTTAAAGAGCTTAAAGTACGTCAATAATTTATTCTTTGCACGGCGACGATCGCATTTGAACAACGACTTTGGTCGCCATATGGATATTATGAAGTGCTTAAATAATTATTTTGTATAAGTAAATTTTTGCTAAAATATTTCTCGAAAGATTAAGCTTCACACGAATCGCGAAAAAAACTCGAGATTTAAAAATCGCCAAAAATAACGTCAATCATTCACAATATATGTTTTTAGTCTAACTTTTCGCGGTGCAGCAATTTAACACATTCAATAACTTGAAGCTATTTTTATATGATCATAGAAAATGTGATCTTTTCTTAGATACATTGTGTACAAACTTGATTATAAACTAACCTTTTTCACGTACCAAAAATAACCGATGTATATTCAAGCTTGTATAAGACTGGCACATAAGCTTTCCCTAGACACGAAATATGTAAATCCTATACATATAAAATATATAAATATATATATATATATATATATAAATATAAAATATATAAATATATATATATATATATATACACTATATGTAAAAGATATATAAGCCGCTCGAGAGAAAACAGGAGGAACGAGGTAAGCAAGGAAAACAAGGAAAACGGTGACACCGGTGCGGAATATATGCAACGTCAGCGCGAGTTATAGCTCGTTCGTCTTTGTCATGCCTATTGTGGCACTTAGACGGCTCTCTTTGTCACCAGTACGGCACACTTTCTCAGTATACTTATGGTTTTCGTTTCGACTACCAGATATGACGCGAATATACAATGCGTTCGATGCAAGACATACGATACGTGAACAAGGAAATTGTGGAAATTTTATTAAAAAAAAAAAAAAAGATAATATTGTTCGATTTTTTTCTAGATTTAATAATTTGATGAAAAATATGAATAGAAGATATATATTAAGCATCAGTTAGTTGAAACACAATACATATCTGCCACCTCGTTACTTTTGTATTCTCGGGTGAGCGGTTTAAGTGAGTGACAAAAAATAAATGATTTTCCCGGCGACATTTCACGCGCGAGCAACTCGCGCAATTAGAATCCGCTTCGGCCTTTAGCTCGCAATTTATCGCTCTTGCAGTCCGTACAAAAATGCTGGCGACCCAGTTCGGAACTAAGGATTCCTACAAATCGTGACGCTATATATCCCTCATATCGATCTCCCGCAATACGCAGAGCCGATAAATTTTCCGCGAGATCCGCTTTAATGCAATCGGCGATGAGTTCACCGCAGCTTCATATATTCATGTTACAAGACGAGATACTAACGGGCAAACGCATATACGATCGTTATATTAGCTTTTCTGCTGCAAGCATGTGAGTTCCTTCTAGCTCATCAAATTTACATTTTAGAAACGGATAAAAATGTTTTACATTGAAAATATTTTCTATGATGAATATACTCTATATATAATAAATACATTGCAGAGAATAAATAAGCTCTGCGGATTTTCAATTTAACCAGAAAAATAGAAGCTAATAAAAACCGAACATTAATAATTGATATTTCCAAAAAATACATAAAAATTAAATGTTTCGCTCTTTTATCGCTTCAGTGATAAATTGTAAATTATATACGAGTGCGTAAAAATGCAATAAAATGCGTAATATTAAATGCTTTACGCACTCCTGACTTGTTTAGCGAATGATTGCTTTCCGCAAAAATTTGTTTCAAATTTCAGAGATAATCCCCTATCGAAATCTATAGTTTAAGAATTGGACTTTTCAGAATCATGGCATTCGTAGAATTCTAGCGTCTTAAATAAAACGAAATGCCGTGAAAAGAGCTTTTAAGATCATTTTATATGTCGATCTGTACTTCTTGTTAAGCACCGTACATTCTCGAGCGGTGTATTTGACGCCTGACCTATTTCACGCGAAAAGCAAAGCCGGCACGGTCGCATGGCCGCCATCAGTAGCCGGGTCCTGAATAAATAAACCGTGTCACGTGGTGGTGGGCCATCTTATCCTTCCTTTTATCTTGCCGCTCTTCCACACCGGCCCTATCTCGTAATTAATTTCGTGGATATACAGCAGCTCCGGACTAGCGGCTTTTAGAGACGGAAATTCTCGCGCGATCGTTTAAGACGCGCGACTCGCCCCGAAAAATACTTTGAATGTAAATTTGGTGGCCCATTTGCAAATTGCTCGACGGTCCTTTCGGGGCTTTTCGTTAATGCGTTTGGCTAATGGATACTGCCGAAAGTATTTACACTATCACTATTATACAGAGCATTTCAGAAGTCGGGCATTTATATTAAGCCACAAATACTGCAAGCTATTTCCGAAAGAATGGCGATTATTTTGATGTGGATAAGAATGCTTTTCAATTAAATAAAGGCAAAAATTATAAAATAAATGATTGTCACTTTAATGGAATTTTAGCACGAGTTAATTAACGAGGGTATTCGTTGCTCCAAATTAAGAGGTTTAAATTTACCGCCAAAACAAACTTGGTCCAAATTTTCTATGCATATAGATTTTCCATTTTAAGTATCTTTAGTAAGGTAAACTCGTGCGTGTTAAAATATGCTCACCCTCACTAAGTTAAGGTAACTCACTCTTCTCCAATTTAACGAGTCCTAGTTTAATAGGAGCGTCGACTTTAGGTACATTGACACCCTGAGCGAGACACCTTTTGATGTGATCCTTTGTTTTCCTTCCGTTACTCGAGCAAAGCATATTTGATATGTATATTATACAGGTCTCGCGTAGCTGCACGATGATGTATATATTTATAAATTTAATAAAATTGTTTAAATACTTTGTCAGAGATCCACCATGTAAAATATTCAAAATTAAATAAGAAAGCAGCAGTCATAAAAACGATTTCTCATAAAAACGACGCGGACGGACGCTATATGCAAAAAAAAAAAGACTCTCAGGCACTTCAAAAAGTCAATAACAAATCAATCAACCGCTATATTTTAATTTCTGTGACGCGATAAAAAATCGCGATCGATTAATCGCAACTGGAGGCACATGTGTCATTTCCTTCCTTCCTTCCTTCCTTTTTTTGTTTTTTGGCACTCCAAGCCGGTGCTGTGTAATAGCCGGCGCGCTTTTATTTCGCAGTGGAAACTACAGGGGCAGTCTGGGCCTGCCATACGTGGCCGGCAAGCCATGCAGCATGTGCAAAGATCATTGCACGCGGAACACGCTCTGCACGAATGCCTGCTATCACACCGATTTGTGGTCGAACTGCGCCGACCTGGTCAGGACGTTCGGCGCGTGGGTCTGCGAGACGGACACCAAGGAGGGCCGCGAACGCCGGAAGTTCTGCGGCGCCACGTGCAACTGTAAGGACAAGATCTATTTTCATCACGGATAGGATAGTATCTTGGCTCCGTTCAGGTCCACCACGTTGCATGAATAATTTAATCGCCCTACAAAACTAAACTCAGATCTGGTGGTGGGTGTGATGACAGGCTAAACGGCTGCAGATCCTTTGACAGGAGATCGTGTTGTTTTATTGATGAGCTCGTTTGTTTAGTGATGAGCTAGAGGAACGTTTGCAATGTTTCAAGCTAAGGACCTCATCGAGAAAGAGCGAGAGCGAGAGAGAGGGAGAGAGAGAGAAAGAGAGAGAGCGAGCGAGAGCGAGAGAGAGAGAGAGAAAGCGAGAGAAAGAGAGGGAGTAAACGAGATAATATGCAAATATGGCAGATAAAGTGATTGTGGAATTTGTGTGCTCTCTGGATCTCTGGGGCCTAGATTTTGCGAATTTTAGCGATTGCCTACAATCTGATAGGTTTTATGCCGCAAGGATCTAACGATTCTCAACTGCATATGATCTTCCGATCTCAGAAATCTCACAATATCATTGGTGTTCACATGATTGATGAATTCTAGAATTTTAGATCTCCGAGTTCTTGAATGTTTTCAGGATCCATTAAGAAGGCGAGCGCGAGTTATTAATGAGAGATTTGCATCCGTCAATCTTTTATGATTTGAGCAACAACACGTGTCGAATTTTACGTAAAGTAAGAAATATATTTGCACAAAATAGAAACCACACAAATTTGATTTAGTTTCGCCGATTTAGATCGCGTATACGAAACAAAGGGAATAATTGTCAGCCGCAATCGGTACATTCGTTAGGCATTAATACAATATTTATGCTATTTTCCGAAAATCATGATAATTATTGATAGTTCGCTGAAATAATGTATTTCGTGGTTTCGGAACATCAATTATCGGGTAAATTAGAATTGATGACGAAAGTATCGCATCTCGTTGAAATTATCCTTTTTCTCTCGCGCTTGCTCATCAATATCATTTTCTTGATAGAAACAGATGCATGAAAGTCAAATGCGTTAAGAGACGGATTAAATTTTCAGCGATAACTGCGCGCTGTCCGCGCACTGGGATTCAAGTGTAAACATTATTTGACTCTTTATACATTCGACGCGTTTAGAGACGGAAGTAATTCTATACAATCGGTGTGCATACACGCGAGTACGCGCAGTCGTGTTCGCTAAAGAGTAAAGTTTCAGGACTGTGTTTGCAAAGTTTTTAACATACTCTTGTCCCAACTTAGCAACTCCTAAATCAGCTTATTCTTTATAAGGATAAAAGCTTTGGTTACATTGCATACAAGAAACCATCATTTTTTAATAACTTTTGAATATTCTATAAGTGAATCATTTCGGAGAAAGAATATATCATCAATTATTGTGTTTTACATCTGAGTCAATCATTTATACGATGTTATGGCGATATTTAAGAATCAAATGATTCTTTACATTGTTTTGCAATTATTTTTATATTTACATTTCTAAATTTTCGCACAACAATTAAAAGATATAACAAATTTCAGCAATTTAGTATAAATATATTCGAAAAATAATGAATTGAGCTCTAATTTGATTTTATTCCATTTTGTAAATTATCTAATCGTGGAATTGATGCTAAATGTACGTTTCTCACGTCCTCACTCAGAACAATTTTTGAATATCATAAAAATTGTAAATATATCCGGTGGATTACATATCGAAAATGATAATTACTAGATGATAGACATACTTTTAACTTTAGCTAACTGTTAAGAGAAAAAAATGTAAAAATCGAAATAATCTTCAAGAAGACAGTGCGTCGATGTTTCTTGTCGTGATGTAACAATAAAACCTTTTTGTTAGTAATTAACAATAATTGTTATTTTTATCTTAGATTTAATAATAATGTACTCACGCGCAGCGCAATATTGGATACGTGTCGAGATTATAAAGTTAACTCTTTACCGCTTAATTTTTCTATAACTAAAATAATAATTACGCTAAAATTACATGCTAAACAAGTGGCAAAGCGCGATTAAATATTTGACAACATAAATTCGACAAAAATTTAATAAAATTAAAATAGATGCAACTTTCGAAATGTAAAATGTTGCAAATGTATGTAAATAATAATTATTTGAATTCCGAAGAATATGATGCATTATACAGTTTGATGGAAAATCGTAGTTATTTTTTATAAGATATAAAAAATTAACACTGCAGCATATGCGGCACACAATGCGGTAAAGAGTTATAATAAATCGATGAAAATTATGTGACGTAATCAGCAGAGTGTGAGCTAAGAAACAATATGTGTGACAAATGGCAAGCGTGATGGATGATACACATAATTAATTGTCGGTAATTAAGGAATTCGTTAAAGAGATATAACAGTAAATGTAACGATACAATTCCAAGTAAAATGTTTAAACTGTAATACTTTTTGTCCACTTACAAAATAAATATCCTGTTAATATTATATTTCTGGGTTTCATCATTTGGTTAATCATATTCAAGTAATCCCGACGCTTCTTTCACGAGCAATTGAATAAATTATAGCTGCAATGTCGAAATAATAAAATCCATTAACGACAACTTCACCAAGAACAGTCTGTGCTAACATATATGCAGGTAGAACTTGAGATCTTTTAATTCCTAATAAATTTATAAGTATGTTGTTAAATTTTGACAAGTGCGACCACATTTTCGACGCGGGAAGCAAATTCATGTTGGGCGGCGGTTACGACGCGTTTAATCGCGCAGAAATATTTATTCGTTGCCAGGGAATCGAGGGATTAAGCGGAATTATGCGGCGAATAAATCGATGAGCTTTAAGGGAAGAGGATCACCCTTTAGGTTAGGTAAATGCAGTCGGTGAATTTGAGTTAACGTGGTCTTTCTGTTACAAAGAACTTAGGAATGCTTTTCAAATCATGTCCGGGACAGCAAAATGCCGCCCGTCACGAACTGTGTCGGGCTTTTAAATGAAGTAGTTATATTGAAATTTTCTTACGTCAAACTGTGCAGATATATTGCTGTGGTTATTGATTCTTGCTATTAATCTTTTTGCTGTCAAGCATAATCCCCGGTAACCAATCTCTATGCAAATCTCGCTATTGTTTGGAATTTCGCTTCTCGCATTTTAAATTCAGAAAGTCTGACACTGCATTCAAATTCAACTACATAAATAATTTTTAGATATTGTATTTAATAGAAAAAAAAATTATCGCCAAACTGAATTCCGATTGAAATAATCTAGTATTAAACAAGTTAAAAATCGGCTTTGTTCAATTTTCAACAGAGATATACAAGGTGTTCGATAATGTCAGTCCAACCGCTCGTGTACGTACAGATAGAGCGCGGTAAACTGAACGGAAAAGTTCTTTATCGTTTTGCAATTTCCGCAATAAAAAATAAGATATTAATTAAAAAGGATTGATCACACAATGTCGCGCGTTGCGCGCGAACAAGCCTCGGGCTGTACGATCTGGACGAGATCGCGCATGGTGAGAGAAGGAATTCGCAAACAGCGAGCGAGTCCAGCCTTACGTGCGCTTTTCGCCGACACGCCGCTGATCTACCCAGATCGTACAGTCTAGCCACGCGCAACGCGCTATCATTTGTCAATCCTTTTGTGAAATGGTACAAAACTTTTCTGTACAGTTTACTGCGCCCTGCCTGCACACGATCGTTTGAACGGACATCACGAAATACCTCGTATATATATCACGGAGCGTCAAATAATGTACTACTTCATGAATCTCTTTGTCAATTGGCGAAATCGGTCGCACAGAACGATACAGTCATCCATTTTCTACGGTGTTCAAAGGGTGCGAAGGAAAGCCGATTTGGCCGTAGCGGGCCCCGCCAAGTGGAATAATACGCGTTCGTTGTGAAATTGGGCCGATTCGTCCGTCGAAGCTGACGGCTTCGAGGCAAAGCCGAAAGGCCCGTCGACGTGGATTCCTTTGAACGAATCCGCTGGAAAGTTGGCAGGACGGAATGGCAGCGCCGTTCCGTCGCCGATAATGCTGCCGCGCGCTTACGTCAAAGATCGGCGATCGCATTGTCGTGAACGAGCAATTTCCTTTCGTCCGTCTTTCGAAGGTTTCTACGAAAGAAGGGCGATTTCAATCGCCCAGTTGGAGCGGAAGATTCGTTCACTGAGTTTAATCCTTTTTGTAGTTCTTTGACTTCTCGATAAGGATACCGGAGGGACGAAGTATGTCGTGAATGTCGTGCAATGTAAGAGAGAGAAGAGCACATCTCAAACTAGTAAGTTTTATTTTATAAAAACTACAAATCTATAGAATACTTCCCCTGCCTAATGTCCATATAATTATTATTTTATTTTTTGTTTACATAGAGATTGATTATTCTAATGTCGAGAATTGATAGTTACATAACATTGGAAATTGAAAGATTTTAACGGATTAAGCATCTCATGATGCAAGTTGATCTTGTTTTAATCAATTTTAAATTTGACTGTATTTAAATTTAACCTAATTTTAATCAAATTTTTTTAAATGACAACATTATCTGAAGCTTAAAAATTTAAATATTTCTGTGAAAAAATTAGAAATTTTTTCTAGGACAAATTATATTGCAAATAACAACAGCGTAATGGAATTTTAAATAAATATTACTATAATTCTGAATCTTGGTGTGTAATGTGTTAAACAATAGGCTTGTAACAATAGTGATTTAGTATATGCAATTCTCCATGGTTTCGCTAAAGCGGTTCCACAGTGGAGGGTTGATTTATGAACACATTAACTATACCCGGGACGCTATCATTAGTTGATTGATCGCCAGTAATTAGACTGTAAAGTAGCCTCGACTGCATTCAATCCTAATTACTTAGGAATCCAACAGAATTGCCGCGTTAAAAGCGGCGTGTTGAATATTCTTGAAATTCCATGCCGAAAGATTAAATCGCAAGCGAAATTAAATCATGCTGTCGCTATTTACAAATTGAAATAATTGATTGAAAAATTTTCAATAATTTCAACCATCGGTAAAAATTCGTTTTTAGTATAATATAATAAAACCCCGATATGTTTCATGATAATATACCGTTTTGTACGATATAAAATATTTTGTATCTTGAAAATTAATAAAAAATGGTTTATTCTCCGTTGCTATACCAATCATAAGATAATTTTATTAATAAAATTGATATTTGTATTTTAATTGAAAGCAGAATCTATGTTTTACTTAATTTTTGTCATACTTTATTCGATTCCCATCATAATGAATAAATAAATCGCGTTTTATTAATTTTTATAAATTATTATTATTTTATTAGAAGCAGCAACACATTTCATACCGCGTTAACAAATGAGAATAGTGCGCTTTAATTAATATCATTGGTTTCATATTGCATAATACAGTTTCATTACTCAATGTCCAAATATTATGCAAACCATGTTTTTCTTCTCACCGCGCGCATTTCCGTATATTCTTAATGTTTGCATATGTAAATGTTTACACCATCGCGCAAACAATTGATTTTGATGGAGAACAAGCAATTATTTGAAATTTCACGTGATTACTCCTGGTGCCTCGATTTATTATGTTAATTGAATTTCTTGAGAGAGAGAAACTGGAACGTTAAATTTTATCGAATACTCGGGCATCTCGCGAGTATCAGATCGATCGCTCGCACAAGTGATTTTGCTCTTATTTCTGACTGCTATGGAAGTGCATTTATCAGAAGTCCGTTTATCGGGAGGATAAAGCGCAATTTCTAAAGAGATTCTCAGTTTAGTGCATTCTTGACACCAGAATTTCTTCGTCCTATATAGCTTTTTTTTAAATTTTCTTCTACACTTATGTGATTTCATTATCAGATTCTAGCTTAGTAGATCTTCAGATTCACAGCAGTTATGTATAAATTATGAACACTACAGAATCTTTGTTCTATAAATTAATTAAATATATATGTTGGCAAAGACCTAATTTTTTTATATGTCAAGTAGAATTGTGCAAAATTTATCGATTTCTGTGATTGTGCAAAATGCAAATATTCGAGGATGGCACAGCTATATCGGCAAAAGGATTAAACGATGAGGATTTTTTATCGAGAGAAGGGGATTGAGAAGAGAGAGAGCATTTGATATTTTCACCGTTTTGCCGTAATAACTCGCGCGCCGGGAAGTGAGACAGGAAACTAACTGGTAGGACGAAGCTGACGCAGCTTCCGATTCAGTGCGTCTGGACCATACCGAGCCGTCTTATTCGCCGCATAGATGCAGCATAAGGTAAGTTTCTCGTAGCTGTGGAAACGCGCTGTCAGCGTGAATCTGCCCAAAGCGTAAATCAGCGTTTCATCGGTGAATTGGAAAGCGAAAGCCACATATCAGCGGCCGGCGCGTTTAGATTATCCGAGCCATTTCGCCCAATCGAGCGGAAAGTTGCAGCTTTCGGTGCATCGCGAACGAGATATGTACGTTGTATGTACATGCGAGAAGCTTTTCTACATTCGTGATGTGATGACTACGATTCCGTATTTGAAAAGAGAACGAGCGTGAGACTAAAAATTCAATTTTCTCGAAAGAAATGTGCAAGTGTATTATACTTTTAAAATAAATTAATAGATAAGTATAAACAGATTCAATGTAAAATTGGTATGTGAATTAGCATAAATCTTTGCTATTATGTAACACGTATTGTACTAAAATATATAAATACTTTAGTAAAAAAAAAAAACACTTGCTTGATCTTCCGATTCTGTTTAAGATGCTGCTAGATCTTCGCAATTTTTATTCCCTCAGTTTCAAACATTACATGAAAGAATATATGAAAGATTGTTTGCGACGCGTGCAAAAGCTGTAGTAGCGCTGAGCACGAATTCCTATGAACATATTGATGCCTAGGGAATGAGGGGAATCTGAATCTTTTGAATATAGCAGAAGAGAAGGTTGTTGCGCGATAGCCAACTTGGGAGCGGCAGACTCGTTTTCGGATACAGCGAATTCCTTCACGGTGAAAAGAAGCGATAAAAATGCTAAGCGCAGCGGAAAGATGAGATGCGCCGTTTTCTTGTTTTTTCTTTCTTCCGCTGGCATTATACGGGGTGTACGGTAAAGACGAGCTATAAATTTGAGAATATAATCGGGTGTGCAGAGTGCAGAAGAGTTTCTTTGATCGGTCCAAAGAAATGCAGTTCATAAATATTCAAATTTTTCTCAAACCGCTAGATACAAGCTAGATTCGTAATTTGACATCTTCGCGCGCGTTAAATCGTAAGGCGCTTGAAATTCTCACATCTTATTATCTCTCCTTTAGTTTCTAAATCCTAGCTCTCTACACTCTTGCATCCATATGTAATGCTTGTCATAGCGAGTTAGGAGCGACACGTGACCGCCAATATGTCTGCACATCGTCGGCAATATTTCACGACGATGGAAACTGCCATAAAACGACAGACGACAGTGACGAGCGGCATTGACTGATGTTGTTGGAAAGTCGACGCGACGTCTTCAAGTAAAAAGCTCGGAGGTGCTTCGTTTACGAAAGCGCAAAGTCGACTTCGTGCCGCGAAAGTTTTCCGGGACTCGCGTGACGCGGCAAATTGCAAATTGGCGAGATTCGTCGGAATTAGGTCGGCACTGGTACTAAGTCGCGTGAAATTTTCTTGACACTTACAGTTATTTTCCAAGTTGTTATGTTTAAAAACGATGCGGACAATAGAAAAAATATTTCGCAATTGTTTAACAAAAGAACCGCATTGTTGCAATGCTTAATCTTAACAAGATGGAATTATTGCATTATCATAATTATTTTATGCGAAACGCATTTCTAATTCTAATAACTTTATGCGACAATAACTGAACTTTTATCGTGTTTTTTTATTATTTCATTTATCGCTAATTTACTAGCATGTCATTCGTTGTTATAAAGTTTACACGCATTTTCTCGAGCTAAGTAAAAGTTCTTCAGCTACTCCGTGCTTCTTTTTCTCAAATATTTTTTTTTTCTTTTATTCATTAAGTGCCGTTTCATTTAAATTATTGGAGTTTTCGCGAAACTTTAATGCTTCCGCTCGATTTACTCGCTCGCGGCAGTTTTTCGAGAAGGCAAATCAGACCTGTTCAGCAATGACTATTCTACAATTTGTATTATACAAAAACATCATAGTTAATTAAATGACTTTTTTTCATAATAGAAGTGCATGTGCCAAAATTGCTGCAACAATGCATATTATATATGTATAACGTTAATTACGGTTGGTTGTCTAAATAAGAGCTTACACTAAGATTTAATTAGAGAAATTTTTTTAATATTAAAAATAATAGAACCTCAATTAAGCTCTAAAAAAAAAAATATTATTACACAATTTTTTTCCGCAATTATTCGACTTGCACAATTTCACACATTTATTTCCATATCTACGTTTTATCATTTTTTTCCAGTGTAGCTTCCTTGTGATATTTATCACGATATTGCAGGAGAATATATTTGCCGTACATTTCTGACGAACGGTTCGTTAAATAATTAATGAATTCGTTAATTAATTCTTTAATCCTTCTCCGCCTGCTGCGCTAGAGTTTTAATTAGCAATCACTCGCTTGCATAAGATATACGAAAAATGTATTTTGTGATATTAAACGCCGTAGCAAAATATAATACTATGTGAGTTTTTACAATATGAGCGATATTAAATTCTGGCCAAAACTAAATGCCAGATATTGCAACTTCTGATTTCACGATCGCTTGGAGAAATATTTTTTTATCATAATTTTCATTATTCATATTAAACAATAAAATTAATTGAATTCTATCTAACGGGATTGGTATAAAAAATGATTATAATGTTATTTTTAAATTATTTCTAATAAATTGGTATAAAGCATTGCAAGAGAAAATAAAAAAAAATTTTTTTTTAATGACAATGGATTGCATTGACAATAACAAATATTTCCAGATTGGTTAAAAATGTGGCATTTAAAAAGTGTACCGATGTTATTTTTTATTCGTAATCTCTCACGTTAAATAAAGTGATTATTTATTAGTGATTAATTTGATTGTTGTGTTGACCGATCTTTTTATACGCAATATGATGCGTATCATATTTGAGAGACATGCGGAATGAAAAATGAATAATTACGCATTTCGGTACCACAATATTTTGCAATACTAGTTGTCATTTCGTCGAGATTTAACAGGCAGTTCGAAATGTCATTAGGGATTTTTTGTCGCTACCGTCACAAAATTGTACATTCTATGTTTAATTGCCGTATCAGGAAAATTGTCACACAATTATGCGGGTTATATATCCCCGGAGTAACGAGCCGGCTGGTGTTTTATCGCAATCGATGTCATTTTATCGAATTTTGAAACTGAATTAATAATTCGTGTTAATTAACGAGAACCAGTGGCGTCGTTCTCATCAATTCTGGACATGTTTACTAATACATTGCTTAATAAACACTCTCATTTTCGGTAGTTACTATTTGATTTATTTATCAGTTAATTTAATATTATCTTTGTTTATCAAAACGTTACTTATACTGTGGAATAATCACAATTATTAAAATAATAATTATAAATTTGTATAAATTCAACACTATTTTTATATTAACAACATATTTTGAATAATTCATGTGCTGTGTATCATAATAAATGATAAAAATACAACTTATAACGATCTTTTATTACACCGTGTACTTAAAATTGCAATACCAACTATCAATGATGTTATTTTTAATTTAAGAACAGCTAAAATAATAATCCTTGTGCCAGAAAAGAAAGAGAGAGTGTACAGCATTTATTAAAAAGAAAAAATGGAAGAAGAAAATGCGCGGAAGCTCGCACAACCGGTTTTCCAAGAGCTTCTCTAACCTTTTTTTTTCGCTGGAATAAGTGAATTTCTTTTTTCTATCCTATCGTTAATTTCTCGCTAATAAAACCGTTGAATTCTAAATGGAACTAAAAGCGATTAATAATGTCCTTTTTACATCACCAGTATAATACACCCCGATCTCTTAAGAGAAATGTAGAAAAATTCTGAATTAATTACATGCTTTTTAATAAAGAAATGTGTTTTGCATTTGCATAATTCATCCCACTTACACATATTACGTGATAATTGTGAAAGTTGAATTTTGTCTAAAATATGAGACTTGTGAATTATAACATAAAAATAAATTTTAGTCTCTTATAATTTATGATTTTGCGACAGTCAGAAAAACATATGGAAACAATACCGAGACAGGTATCTCGTTTTATTTGTGCAACATGAATACTGGTAAAAAATCTAAAACTATATTTTTATGGATTAATTGCATTAGCTATTATTTATCTTTTAATATAATTTTTTAATCTAATCGTTTGATCGAAGACGTCAAATTATCGCAGACACAATTCTAAAGTATTATGATTCGATACGTACGCGCGCACACGAGTTGTTCAAAAATATAAATATATAAATATATATATATATAAAATATAAAAATATAAATATATATATATAACTTTGTATGAAAACTCGCGTATGTCGAAAAATCGAAGGATTTGTTTATTTAACTTTGCTTTGGCAAATGTTACTTTAATTGTTTTATTCGTGTCTCTACTTTTAACCCTGCAATTCTTTATTTCCAAACAAACAGTGGTCAATAGTATGCAGCGCGCGAGTGAAGGATATGCGTATTGCAAATCGGTCCGGAATATAGGACACTGCAGCTTTTGAGATTCTTGCACGTTTTACAGAAAGTGCAACGGGAATATAAGGAAATGGAAGAACGAGAGCTTGGCGTACCAGCTTATTTGTTTCGCGTGTAGCAGTTTCTTTTGTTTTATCAGCTACAACTCTCCTTAGCAACCTGAGAAAGCAGCTGAAGCTGACAGCCGGATAACGTCCGCATTTATATGCACCTACACATGTACTGTGCCTTCCACGTAATATCGGATAAATAATACGAATCAGATCTCTATTTGTATGTGCATGTGCTTTACCATTGTATAAGTGCGCGTTTTATTTGTTATACACCACGGTTTTTAAATCAGCAATGCTTTTAAGATAATTGAGATGTAACAGAGCTAATAAACTGAATGTATAAAAAAAAACGATAGATTAATATTCTTATTTATTCTCGTTTCTTTCAGAAAAAAATTTAAAGCCGTTGTTATGGGCTTATTAAATAACGAGAATAAAGAAATTTAAACGACTTAAGAACTTGAAATAAATAGATAAAAAATTAAAGAAATGCAAACTTTTTTGTTGCATTAATATACGTTTTTTTTTATATAATTGGCGTCTATATATATATAGTTTTATGGCTAATTGACTTTCTATTTGTATTCCATTGTATCATTTGATAAAAACTATTTTTTAGAGTGATAAGAACGTTGGCTTGGTATTTTTAATCTCGAACAACTGTGAACAACAACACTGGCATGGGCCATTGTGCTTGCCAGGATTTGTACAACATCGTGCTCGGCAAGGATGCTACGTGAGATTCGTGGGCGGTAGCCGTACAGGGTGGCTTTATGACGGGACGCAAAGGAGAGGCGCGGCGAAGGCAATTTGCGGCAGCAGCTAATTACAAGAGTAGTTATGAAAGTGCACAATAATTCTGTGCGGATTTTCGTCGAATATTATATTAATTCTTTCGCGATATTCTTGACTTTTGCCTGTAAAATAAACAGCGCGTTTACAATAGTTTACTTTAAATTGGACGTTAAAGTTTACATTTGCATCTTGCCGTAAAATTTGAGAATTACTGACACACGGAATAACTTTTCGTCAACATTAGCGTTTAATTGGAACAAAACTGCAAAGCGTTTCTTTTCAATGCGTTTCGCATAAATATTGTCAATACGCAAATCGATAAGCATAAGAGCTTATTTTTTACAAGAACGCTTGACACGCCTAGAATGTTCACGACATTGTAGAATATTTATGATGTTCCCAGGAATAACACTCGAGATTGTTCAGCTTCTTTTGGAATATCTCGTAAGTACATCCTTGTTCGAAAAACTGGCAGCTCGCCGTGCAAGAACATTCAAGTTCTTGAGCCGTTTATCACTGTTGCTTCCCGGAAAACGCGTCCAAGGCAATGCAGTTTAAAGCTGCGCGGGATCAACGAGCGGAATCGACGTGCACTTGTGTCGTAAATTCGCGGATCAACGCAGCCCGACAGCTCGTTAACAGCTGACGTGTATTAGTAAACTCGGTTTACATACAGCCAGCAAAAAAGGCTAAATCAACTGCGCGTATTCTGTTTGCTCACTTTTTTCATAATCAAAGTGTTGTAAGAATTGTGTAAGATAAACGTTCTAAACATTTAAGAGATGATGGAATTAATTAAATATTTGCAAAATATGTTGGACATGCATATGCGTCAGTCGCGGGGAATTTAATACTTTTGCATATTAAATAATAATTTCTTAATATGCCATCGGATATTGGAAAATTCACTTTATCTAATTATTAGTTCTCCATCTACTTGTTTAAATATTAGAAAATACCTTCATATCGCTAACATACAGTTGTTCCACACACTAGTTAATATAAATCGAGCGCGTCGTAAACCTTAATGATGTATTCCACATCGAGATATTGATAATTTCTCAAATCGCTTTGTACAAACAAGGCGTAAGAGAATCACGTGATCAACGAGCTTGTCAGAGCTTGCGAAGGGGACTTCGATGAACCTCGAGCAAATTGGTCGATGATTGCATTTGATCCCGACAATCGTTGTAACATTCGCAAGTGTATCGTGCCGTTCCAGCGCAACGAACGAAGACAAACGGCGCTTCCCCGTGTCGTATAATAATTTCCAATTACCGCGAATTAACGGCGGTCCATACATTTTATGCTGTCGCATTGGCGGTTCGCTCGCGAACGCGTGGCTGTTTGCGCAAACTGTGTTTCTAGGACGTGCCGAAATATATCATCCTTGAGTTACAAATGATGGTAATTATATATGAGCCGTTCGGAAAGTTCGTGTGCATTACAGTGAAATTAATACAGCGGGTAAAATATACAATATTGACACGCTAATGCACAAATGTGGCACTTGTATGGACTGAAAATGCGAAAGGTAATGCCGGTATTAATTATGGATAAAATGATTGATTTTGAAAAATGCTAAAAATTGGAAAAGGCAGTTTA